>NC_134100.1:600000-1200000 GCF_000715075.1 Nicotiana tabacum
TACTTGTTGGATAACTCATCCCTTCCCTTGGTTCTTCAAACTCTAGGTTTTACCTTCAAATAGAACTTGAAAGAGAGGGAAAATCGATTAGGGTTTGTGTGGGATTTTTGGGGAGGAGTTGCAGGGGTTAACTTTGGTATTGAGGGTCTGAAATATGGATTAAATAACTGAGTTCATAACCCCTTAAAAGTCCTCTCTTGGTTAACTTAGGTCTTTTAATTTTGTCCTATCATTTTGGCAAGTAGGTGATGCACCTACTTGTCATCTACCAATCTGCGCAGGCTTGAGAAAATATGAATATCTCTATACTCCGAGATGAAATTGACAAATGGTTTAATGAGTTGGAAACTATACTCGTAGATCTTTAATGTGGTGGGTAGATCATCCCGTAATTCCTTATAAATTAGGAGAAAAGCTTAGAAACATTTAACTTAATATTTAAGTAAACTTATGAACCTAAGTTGCGACAATGTTTGTCGACTTTTGTTTCATAACTCGTTTGACTTCAAGACTTATGATATAGATATTATATGATTCAAACACTTTAATACATGACCTTGAGTGTATTAAGAACCTCTAGGTTTACCTGAAAATACGAGTTACAATATCCTTGATTCGTTTAACTTCTAATACTTGTTAATCACCCTTATACACCCTTGTATCACTTAAGACCAATAGGATTAACTTCTTATCATCTCAAAGGTAATTCTTTCTTGAATTTATGTTAACTAATATATGGTATGAACTAACGCGTGTGGATATGGGTTGTAATAGATAAGGAAGATGATAAGAGGAAGAACAACAAGACTAAACATTCAAGGGGAAGTAGTACTTACGATTCGTGTTCCAGTTCTCAGAAAATGGCATGCTTTTGGCATGGAATAGGTGCGAAGTCTTTATTCAAACAAATCGGTCCATCCAACCTTAGTCCCGAGCCTCGTCTATACTCGAGAACGGGGCCTTTCTGGCCCGACGAGCAAGCTTGATCAGTCCTCCTCGATAGAATTGGGGACTGTAAAAGCACATAAGGTGATCGAGGGTAAAGGGACATCCCTCAATTTTGCTTACGATGAATCGGAGGAGAATCACTATCCTCCAGAAGGAAGGATGGATCTGGCCAAGGGTCATGTCGTACCTCTTGCAGAAGGCATAAGGGACCCAACGTGAATGGGTACGTGTAAACACTTAGAAAGCCCTTTACGTGGGTAGTGATCGATTCCTCGGGCAAAGGTACCACCACATGCTTATCGACCCAGTTGCAATCGTCTTTAACCTTGGTAAGGAAATCATCAGTTATTGTGCATACGTACCTCGAGACCGATTCACATCGACCTGGTACCGAGGAGGTCTTTTTAGTTTTAAAATTAGCAATAGTAGGGCACCCTACCAGAACGAAATCCTGAAGGGGATATTCCATCGCAGCTCCGTCGCCGGTGGGCTTTGATGAAGAGGCGACCTCCTTTTGCGGTACAATCTTAGAGTATACGCCAAATTTTACCTCCACCTTGTGAAGTTAGAAAATCTGTTTCCGATAGACTCCCGACTCAAGGTAAAAGTGAAAAAGAAGTAGAAGTAACAACAACAAAATAATATGGTAAGGTGATCGGGTGATAGAATATTCGAATAGTAAAAGAAATCTACGAATCAGAAGATACCAAAATAGAAGACAAATACTAATGCTAACGGCATGTAAAGGAACGACCGACGTCTATCTACTAACATTCTATCTTAATTCCCAACCTCCATACCCTCCTATCCTATCAAGTGTCTCTTTTAAGTAAATTTAAAATATAATTGACTTCCAAATTTTCTTCTACAATTTGACTTTCATGTCTCCTTCCACATATCTTGGAACATTCTCAGATACTTCTGTGTTGCTTCCTGGATTTCTCCAAACCTAACATATCGATTAAATTCATCAACCCTACACGCCAAACTCACCATACAATTAATCTTCCTAGTTTCTTTACGCGGAATTTTGCCGTTTTCTAGTTTCAACAACGTACATAAATTTAGGTTTGTGTTTTGGTTTCTTCAATTCGCAGCGCGTCGTTGAATTCTCTTCTTCTTCTTTTTAGGCTTATAGTTGAATTTATACTTCCTTTTTCACGTTTATATTCCTGGTGAAACATTCCTATCCTGATAAGGTGATATCACAATAAACACTAGAGGTTATAATATTGTGCAAATAGAGTAAAAAATACTTTTTTTGTGTTGATCCCTTTACACATGGTGATCTTCTAGCGTAGCGGTAAACGCAAAGGTAATTAAAATTTTGTTTTAGGTCATAGGTTTAACTTTGAGTGAGTCATTTTTGCATTTTCTTGAATTCCCTCGTTGGATTCTTTGGCTCCAGGGTACATTAATTTTTTCTTGTGCTCATGTTTCAGGATCAATAAAAACACTTTTCTCTATTTCCTTTAGTCATTCTCTCGTTTGATTATAATTAAGGATGGAAGTATACCAGAAGCAGTACAGACGACTATTTGACCGCCTAGATGAAAACGGAGATGGGAAAATATCAGCATCAGAGTTGCAACAATGTGTACATTTGATCGGCAAAGATATGTCATTTGACGAAGCAAAGGCTGCAGTTGCAGCCCATGACTCGGACGATGATGGCTTAATGGATTTCGATGATTTTGTGAGATTAGTGGATGATGGGACCGAAGAAGAGAAGGCGCGCGAGTTGAAGGAGGCATTTCGGATGTATGAAATGGAGGGATGTGGATGCATTACTCCGGAGAGTTTACAGAGAATGCTTGATAAATTAGGGGAGTCCAGAACTATTGATGAGTGCAGAGGAATGATTGCGAGATATGATATTAATGGCGATGGTTTACTGAATTTTGATGAGTTTGTGATCATGATGAGTAGCTAGACATGAGTTTTTTTTTAAAAAAAAAAAAATTAATCTGCCTTGTGGTGACGGGGGTTTTGGCTAGACACTAGTTATATGTCAAGTTGTACGCTTCCTTAACAAATTATATTGGAAAATGAAGGCACAATCTTTCTGCATATTTGATTTATCACTCGTTCATCGTGCATCAGATATCTAGATATACATGCAATCTCGATATTTAATTTCTAGATTGGCTATTCACTGAGGCATGCAAGGCATTTCTTTTTTCAATTACGATTTCAAACTATAGAGTTTGTGTTATAAAACAATAAAAGAAGTAAAAGAGCATTGCGGAGAAAAGGAGAGAGAGAATTCTTATTGATTTGGGATCATTTACAATGGAATAGAACCTCTTCATTTATAGGAAAAAAATGACTTAGCCACCAAGTAACAAACCCTAAGATCTTTCTAAAATATAGACGTTCGCCTTAAATAGAATTCTATTTATAACACTCCCCCATGAATATCTATTCAACAGATAATGTGCCTCATTAAAACCTTAACTAAAATAAAACCCAATGGGAAAAAAATTCTAGAGAAAGAAAAAGAGTACACATATCTAACAATACGCCTTTTGGTCGTTGTTTAACCAAAAAATAGAATTTTAGTCAAAGCTAGAATTTAGAAGAACACGGGTTACTGATAATCGAAAGAATATGTAAAAGAGAGTAATTTAAGTAGCAAGAATATAATCAGGAGAAAAACAAGTAAACCAAAATTTATTCCAATAGTGTTTCGTGTCCTTACAATTGATCAGATATCTCCCTTTTATAGATATCTTGGAGATATATGTTTTGCCCAAATCATAATGAGGCTATTATGAGTAATTAAAGACATTGAATGCTACGTTACATAATCATTACATTCAATACAAATTCTCTAATGTATTCCACATTTAATGCCTATTAAATGCCGTATCTGCACTCTTTTCTATTGTCAGATTCATTCCTTTTAATTCTCGAACATAAATGACTTAGATAGGTATGGGCGCTGAGTTATTTGAATAACTGTCTGTGCCTCTTCCTCTGCCATTTGCTCGTATCTGTTGCAACTCGTACCTCTTGGCTAGTTGTAATTCTTTGACCATTTGACCCGTCTACATGTCTCGACACGTCGCCTTTGTATTTAAATATAATTTTTCCAAATACAGATAGTCCCCCCACTTTCCATTTATTCATCAGTTGAATATTTAGGAAGTGAATTTCATTAAAAGAGAATTTTTGTCACCACTAATGCTACGACAAAATTGACGCTTCAATTGTCGCTTCCATTTAATGCTCCATACACGTGTCATTTTTCCATTGGTTCTGCAGTTTTGCAGCCCTTTTCAAGTCTTTTTTACAGCTTCACTATTCACGAAGTGCTAGTTATCATTATTATGGTCCTTCCATCATTGCACTTTTACCTTTGGCGGTTGCTTATAATATAAATATAACTTCTTTCCTTGTCTTTTACCACATAAAAGCTTATTGAACACTTAATTCCTCAAATCTCAGTTCACTTCTTCCTCACATTATTCTTCTTCGTCATGTCTTCACCAAACCCTAACCCTAGGAGAGTTCCCATTGTTGATACCTTCCCCAATGCCCCCATTAGGCATAGAAGGTGAGGTAGGCTTCGTAGCTTAGGGTCTACTCGTGGTGGTGGTTCGTCTATACCTTCTCCTAGTTCTGGTCCTTCTTCTAGAACCAGAGGTTCCCTTTCTCATAAATCTTCTTCTAGGGGTAAAGAACCTTCTGAACCATTACGTGAGCCTTTAGTAGAGGAGATAGTTCCTACAAAACTATCTTTTTACCATGATAGGGAATCTCTTAGAAACCAGGTTTTCGCTTTAGATCGTGTTGATGCTTACCCCACTCAAATTACAGAAGTTTTGACTCTTGTAGTTCGTAAAGACTGCCATTGGAGTAATGATTTTTCCATTATAATCCATAATCCAAATCAGAGAATTACTTATTACTTGACTGGGTTCTCTTTTGTTTATACATACCCTTTCACTTTAGGGTTCAAACCAGCTATTGACCCGGTCATTCTTGAATTTTGTCGTTTCTTTAATGTCAGTTTGGGTCAAATTGGCCCAATCATATGGAGGGTTGTTGCCTGTTTGAGGCATTTAACCAATATAGCTGATGTTTCCTTTACTTTCCCTCACCTGATTCATCTTTACTCTCCTAGGCTTTTCCGTAATGGCATTTTTACCCTAGTGGCCAGGAGTAAGAGGGTTTTGGTGAGCCCTAAAGATGACAAGGACCGTGGCTGGTATACCCAGTTTGTTGTTGCCCCCACTGTTGGCTTAGTGGGTGAGGATAACGTTCCCTTCCCTGAGAAGTGGAATTTTGCACGTAAGTCTTTTATCCTTCTCGTGCCTTTTTTCTTCAAGTTTATCAACTTCTCTAATTTTGCCCTTTTTTTTAGCAACCATGGGAGTTGTGAAAGATATTCCCAATTTTCTTGGTTGGGTAGATAAATTGCTGAAGACCTCACCAATAGATGGTAGGTTTTGGAGAACACTTTCTAACCGTTACGGTTGGAAAGTAAAGACTCATGGTAAGAGATTTTATTTCATCTTTCACGCATATATATTTCTTTATTGCTCTAACTCACATCCTTCTTTTTATCAGGATTTGCTATTCGAGGAGTTACTGCTAAAGTAGTTGCGGCCTCTCGTGTCTCTTTGGGAACCCGTACTCCTTCGGGGACCTGTATCTTTTTAGAAAGAGCCCGAGAAATAGTCGTGGGTTCTTCTTCTGCGAAAAGGAAATTTGTTGAAGAGGAAGACTCTGAAGAAGAGTAAGATGGGGGCTCCCTGGTGACGAGGCCACGAGCTAGGAGACGCATCGTCTCTGATGATGAAGCTGAAGTTTCCCCTCGTCTTTCTGTTTCTCTTACCGAACCTATTGAAACCCCAGTAATAATTCCCGACGATGACATCACTCCTCATGATACCCGTGAGTCTATTGATCAACTTTTCATCATTGGTTTTGGTAGTGGAAGTTTAGGGCCTATTTTAGATGAAATACCCTTATCTTCTTTTTTCAACTCCTGTTCCTGTGATTCCTTCCTTACCAGCCCCAGCTATTTCTGTTCCTTCTTCTACTGTTTTTACTTCTTCTACCGCTCCTCCTTTGACAATTCCCCCTCCTATCGTTCATCATACGGAAGTGGGTTCTTCAAGTAGAAGTACCGCTATGAGGAGGGTAACTATTGAAGTTCCTGCTGATAACAGCCTTTTGAGGAAGTCAGGTCAGGCAGATGTATGGCTGGAGCCTTTAATTGGCCCAATTGAAAAAGCAAAGATGGAGAGTCATAGTTCCCTGACTCTAAAGAATGATATCGTGCATGCCACTTTGAAGGTATTTTCCTTCTCTCCCTTCTTTACTTTGTAAAAAAAATTTATCTTTGGGATTCTTATTTCCCTTCTTTTTTTAGGCCAATCTTATCGGCACAGAAATGATGAACAGAATCTCAATCTTAGAGAAGGTAGAACATGATTCAGAGAAGATAGCATGTGATTCTCAGTTGGAGGTGATCAGTTGGAAGTAACAATTTGAGAGTGCACAAATTGATATGGAAGATTTACAAGAGAGCAAGAGTACCTTAGAGCAGCAGGTTCAAGCTTTAACTTCAGAATTAGCGGTTGTAAAAGCTTCCTCAAGCCAAGCAAAAAAAGAAAAAGAACATCTCGAATCCTCCTTCTCAGAGCAACTATCTAAGGCCAGTGAAGAGAACAGAGAGTTGAAGGCTCTTTTGAGTCATAAAGAAGTTTACGCTGGGGAGCTCGTGTAAAATTTAACTCAAGCACAAGAAGACCTTCGAGTCTCTGTTGATAAGGTGTGTGCTTTAGAGAGCTCTCATGCCTCTCTTCAAGCTTCTTATAACTCCGCCTTGGCTGAAAATGAAGAGCTAAAGAATGAGATTGCTAATTGGGAAAAGGATTATGAGATCCTTGAAGAAAAATCTATTGTTGAGGTAAGTTGGGCATTTTTGAATTCATGTCGTGATACCCTAATTGAAGCTGGCCAAAAAAACTTCAACTTGGAGTCGGAGTTAGCTATGATCAATGAAACCATTGAAAAAGCTCAGCAAACTCAGGACTTCCCTTCTCCTTTGGTTGAAGCTCTCGTGAATGTTGAAGCTGATACGGGTATCCCAACTCTTTCAAGCCCAATCGAGCCTATTGCTGCAAGCCAAGTTGAAACCGCATCTGTTGATGCACCTACCTAAATTGAGTCTGCTGCTATTGATGCTCCTGCTTCAGTTCCACAAACTTCTCAATGACCAGTTTTAATCATTTGAATGATTTTGTTTTTGTTTTTATTTTGAAAAATTGTAATCAAACCCTTAGCTTCATTTGAGGGTTGGTTTTGGAAACGCAAGTCCCCAAGTCTTTTATGGGGCAATTTGTATAAATAATTTCATAGTTTTATGACTAAGTTCGTATTTAGTCTTCAGTTTTTAAGTATTAAGAAGTTTTTCATGTTATTATCTTAAACTTCTGTCTGCTTTATTCTTGCCTTTATTTTTAAGGACTTATAGAATAATTTGCATTTCTGTTCTTCGAAAATGCTTCTGTTAATCTCATGACTAACTAATTTAAACATGAGTTTTATAAAAGAAGGCCCTTTTATATTTTGACACTTAATGAAGAAGACGTCTTAACTTCATAATGGTGTTATCATACGATAAAAGAAATAGGAACACGCATGTTTCTTTGAAATAACTTTGACAAGTTTTGAATAATACTTTACATGTATTTGAATTACATCTATAACTTTCTCATAATTGTTTTTCTTATAACAGATTTTTACAAAAGAAGAATAATAGATACGGGGTTTTTCCTTATAACTCGTTATAGTACATAGCCTTTATCCTAACTATAGTGAGGTTTTTCTTTGGCCTTAGCTCGTGGCTCCATCTCGTGACTTTGCGACTTTTACTCTGCACTTGACTCTTTTAGGCTTGATTTTTCCTCAATCTTCTTTGCCTTCTTTATACACATATCTGTGTATATTATGTAGTCCCCCAAGTGTTTGAGTGTTGAAATATGAAGCCTCGAGCACTTGATAGTTTCTCTCATTTGGTCCTTTTCCTGAAAAGGAAAAACATACGGGACTCGGAGGTGTAATTATAGATGAAGACTTCTTAACCCGTTTGAATTTCTATCAGAATAATTGTGACCCTAGGCCAGGAATTTTATGCTATTCTGTGTGCCTTACAGGTCATGACTCATCATTTAGTACGGGTTAGCTTTTTGCCTATCATCTAAAATCGTTAGTAAAATTTTAACAATTCAAAAATTAAATTTAAAATGGTGATACCTGACCGTGGGTATTCCTTAGAAATAGTATCTCTTCAAATGAACAACATTCCAATGTGAAGGTAGTATCTTGCCATCCATTATCTCCAGTTCATATGCTCTCTTTGCTGCAATATCACGAACTCTATAGGGTCCTTCCCATGTTGGACTTAATTTACCCGCGTTAGCTGCCTTTGTAGATTGAAAAACCTTTTTAAGCATGAAGTCCCCAATTTTGAAGAACCTGAGGCGTGCTTTCCTATTGTAGTATTGTTCTATGACCTGCTTTTGTGCTGCCATTCTTATTAGTGCAGCTTCTCTCCTTCCTTCGAGTAAATCAAGATTTAAACGCATCTCTTTGTCATTGGACTCTTCTGTTGCCTGCGTGAACCTTGTACTTGGCTCCCCTATCTCAACGGGAATTAAAGCTTCTTCTCCATAAACCAAGGAAAATGGTGTTTCTCTCGTACTTGTTTTCGTCGTTGTATGATATGCCCATAAAACACCAGGTAGCACTTCTGGCCAATTCCCTTTTGACTCTTTTAATCATTTTTTTAAATTGTTGATAATGACTTTATTTGTTGATTCTGCTTGCCCATTACCCTCCGGATGATAAGGCGTAGACGTAATCCTTTTAATTTGCCAACTTTGAAAGAATTCCGTGATTTGAGCTCCTATAAATTGAGGACCATTATCACATACGATCTCCTTTGGTACACTTAATCGGCATATGATATTCCGCCAAATAAAATCTTTGAATTCCTTTTCTCGCACCTGTTTGAATGCTCCTGCCTCTACCTATTTAGTAAAATAATCAGTGAGTACGATCAAAATTTTACCTATCCTTTTGCTTGTGGTAATGGACCTACGATATTCATTCCCCATATCATAAATGGCCACGACGCGATGACCGGATGTAATAACTCCGCAGGTCAATGCATATTGTTACCGTACCTTTGACATTTATCACATTTGGCCATGAAACGTTCTGCTTCTTCTTCCATTTTAGGCCAGTAATAACCTGCCCTAATTAAGGTTCTTACCAGTGATCTTCCACCTGCGTGATTCCCGCAATGCCCTTCGTGTATTTCTCTCATTACATACTCCATTTCCGAAGGTCCGAGGCATCTTGCTAAGGGACCACCGAACATTTTACGATATAGATTGCCTTGCTTTAAGCAGTATCGAGCAGCCTTTTTTCGAAGCGCATGAGCTTTTTTCTTATCATCAGGGACGGTACCATACTACAAAAAAGCTATAATCTCGTTCCTCCAATCCCAAGTTAAATTATTAAAATTTACCTCATTCTTATCAGGTCGAGAACTGAATGAAATAAATGTTAAACTGAGGCGTTTGCATCACTTGCCACATCAGCCGCAGATGTGAGATTAGCTAGGGCGTCCGCTTCAACATTTTCATCCCTTGGTATTTGTATAACTTTCCAGGTTTGAAATTGCTTTATTAATTCTCGTACCTTTTCTAAATACTATTGCATCCTCGCTTCCCTGGCTGTATAAGTCCCCAGCATTTGATTAACCACGAGTTGTGAATCACTTTTGATTATAATCTGATTTATGCCAAGTTCCCGTGCCAATTCTAGACCTGCAATTATAGCCTCATACTCTGCCTCATTGTTAGTTATAGAATGACATTTAATAGCTTGTCGAATGGTTTCACCCGTAGGTGGTACCAAAACAATCCCTAAACCTGCACCTTTTACTTTAGATGAACCATCAGTGAATAAAGTCCAAGTTCCTGAGTTAGCTCCATTGAACACCTGTAATTCTTTCTTTGCTTCTAATTGCATTCTCTGGCTAAAATCAGCCACGAAACTAGCTAACACTTGTGATTTTATAGCAGTTCTAGGTTGGTACATGATTTAGTATTCACTTAACTCTATAGCCCACTTAGACAACCTACCTGATAACTCATGCTTATGTAATATATTACGTAAAGGGTAGGCAGTTACTGCAGCAATAGGATGACACTGAAAGTAAGGTCTTAACTTCCTAGATGCCATGATTAATGCGAGTGCAAGTTTTTCTAATTGAGGATACCGCATCTCCGTATCTAACAAATATTTACTAACATAATAGATGGGGGATTGTTTACCTTGTTCTTCCCGGACCAAAATAGCACTTACCGCTACTTCCGAAACAGCAAGGTAAATGATTAGTCTTTCCCTAGCCTTTGGTTTTGCCAGCAAAGGTGGTTTTGATAAGTATGTTTTCAAATTCCTAAGTGCATGTTGACATTCCCCATTCCATTCAAAATGATCCTGCTTTTTAAGGGCTGAGAAGAATTTAAAGCACTTCTCTGATGATTTAGAAATGAATCTTCCCAAGGCTGCAATTCTCCCTATTAATCTTTGAACTCCTTTCTTGTTTGAAAGTATATCAGGGATTTCTTCAATGGCCTTAATCTGTGCAGAATTCACTTCAATACCACGGTTAAAAACAATAAAACCCAAAAACTTACCTGATGCAACACCAAATGCACATTTCTCGGGATTTAACTTCATATTAAATTTGCGCAAAATTGAAAATGTGTCAGATAAGTGTAATATGTGATCTTTTGAATACTGTGTTTTAACAAGCATATCATCTATATACACTTCCATAGTTTTTTCTAAATGCTCTTGAAACATTTTGGTAACTAACCTCTGATACGTTGCACCTGCATTCTTTAGACCAAAGGGCATTACTTTATAACAGTAAGTCCCCCTATCTGTTATGAATGAAGTTTTTTCTTCATCTCTCGAATCCATTTTAATCTGATTATAACCTGAATATGCATCTAATAAACTTAATAGTTCGTGACCTGCAGTTGCATCAATTAATTGATCTATGTGTGGTAGTAGAAAAGAATCTTTAGGGCAGGCTTTATTAAGATCTGTGTAATTTACACAAACCCGCCACTTACCGTTCTTCTTTGGAACTACAACAGTGTTAGTTAACCAGTTAGGATACTTTATCTCATGAATGGAACCAATTTTTAGCAATTTTTGGACTTCTTCTTAAATCACCTGATTCTTGAAAGTTCCTTGCTTTCTTTTCTTTTGCTTGACAGGAGGGTATGATGGATCTTCATTTAGTTTATGAGTCATCACCTCCGGTGGTATTCCTATCATGTCAGAGTGGGACCAAGCAAAGCAGTCCACGTTAGTTTTCAAAAATTCAATTAACTTACCTCTCATACCTTGTCTAAGATTGGCTCCAACATAGACTTTTTTATTAGGCCATTGAGCAAATAACACGACAAGCTCTAATTCCTCTATTGTTGTTTTGATATTTTCATTCTCTTTTGGTTCTTGAATGGTATCAGGCCTTGAATCTACATTTGTTTGCCCTTGTTCAGTTGAGGTTTGTGTTGTGGTATCCTCAACTGCCTTCTGTGATTGCTATTTACCTTCATTTCTCGTGCTTGTATCTACAACAGAGTTGATAGCCCTGGTTTTATGTTGATCTCCACGAATTTGACAGATTCCCCATGGCGATAGAAATTTAATAATTTGATGCAAGGTTGAAGGAACATCATCCATTTCGTGGATCCATGGTCTCCCAAGAATCATGTTGTAAGCTATCTCCATATCTACCACCGGGAACTTTGTATCTTTGACGACTCCTTCAGTGAATGAGGTGAGTGTTACCTCTCCTTTCGTGAGGACACTAGAATTATCAAATCCAGATAGAGTTTGCGCCCTTGGTATCACTTTATCTTCAGCTTGCATCTCACGTAATACTCTTAGAAAAATAATGTTCACGGAACTACCTGGATCAATCAAAACTCATTTTACATTAGTATCATGTACAATTAAAGATATTACTAGTGTGTCGTTATAAGGGGTTAATACGCCATCTGCATCTGTGTCATTGAATGTAATGTTGTCTTCCTCTAAAACATGCCTCACCCGATTCCCTTGGGTAATTGTTACTTTAGAAATTTTGTTAGCTGCAGTATATGATATACCATTGACGTCTTCACCCCCACTTATAACGTTGACAGTTCTTTTGGGAGAAGGTGGTTTTGGAGGCTCCTGCCTGTTCTTCATGTAAGCTTGCTTGCCTTTCTCACTGAACAACTCAGTAAGATATCCTTGTTTTAATAAATGATCAACTTCACTTTGTAAAAATTTGCAATCTGCTGTTTTATGTCCGTGGTCATTATGAAACTCGCACCAATGGTCAGGGTTGTGCCTGTTTGGATTCGATCTCATTTCCTTTGGCCATCGAACCTTATCTCCCATGCTTCTCAAAATAGCTACGAGCTCAGAGGTGCTGACGTTGAAGTTGTAACCACCGAATCTCGCTTTTAAATTTCTATCATCATCTTGTGACTCATAGTTGTTTTGCTCATTCCTGAATCTTGATAAAGAACCTGATTCTCTGTTTCTTGATCTGTGATCGTACCTTTTATTATCCTGCTTTGACTGTGAGTCCTTTCCCGCAGGTCCCACGTAAGGCTCGTACCTATTTTTACCGGATCTTTTTTCGGTCTTAGCACGTCTTGAACTTACCTTTTCTTCTTTTTGAAATCGTGGAACAGTATCTTCTTCAATCCTCATCTTCGTGCTATACCTGTTATAAACATCATTCCACGTTGTAGCTGGGAATTCTCGTAGGCTTTCCTTGAGTCTCCTCGTAGCTTCCGAGCTTTTTTCATTCAAATTACTTGTGAAAGCTATAGCTGCCCAGTTGTCAGGTATATGTGGTAATGTCATTCTTTCATGTTGAAATCTGTCCACGAATTCTCTAAGCAGTTTTGAGTCCCCTTGCTTGATTTTGAAAATATCCTCCATTCTTTTCTCTACTCTTTGAGCTCCCGAGTGTGCTTTGATGAAAGAATCTGTAAGCTCAGCAAAAGAATTTATAGAATTTTTGGGTAAAAGAGAATACCATGTTAGCTCTCCTTTGGTGAGCGTTTTACCAAATTTTTTGACTAATATTGATTCAATCTCCTGCTTAGTCAAATCGTTGCCTTTTACACCCGTTGTGAATGCAATCATGTGATCTCGTGGGTCTGTTGTTCCATCATATTTTGGAACATCAGGCATTTTGAATTTTTTTGGAATTAGGAGTGGAGCAGCACTTGGCTTCCAGGGTTGTTGTGAATATCTATCCATATCTACCCTTTTGATTATGGGCGGCACCCCGGGTATCTGCTCTATGCGCTCACTTTTCTCCTTGAGCTGTTTCTGCAAGGTTAGTACTAACTTTTATAAATCCGAATTAATTACATTATCTGGTTCTCTCTCATGTGATTCACTAGGAGTTCTACCGTTGCCTGAGTTAACTAGCCCGGAACGAGGGTTTTCCAAAGTGTTATTATTTGGAGTAGGTGTGGGTGTTGCAACAGGTAACTGGTTAACAAGTGCCTCAACAACTTTGTTGACCTGAGCAGCAATTAATTTCTACAAAGCTTCATCAACAGCTTCAGCATTTTCAAATTGAGTCTGTCCATCTGTATGAGATCCATCAGGAGTGCCTTCATGAGATCGCCGAGGAGAGCCTCGTGGAGAACTAATTAGTACGTTATTATCCTGAAGGTCTCTCTGAAGTTGTTGGTTTGTTTGGTTTTCTTGGTTTCCTTGAATATTGTCATTATTGTTCGAATAGTTGATGCAACAAGGAAAGTTAAGCGAAAAGAAAATAGATTATCAGACTCCCGGTAATGGAACCAATTTGTTTAACCAAAAAAATGGAATTTTAGTCAAAGCTAGAATTTAGAAGAACACAGGTTACTGATAATCGAAAGAATATGTAAAAGAGAGTAATTTAAGTAGCAAGAATATAATCAGGAGAAAAACAAGTAAACCAAAGTATATTCCAATAGTGTTTCGGGTCCTTACAATTGATCAGATATCTCCCTTTTATAGATATCTTGGAGATATACGTTTTGCCTAAATCATAATGAGGTTATTATGAGTAATTAAAGACATTGAATGCTACGTTACATAATCATTACATTCAATACAAATTTTCTAACGTATTCCACATTTAATGCCTATTAAATGTCGTATCTGCACTCTTTCCTATTGTCAGATTCATTCCTTTTGATTCTCGGACATAAATGACTTAGATATGTACGAGCGCTGAGTTATTTGAATAACTGTCTGTGCCTCTTCCTCTGCCATTTGCTCGTATCTGTTGCAACCCGTGCCTCTTGGCTAGTTGTAATTCTTTGACCATTTGACCAGTCTACATGTCTCGACACGTCACCTTTATATTTAAATACAATTTTTCCCAATATAGTTGCCTCGTTAAAAACCTTGTAAGGAAAACCCAATGGGATAAAACCTTGTAAGGGAAAAAAAGTACAACACGTATTAACTCCCTCCCCCCTGATGACAACATTAATTCACATCCTTGAACCTTCACATTCCAATCATGTGCATCATCTTCAAAAGATCGTTGGTAGAGATTTGATAAACAAATTATTCATATTATCACTTGAATGAATATGTTGCACCTTGAAATCACCATTCTTGTATATATGTAATCTCTTCATATAATGTCGTAAAATAGTCTTTTCAATATCTCCATAGAGGTATTCTCGCTATCACATTATTATGCTTATAGTTATAGCAAGATACATATGTGCACAAATTGCACTTATCATATGGTACTTCATGACCAAGAATCGTATATACTTCAAGTAATTTAAATCCTTCAAGGATTGTTAAGTCATATAAGCCAAATAATAGACTTTAGTTAGATGCATATCAAGTTTTCATGTCATGCTAGACAAATAAGATATCGAAAACTGATTGCACATACCATTGATATTATACTTTCAAGTGTTTGAACTACAGGTCAAAAACTATATGTCTTTCGTATGAAACCAATTCTATTCGAATTATGTCTCTTTCATTTAGCCAATATTTTTGTGCCTGTATTCGACAGACTTAAGATCCTCATCTATACTTAGCACTATCATAGATGTTGTTGATGAATATTTTATATCGGTTTCAACCTCCTTATTTTTCATAAAAATATAACATAGAGATCTCTTCATTCATATATTCAGGTACCTAAATCTCTCTTGAGATTTTATGAAGTGTTATGTCATGTGATTTTCAAGATCACTTGCCTCCTTATTATGATCATTTTGATCATTTACTTATCTTTTTTATCAAGAATTTATTTGAAACCGATTTGTCTATACGCTTTTAAGCGTACCATAGACTTTGTCCTTCTAGGACTTATTCTAGTAGGAGCATTTGCAGTGAGAATATAGTTACTTTCTTTGGGTCAGCAAATGCGTCTAGCATGCTTTGCAATATATTGCAAAAGAATTATCTTTTTATGAACTTGAAGTTCATATTATCTTATTCGAGGATCTAGATGTACACATGATAATTCATTTCAAATAACTTTTTCTAAATTGTTTATCATGTCTCCCCCTCATGTTAAAAAAACTAACTTGTTTCCTCAACTTTTTGAAAACATCTTTGTGCATTATGGTGTTAGTCAAAATATACACCGCACATCAATAATAATAAAATAAAATTATTTGGTTCTTGACCCTGAACCACTTGAGAGGGGAGAATCTTTTTTTTGGGGGGGGGGGAGCAGAGCAATCAAAGAATGAACCAAACCAAATGATTGTTCTAGAATGGCCATTCCTCACAATTGCTCCTTGTGATGCAGCGAAACCATGGCAATTAGGATCTCAAGACGCAGCAACACCTATAATGCAAGGAATAACAGACTTACATCACAATGTCTTTTTCTTCGTTATTCTGATTTTGGTTTTCGTATCATGGATCTTGGATCGCGCTTTATGGTAATATACTTCCGTATATATATAACATATACCAAACTGATATAAATAACTTTGTTCTCATAAGCAATAGTTTAGCTATTAAGTGGAGGAACTCAATAAATTATTTTGCTAAACCACTGTGATGTAAACCAACTTATCAAGATGAACTTCTTGAATAGAAAATCTGAAAATTATGCTCGAAATTTAATTATTGAGCAAGTTACCTCGCAAAATACCATTTTGCGGGTTAATAATAATTGCACATGTAACCATCTCATAAATGCATATTATGTGGTATACATGGCAGGTGAATGAGCCCATATTCACCTTTGATATTTCCAACATTCATGGGATTCAATCCCAATTTTAGTTGGTATATTAATTAATGAGAACATGCAACATAAGAGAATTCATAAAGAACTTTCTAGTTCTTTAATATTTACCTATGTGAATTCTCTATTATTTTTGCACGTCATACTTAAATTGATATGGTTAAATCAATTATGCCAACTGAATAAATTATCAATATTAATAAAGTTCAGGTTTACACCATGACATGTGCAATTATCAATAAACTTTAAATTTATTATGATATGGTTTTTATATCAATAATCATCCACTTTATTGTGGTATTCTTTTATTTGTGTAGTACAAACTGGAGAATAAAGCGGGTAACTTTTTACATACATATTAACTCGCTACAAGTTGTAGTAATAAAAGATATTAAATCTTTCCTTTATTTGTAGTCTCAATATAACCAACCGCTTTCGCGAATACTTTGGAAACTGAATAAGTTTCTTTGAGACTTACTACAACACAATGCCTTATTGATAATCAATTTTATTTCTCCAAAATAGTAATAATTGGCTCTTCCAGAGCTCTCAATTAATTTGGTACTACCACATATTCATCAACATCCATATGGTGAATATCTCTTTTAAAGAGAAAGTTATACCATTATGGTTATGATCAAAATTATATGCAAGATATGTTTCTTGCATTAATCTTATTCTTTAGTAATCACATTACCAAGATATTTTGGAGTGCATTAGGTATGTGACCAATAACCATTCATGCCATAGTAATGACATCATTTTCTTACTTCCTCTCAAACCTCCTTCTAGAGGTGAGTGTGGTATATTCACTACCACTAGCACGTTCATATCCTTCCAAGAATGAATATATATTCATAAATCAGATATTGTCACATTCACATCATGAATGGACCATAATCATCTATATGTGCTTTATAAAATCTCATGTCAAATCGATGACAAATATTACTTTCACAGAGTGAAGGATTATTTTGAGAATCCGTATTATTCTCATTATCACAATGATGCCGATTGTAATTTTGTCTATTGTCACGTCCACATCCATTTATACCTTCACGGTAATAATTTTATTTTCTTTCAGACTTATCACATATTGACATCACATTATCTTAAGGGAATGAGAATTATCTTAAGGGAATGAGAATGAAGCAAATTTAATGGGACGGGTTTTCACTTCTTGTGCTCACGATCATACATGACTTTGATCATGGCAAGACATAGAAATTTTACCACTTCGAGTGGTTATAATTTCTTATTAACTCCATTAGAGTTATAATCAAAATTTATTTTCTTTGCTTGTATTTAAAATCAAATTATAGAATAAAAAAGAAAAATACGGTAAAATACATACCTTAAATCAAGAAATTAATCATGAAGGAAGTTCATGGATGACAATCATTATGCTCAATCCCAAAGCTTCTACTCAATTGGTTAGAGTCTCGTGCTGATAACGTGTTATAAAACAATAAAAGAAGTAAAAGAGCATCGCGGAGAAAAGTAGAGAGAGAGAATTCTTATTGATTTGGGATCATTTATAATGGAATAACCCCTCTATTTATAGGAAAAAAGTGACTTAACCACCAAGTAACAAA
Organism: Nicotiana tabacum; assembly: GCF_000715075.1. Classification (NCBI taxonomy): domain Eukaryota; kingdom Viridiplantae; phylum Streptophyta; class Magnoliopsida; order Solanales; family Solanaceae; genus Nicotiana; species Nicotiana tabacum. The sequence continues at coordinate 617,890 of NC_134100.1, forward strand.
CCCTAAGATCTTTCTAAAATATAGACATTCACCTTAAATAGAATTCTATTTATAACAGTTTGTTGATTTTTGCTCTTTCTCGATCTCCTCTTCTTGAGTAATATCAATTTTTATTTTCTAGTTTATTTTAAAAGTCAAAGGCGCACAAGTAATTTAAGTTCAGTTTACAAGGTAAGACACCTAAGTTTATTTAAGGATATTAGACCCTCTTTTCATATTTGTTAAGTCAAATACTTAATTCACTGAAAATGCTTCAGTTAAAAGGATTATCTTGCACTTTTTATCAAATACATAAGTTCAAATGTAATTGGCAAACCAAGAAAAGATAAAAGTAAGAAGAAATTCCAAAGTTTTATGGTATTACTATAAGTTGCTACTCATTGTTTTTCTCTATTCTCTTCGCCCTATACCTTATATGTATTTTCTTAATTTTTTCAGCTATTCACACTCCCAACAAAGAAACTTTATGGAAATTAATAGTAAGAATTGGGAATATGGTGGAAATATTACAAGTATATAAGTGAACTATTCCTTTTGATTATATTGACTAAGGACCTATTTGTCCATAAATTTTTTTTCTTTTTTTTAATTTTATTCAGAAATGTGTATGTACATGAAAATTTGTAAGTTTTTGAAAAAATTTCGAAAATGAGTTTTTCAAAAACCAAAATCATTTTTTCAAGTTTTCCGAAAAAAAGTTTTTCCCCACTCACAAAAGTGCAATATTCTTTTCAAGTGAAATTCATGTCCAAACATAAGTTCAAAATTCAAATTCCATTTTTCAACTTTACTCCAAATACTACTTTCTTCAAAAATTGCAATTTTTATGCCCAAACGCCTATAAAATAATGAGCCTAGTGTGAGCTTATTGTTATTAATCTGTATTACTATAATGAATAACGAAATAATAAACTTTTTGAAATATAAGCAAAAACAGAAAGTTAGTAGAAACAGAATGTCGAAATAATATCTGGAAATAATTTCCAAATAAATCGAGCCTACTGAATGCACAGTGTGTCCTTAAGGAAATTATTCCCCTCAAGTACCTGAGGCGCTGGAGTATTATCCTCCCAGGATAGAAATTACTCACAAGTGTATTGGTACTAAAAACTTTGATAAACTGCAAACCACTTAATGGTTGTAAATCACATTGGAATAGATTTGTGCAGAAGAAGAAGAAGTCTTGAAGTTCAGAAAATTCGTAAGGAAAAATTCTGGGATTCAAAGCATATTTATAGACTTTCTGGCACTGTTTCTGAAAAGGTTTTCAACCTTTCAGAATTAACAAACATGGTTGTTGGAACACATGGGAATATTTCTGTTTGAAATATTACGGAAAAACGAAATCAAAATAATTCGGGAAAGAAAAACAGACCGGACCGGGTCACGCCAGGGGTCCTGGGTTATTTCGGGTTGAATTTGCATTAATTAATTAAATAATTAAAAGAAACTTTTTCCAAAAAGATTAATCAATCAATTGATCTTTGACTAAATCCGTATCTGGAGTCGAAGCCGAAGACTACACGAGGCTAACTTTCTTTCCAACCCATTTAACACCAAGAGAAGTGCTTTCTCAATATAAGCACATTCACTTTTCTTTCCACCACCAATGAGGGACACTTTGTTCTTTCCAAAGCAAAAGGGAGCTCACTTTCCCTCCACTATCTTCCCTCCATTTTTCATTCACCAATCTTTAATCACATCAATCCCTCACATAATTGGGGAATGGCTATAAGACAAAGGAATGCACGGGCGAGTGTGTGATTTACATGCAAAGATTAATTGCATCTGGATAAGTAAGTTTCCCTTTGAACTTTCCGTAGTGAACTTATATCGGATATACTCGATCAATCGATAGATTTGATATCTTTGAACTGTCGAGCTTTGTTGTATACCTAGACAACATAAGTCATACAATCAACCCTTAACCATTTATGGTTCTCACAGTTGTGTTCGTTTCAGCCATAAACACTGCCTAGCTTCATGGGTGCTTAGAGAATGGGCCTTTACTTTTATTCCCCTTGAAGCTGCTTACACTTCATACTTACATAAGTGATTTCTAGACGTATAATCCTATAGACACACTATTTGGTCATATCCTGCCAGACTTAGCAAATAACTAAAAAGCTTTAAGCTTTATTGACTCATCAAAAAGCCTTAATGCTTTACCTTGATTTCTAAACATTGTCTTCATCACTAGAATAGGTTGAGTTATTTGACAATGTTGAACCGTCATTCATAACTTTGTTTGATCTCTTTGAACCTAGCTCTAGGGATTTCCAGTCTACTAGGTAGAGTTACTGCCATGATAACTTGTCCTAGGTCTTAGCCCCATTCCTTTTGATGATCTTTCAACTGCCTCTCTAGATAGGCCTTTTGTAAGTGGATCCGACATGTTATTTCTTGACTTTACATAGTCAATCGTGATAACACCGCTAGAGAGTAGTTGTCTAACGGTATTGTATCTCCATCGAATGTGACGAGATTTTTCATTATACATAATGCTCCCTACCCTGCCTATTTCCGCTAGACTATCACAATGTATACATATAGGTGCCAAAGGTTTGGGCCAAAATGGAATATCTTTCAAGAAACTCCAGAGTCATTCAGCTTCTTCACCGGCCTTATCTAAAACTATGAATTCAGATTCCATTATAGAACGGGCGATGCACGTTTGTTTGGACGATTTCCAAGACACTGCTCCACCCTCAATTATGAAAACATATCCACTTGTGGATTTAACTTCAGATGATCCGGCGATCCAACTTGCATCACTATATCCCTCAATCACTAAGGGATATTTGTTATAATGCAAAGCATAATTTTGATTAAGTTTCAGATACCCCAAAACTCGTTTCATTGTTGTCCAATGTATTTGATTGGTATTACTTGTAAATCGACTCAGTTTGCTAATAGCACATGCTATATCTGGTCGCGTATAATTCATGATATACATCAAATTTTCCAATACTCTTGCATAGTCCAGTTGTGAGTCACTTTCACCTTCATTCTTTTGAAGTGCATAACTCACGTCAATTGGAGTCTTGGCAATTTAGAAATCCAAACCCTTTAACTTGTCAAGTGCTTTTTCAATGTAGTGAGACTGAGATAATGCTAGACCTTGTGGAGTCTTGTGAATTCTGATTCCTAAGATCATATCAGTAATTCCTAAGTCTTTCATGTCGAATATGCTAGCCAACATGCACTTAGTAGCATTTATATCTGTCATATTTTTGCTCATTATCAACATGTCGTCAACATATAAACAAATGATGACTTCATGACCTGGAGTGTTTTTAATATAAACACATTTGTCACACTCGTAGATTTTAAACCCACTTGCCAATATTGTTTGGTCAAATTTGGAATGCCATTGTTGGGTGTTTGTTTAAGTCCATAAAGCGGCTTAACAAGTTTGCACACTTTCTTTTCTTTACCGGGAACCACAAAATTCTTAGATTGTTCTATGTAAATTTCTTCCTCCAATTCTTCGTTTAAGAAAGTTGTTTAGCATCCATTTAATGGATTTCAAGACCATACACGACCGCTAGTGCCACTAGCACCCTAATAGATGTTATCCTCGTTACTAGCGAATAAGTGTCAAAGTAATCAAAGCCTTCCTTTAGTCTATAACCTTTGACAACAAGTCTTGCCTTATATTTGTCAATAGTGCCATCAGCTTTTATTTTCCGCTTAAAGATCCTTTTCGAACCTAAAAGCTTATTTCTTGGAGGAAGATCAACCAATTCCTATGCATAGTTATCTAAAATTGATTGAATCTCACTATTGACTGCCTCTTTCCAAAATGTTGAATTGGAAGATGACATAACTGTTTTAAAAGTTTGAGGCTCATTTTCAAGCAAGAACGTCACAAAATATGGTCCAAAGGAAGTAGATGTTCTTTGACGTTTGCTATGTCTTGGATCTTCTTCACTTGGAGTATTTTGCTTTGGTTCTTCCTGTGTTCGTTTAGGTCTTTCACTTAACGACTCACATTCAGTTTTATATGGATAGATGCTTTCAAAGAATTCAGCATTATCTTATTCAATTACCGTATTAACATGAATTTCGGGATTATCAGATTTATGAACCAAAAACTGACAAGTTTTACTATTTGTAGCATATCCAATGAAAATGCAATCCACAGTTTTCTGTCTGATTTTACCCTTTTGGGTAAAGGTAATTATACCTTTGCTAAACACCCCCACACTTTGAAATATTTCAAGTTGAGTTTTCTTCCTTTCTATTTTTCATATGGAATTGATTACGTTTTGCTATAGGGTACTCTGTTGAGTATTCGGTTAGTTGTAAGGATAGCTTCCCCCACTCTACGGTAATTCGGAACTTATTAATAAAGAATTAATCATTTTCTTTAATGTCCGGTTTTTTATTTCTGCAATTCCATTAGATTGAGGTATGTAGAGGGTAGTAGTGTCACGACCCGGATTTTCCACCCTCAGGAGTCATGATGGTGCCTACTCATGGAAGCTAGGCAAGCCGAATATTATAAAATCATTACCCTTTTTATTAAACATGTTCAATAATTTAAAATAATAAGTGATTAAACAGCGGGATAAATTAAATAATCGGAAATGCGGAAGTCAAAACTTAGTAATTCAACCAAACACTTCTACATAATCTGAAGTACAAAACTACTCAGAATTTGGTATCACAAGTCATGTACTATCTAAGAATACTACAAATAAGGTCTGAATGGAAATACATGAGTCTGTCTCTGAATAAGTAAAAACAGAAAGATAAAAAATAGGAGGAGACGCCAAGGCCCGCGGACGTTTGCAAGACTACCTAGGGTCGCCTGAATGGACTAAAGATAACACCCTCACTGCGGTCCAAACGCTCCGGTATTAGAATCTGCACACAGTGCAGAGTGTAGTATCAGCACAACCGACCTCATGTGCTAGTAAGTGCCTAGCTGTGACGACACGGCCAGTCGTCTCATGAGTTACCGCTCTGTTTCCCCCATTTATGCTTTATTATGCTTCGTTATTCGTGTTTTATATGATTGAGTTGAGTAGGTTGCATTTGGAGTGGATTTCGTAAGAAATGAGACACTTAGTCTCTTTTGAGAAGGTTCAAGTTGGAAAAGTCAACCGGATGTTGACTTGTGTGTTAGAGATCTCGGATGTGAGTTTCTATGGTTCAGTTAGCTTCGGGGGGTGATTTATGACTTAGGAGTGTGATTAGAATTGGTTTTGGAGGTCCGGTGTAGAATTAGGCTTGAATTGACGAAGTTAGTATTTTGGCGATTTCCGATTGGTAGGTGAGATTTTGATCCGAGATTCAGAATGAAATTCCAAGAGTTGTTGTAGCTTCGTTATGTCATTTGTGATGTGTGTGCAAAATTTCAGGTCATTCGGACGCGGTTTGGTTGCGTTTTTTATCGAAAGCGTATTTCGGAAGTTTTTAAAAAACTTAGGCTTGAATTCAATGTGAATTGATGGGTTTGGTATTGTTTGAGGTGTTTTGATGATTGGAGCAAGTTTGAATGAGGTTTTAGGATATGTTGGTGCTTTTGGTTGAGGTCCTGGGGGCCTTGGGTGAGTTTCGGGTGGTCAATCGGACCACTTTTGAGTTTCGAAAGTTGCAGAAAAATTGATCTCAGGAGTTGCAGCAATTTATCTCTTCGCGTTCACATAAGGGTCATCGCGTTCGCGAAGAGTAAGCGGAGGAAGGTGTGAAATTGGCCTTTGCATTTGCGAGGCAGGCCACGCGTTCGTGAAGGGGAGTGAGCTTGGTGCATCGCGTTCGCGAGGGGTACTGTCGCATTCACATAGAAGGATTCGAGTCAGAGGATTAGAAGTGAAGTTTTGCTTCGCGTCCACAGGTGTGATGTCGCGTTCGCGAAGGGTCGCCAAGGCAAAGCATCACGTTCGCGAGTCCCATGTCGTGATCGTGTAGAAGGAAAATCTGGTCATGATAAGTTGTGCATCGCGAACGCGAGAGTTTGACCGCGTTCGCGAAGAAGGAAAGTTAGAACTGGGCAGAAATTTTATAAGTTATTTCATCCGCAATTTTGAGTCATTTTTCCACCATAGTTGATCATTTTGAGAGCTCTTTGAGGGAGATTGAAGAGGAATTCAAGGAGAAGTGATTAGAGGTAAGATTTATGAACCTAAAACATGATTCTACTATGAAATTAACCTAGAAATTCATGGAACTTAAGCTAAAAATGGAAGAACTAGGGCTTGGGATTTTAAACTTTTGAATTGGAATTTGAAGGACCATTTGAGGTCGGATTTGATAACTTTTGATATGTATGTACTCGTGTAAGGATAAAGAACCCGTTGATGTAAAAATTTCTGAGTTTTGAGAAGTGGGCCTGGCGCTCGGGTTTTGCTAATTTCGGGATTTTTGATATTTTTTGATTGTTTTCGCTTGGCCTTTGTTCCCTTAGCATATTGTGACGTATTCGTTCTGCTTTTGGATAGTTTCGATGCGCGTGGAGGCCGATTCGAGGGGCAAAGGCATCGCGAGCTAGAGTTGTAGCTAGTTCGAGGTGAGTAATGATTGTAAATGATGTCCTGAGGGTTTGAAACCCCGGATTGCACATCGTAGTGCTATATTGAGGGTGAGACACGCGCTGGATGATGAGCGTGGGGTCTTTTACTACTGGGGATTGAGACTGGGTCCGTCCCGACTGATGATTTTACCGCGTATTTGACTGAAACTTATTTGTTATCATCATGAGTTGGGCTAATTGTCATATTTGCGCTTCGTGCCAACTATTTGAACCCTTCGGGGATTTTGACTGATTTTCTGCACTCTACTTGTTAAAAATTATATCCTCGGTCATGTTTCTATCTGTTTTAAATGATTCGAGCCGGTTTTTATCATACTATTCCTAAATGAGAGGAATTTGTGGGCTAAGATCCCTATCTTCTTTTATTGTTCCTGAGAGGCTGTGAGGTAAATGACTGAGAGGGGTTTAGAACCCAATGGTGAGGATATTATATATGTTATGGATCAGGCTGCATGCCGCAGCAATACTTATATGGAGCAGGTTGCACCGCCGCAGCAATATAGCGTTTGGGCTGTAGGAGCCCCTCTGGAGTCAGCACACCCCCAGTGAGCGCAGTCGACTATCTATATGGATCGGGCTGCACGCCACAGCGATGTACGGATCGGGCTGCACGCCGCAGCGGTTATTCTGATTTCTGTTATTATGAGAGATATATGAGTCGAGAGCTGAGAATGAGCACTAAGTGATGAGAGTGAGCCCGAGGAGCTGATACTACTCTGAGTGATTGACACTGTGCCCGAGGGGTGGATTTCTGCTTGTTATTTGCCTGCTAAATTACACATTTTACCTGATTTAAAAGAGATTTCACTTGACTTCTTCACTGATTTACTGCTTTAAGCAATTTTTACTGCTTGATATAGAATTGCTTTGTGCCTTTACGTGTTTTCTTGCTTTCAGTCATTATTTATGATTATTACTCACTGAGTTGGAGTACTCATATTACTCCCTGCATCGTGTGTGCAAATTCAGGCATCGTAGAGTCCGCTCCTAAGTGCTGATCCTCCCAGTCTAGGCAGTGTTTTCGGAGACTACGAGGTAGTTGTTGGCGTCCGCAGCCCTTGTGCCTCCCTTACTATTTTCATGTCCTTGAACTTCTGTATCGAATTTCGTATCTAGTAGACTAGTATCCGGATTTATTAGTTGCTCATGACTTGTGACAGCCCGGTTTGGGCTGTGTTGGGATGGTTTTTACTTTTGTTATCGCTATTTTCACAAATTATGGTTATTATATCATGTTTTAGAACTATTTATGGTATTTAACTATTTAAATGAGGTGTTCTGTTTTGGTCTGGCTTGCCTTGTCTTCACGAGAGGCGCCATCACGACCGAGTTCGGGGTTAGGGTCGTGACACTAGCCGAAACTCGGCGAAGTAGTGACGGAGCTAGGGCAAGACTACCAAATAAACTTGTGTAGTTAAATCATACACAACAGAAATAGAAGCAGATAATTACAACTAAAGTTGGGCGAGGGAAACATATTGCGGAGAGTAACAGATAACAATAGAATAATAGTAGAGAAATGTAAGGAACGCCATAAATCAATTACCAGCAAAAGATAAGGAAATAAGAAAAACAAGTACACATGTAATACCGTTGCAGGCGTGCAACCCGATCCCATTTCATATAGTACTGTTGCCGACGTGCAACCCGCTCCCATTTCATATAGTACCGTTGTAGGCGTGCAACCCGTTCCCATTTCATATATTACCGTTGCAGGCGTGCAACCCATTCCCATTTCATATATTATCATTGCAGGCGTGCAACCCGCTCCCATTTCATGTATTACCGTTGCAGGCGTGCAACCCACTCCCATTTCATTTATCAACACCAATCATAAAAGAATCCCAGCAAGAGAACAATAGCATAATAACAACATCCCAGTAAGGGAACAATAATATTACAACAACATCCCGGCAAGGGAATACTAATATCACAACAACATCCTGGCAAGGAAAAAATAATATAATTTTCATCTGAAGTAGGAATGAACCACAACGAAGTCATAAAAATTAAAATACAAGACTCACGGGCATGCTTGACACCGACGTATAAATACTCGTTGTCGTTCCCTCTTTTTCCTCGCGGAATCGGATTTATGACGTTTTTGGTTGGGACAACTTTTTCCTTTTGGGAAAGGGGGTTTGCAGTTTTTGAAGAGTTGTCACCTAATGATTTAAGGGGCGTTAGGACACCTATAGGGTTCATTTAAAACTACGTTTGGTAACCACAGACAGGGTAAGGGCTTGAAATTATCCTAAGGGGAAGGTGTTAGGCACCCCTCAGGATCCACTAGTGTGGTTCCCGACCAAACAATTTTTGTGAAATTGTACAATTAGCAAATAGACAAGTAGGGCTCAAATAATAGGGGATTTAAGTTTAAATACACATGTGTAAGAAAACAACTAATGAAAGGACTAGATTTTGAAAAGAATTACAATCTAAGCATATTCGTGAGTGTAAAGAGGGGTGTCCTAGGTTTGTTTATAATATGGATCACATCAATGCAATACCCGGTATGATACTCCTCAAAGAGGGGCTACATGTGGTATTAACACACCAGTCATCATATCCATATCTACCCTTTTTCACCCCGTGAAGGTAATTAAAGTGAGGGTTGGTCTCGACCCCTATTGCATGCTGTTACCCGTCCCTTCCTATCAGTCCCAGAGGAATTTAGGACTCCTATCCTATAAAAAAATAGGGGGTTCTAGGCAGACCCTCAGGTTAAAGGCAAAATACTAGGCGACAAATAAGAACACATAGGACTGCATTTAGGGGGAAAACACAGGAAACAGATAGAAGGCTCTGATATACCTCCACAAGTAATGCACATAGACAGCACGACTCATACACAGGTAAGGTCCACATTCAGATCCCAACAAGGTATTTAAGTGATAACAATAGAACCAAATTTATTACATCACTCAGAAAAAAAGTCTGAATCAAGTTTGCCTACTGATTTTAACACACTGACAGTTAAACGCTAATCACAAAGATGGTTCTGGTTTTATTTAAAGTTGATTGCCTAAGGTTTGCCTAGGCGCGGAATACATATGACTACAAGGCAGATTTTTAAAGCGGACTCTTGAATCCTTATAGGCATGATATCTAATGACAAATCAAGGCAGTTTTTTAAAGAACTTGTTTTAGAGAACATAAACCAGTTTCGAAACGAACTAAAATGCAGATTGGGTTGATTTATTTAAATTAAATTAGTTGAGATCTATAGGAAGCATTTCTAGAATTATTCCCTATAGGTATGACATCTAGTTGTTTAACACTGATTTCAGAAACTTTGCAGGCATGATGACCAATGAAAGAAAACATATGACACTTGTTATAACAGAAGCTGGATTAAATTATATTCTATAGGTATGGCATCTATTTGTGAAACTAATTTTGAGACCTATTAAACATGATTTCTAACATGGTAAGGCAAGTATAGTAAAATCCTATTAAACATGATTTCTAACATGGTAAGGGAAGCATAGTAAAATCCTATAGGCATGATTTCTAACATGGTGAGGCAAACATAGTAAAATCCTATAGGCATAATTTCTAACATGGTAAGGCAAACATAATAAAATATAAAGTCCTATAGGCATGATTTCTACACGCCTTACCCCACAAACATATAAATACCCGCCCTTTTCACTAGTTACCCCAATATTTGTTTACAAATTATTACAGACCATGTGAATGAATTACATGAGAAAAGTAAAAATTACACTATAGGGAGCCTGAAAGAGGCCCAGACTTTTCAGTACCTGATTAGGACTTCCTCCCTGAGTTATGTAATAAACTACCCCAAGTGCCAAGATTGTTCCATATCCCTTTTCATATCTGGGTGTGTCAGAGTTCCCTAAGGACCTCAAGGGATCCCGGGCAGTGCTCACACCCAGATTGCATAACCAAGATAGAGTAAGTGCAGTGTGGAAAGGCCAACTTTTATGTATCCAAGTTAAGAGGGAACTCAAGGGTCCCAAGGCAAGGCTCACACAAAAGGGGCAGAACCTAGTGGTCTAAGAGTATATGTGAGAGTGCTTGACACAGATTTAAAATAGTTGAGTTGGAAACAGTTTTGAAACAGCATGTTTGAAATAAGTTTGCAAAATAACAAAACAGTTTTGAAAGGAGAAGGGAATAGGAGCAACAACTTGGAACAAGCCAGCACACACAGAACAAGTTCAAAGAATAGTATCATTTCAACATTCACAAGCAGGGAAGTAAGGGGTTGGGAACACAGAGAGCCCAAATCAGAAACACATAAACATGGATGAGAAAAGAAACATATAGACCAGCAGGTACAAAGAACAAGTAGTAACCCATTGGCATCCAGAACACAAAACTACTACTTCAAAGTGTTAACAGGAGAATCATGCTCGAAATTAGAACAGTAATAAGACATAGGGACAGGGTATGGGAGTAATCATGTTGCTTAGTGTTAATCAAGTACATTAGGATTCTATGATACTAACATGGCATACTAGTTGAGGGAAATAAACAAGAACTCAAATAGACATGTTGGCCGAGTATCAAACAACACAAGTGATACCTAGACATGCTGAGTACACACTTGAACAAGAGAGGGCAAAACTTAAACATGCATAATAAAGCAGTAAATAAGAAGAGCAATTAAATATATTAGCCATTAAATTAGTGCAGAAGGAGACATGTATTAATAGACATGGAGCACATAGAGTTGAGTTTCAGAACTGAACTAGGAATATACCAGTTAAGGTAGCAAATGCAGAAAGTAAAGCAAGTAGAGTTCCATAGTCTAGCCTTGGCTTTCAGCCGGCTAGACAAGCAGTTAACACAAGTAGCTGAGAGAGAGAAGGGAGAATTTTATGTGTGTGTGTTTGTGAACTAATTATTCGTGTGTTGAGAGGTAAAACAAGAGTGTATATATAGCGCTTTAGGAGTATAACCAATAAGGTAAAAGAATCAGAAGGCAGTCAATTAGGGACAATCACAAAATTATAGAATCAAATAACCTAAAGGGGTTCGGAATAGACCCCCTTAATTAGGGATAATTGATTAACGGTAATAATAGGGGTTTAATTAAGGCAAGGAGTCCAAATCATATCAAATAAGAAATCAATAAGAATCCTAGAATTATACAGGCAATCAATTAAGGGAGAGATGACCAATTAAAGTCATAAACAAGGAAATAAATATAATCTATGCACACGAATCTTAATAGAGTAAAGTAATCAGCAAAACCTTCAAAAGAATAGTGATTTCCGAAAAGAATTACTCAAATCCCATAAGATAGATATTAAACTAAGTAAGACCTCACATAAAATATAGAACTTAGCCGGAAAAGGAGGTTCGAACTCTAACAAGGATTAATTAGGGCAAAACCACATAAATACTGGATTTAATAAGGAAAATGTTTAAGTCCAAAAGATAGAGTGAACTAACACGACTGGTACCACAAAAATACCCAAAATCGAAGCAAAGATTGAAGGAACCACACAAAATCACCTAGGGTTTCATATTCTGCACAAATCAGCCACGAAGACGAAGGATAATTAATCAAACACTTAGAAGTCAGAAAAACCTTTAAAAAAATCTTGGGATGAACCCTAGTTTAGGAAGAGTGATTAAAAATCGGAATAGTTAGTTAAAACAAGAGATCTTTAAAGGAAACGCTTAATAATACTCGAATCATCTCAGATCTATAAAGATCTGAGAAGAATCGAACAGTAGCAAACTAGGGTTTTCGAAAATAGTAAAGATGAAGAAAATCGGTTAAAGACTCATGGATTCAAACAAAAAACAAGAGGAAATCCTTTCTTACAAATGAAAATGGCCGGAGACAAGCCAGTGAACGAGTTTCAAACCAGAATAGGTTGGCTTTCCTTGAGATCTTCTCAAGGACTCATGAAGTTGAAAAGTGATGGAGTATAGGGGACCAGAGGTGGTCGGAGAAGGCATGAGAACACCATATGAAGGAGGCTCTTGCCGGTAATGGTGATTAGGGTTAGGGTGATTTGAGAGAGAATTTGGGAGAGGAGGGATTCAGAGGCGGCTATTTTGGTAAGAATGAAAGGGTTTGGGGGGTCGTTTGGGATTAATTATGGAAGGGAATGACGTGGACCGTTGATCTGGGAGATCAACGGTCGAGATTAAATGGGTAGGTGGGTTCCGGGTTTTGGTATGGGTTAATGGGGTGTGGGTCGGGTTTTTAATGGTAAAATGGGGCTGGAATTGGGGTCCGATTTGGCTATAATTGAAAGCCAATTTGGCTATAATTTAAATAACCAGTTTTTTCCCTATTTAATTTTTAAAAAATAGTAGATAATTTCTGAAAAATAATTTAAAATTCTAAAATAATTTATAATACATAATTAGCAATTTAAAAATACAAGATCCAATTTTATGCATATAAAACATAATTAAATCTTAATAGGGCTAGTATTGCAATTATGTGCAATTTAGCTTTAAAAATACTAAATATAATTATAAATATATAACAATTACATTAGCAATATTTTAGGATAAATATAGAAATTCAATAGATGAATTATCAAAACAATAATTTTAAAAATAATTATTGGGGATTTTATGGATAAAAAGGGAGAAAATAAATCAATTTAAAACCTTAAAATTATGAAAAAAATAATAAAAACCTTGTACATGCTTATATATGCATATATATGCTATTTTGAAGGTATTTTGCATATTTAAAATATATAAGGAAAAATTGGGTATCAACACTCGTCACCATGCCTATACGTCGTACTCCACAGTTAACACGTAGCAAATAAGACACAACTCATAATCCTTCAAGCTAAGGTTAGACCAAACAGTTACCTCAAACTTCCACGGCCAACTCAAGCCACAAACACCGCTTTTCCTTTAGAATTCGCCTACATATTACTTGTATCTAGTCTAAATTAATTTAACAACATCAATAAATGCTAAATAATTCAATCCCAATGCTAAATTATAGGTTTTCTATCATTATCTCCAAAAAGTCAAAAATAGACACCAGGCCCGCTTGGTCAAAATGCGAGGTTCGAACCAAAACCAGATCATTCATTCACCCACGAGCCCGAATATGTAATTAGTTTCGGAATTCGACTCCAAAACAAGGTCTAAATTCCAATTATTCAAAAAGCCCTAGCTCTACCCAAATCCCCAATTTTCTACCCTTAAGAACATGATTTAGGCCTAGAAATCTGATGGGTGTTAATGGAAATTAAAGAAAAAAAAAGTCTAAGAATATATACCTATGGTTTTGTGGTGAAATCCCCCTTCAAAAATCGCCCAAGTTCGAGTTTAAGTGAAAAAGTTAGGAAGTTTTGAAGAAATCTCGTTTTGCTACTGTTTTTAAAATAACTGGACAGGGAACCTATGCATTCTCACTCAATTGAATGCGTTCGCATAGGGTAAGGAGGGATGGGCATTGCGATCGCGGAGGCAGGGAGTGCGATCGCATAGAGGAAAATAGGTTTCCCTTTCCCAGGCCTAGTTAACTCAGTGTGATAGTGTGAGAAGCCTTGCGTTCGCATAGAACAAATGGTGACCCCCAGAATTAACTCTATGCGATCGCATAGCACAAAATAGGGCCCCCTAAGACTACATTATGCGATCGCGAACCTTCCTATGCGATCGCATAGCACAAAAACCTAGACACCAAGAAACAGCAAAAACACCAGATGTTCTAAGTCCAAAAACACTTTGACGCCGATACGAAACTCACCCCGAGCCATCGGGGCTCCAAACCAAACATGTACACTACCTCACAAACATCCTACGGACTTACTCGTGCGATCAAATTGCCAAAATAACATCTTAAACAACGAATTTAGCATAGAAATCTAAGAAAAATCTCAAAACTTTCAAAGTTTCAAATTTCACAAATACGGGTCCGAATCACATCAAACAACCTCCGTTTCTTACCAAATTTTACAAACACAACTCAAACATCATATTGAACTTGTACCAGGCTCCGAAACCAAAATACTGTCCAATACCATAAATTTCAAATATAATCAAATTTCCAAAAACTCTCATATTTTCAATAAAATAATTTCTTTCAAAAATTTATTTCTCGGGCTTGGGACCTCGGAATTCGATTCCGGGCATACGCCCAAGTCGCATATTTTCCCACGGACCTTCGAGACCGTCAAATCATAGGTTCGGGTCCGTTTACCCAAAATATTGACCAAAGTCAACTTAAATTCAATTTTAAAGGCCAAATTAACAGTTTCATCATATTTTCACATAAAAGCGTTCCGGATATACATCCGGATCGTGCACGCAAATTGAGGTGAGGTAAAAGGAGGTTTTTAAGGCCTCGGAACATAGAATTTACTTGTAATTCAAGTGATGACCTTTTGGGTCATCACGAGTAGTTTGATGGATAATTCCATATTCGGAACATATTTCTGCAAACGGATATTTATATTCTCCACTCCTATCACTTCTAATCATTTTGATCTTTTTATTCAATTGATTTTCCACTTAATTCTTGTGTTGCTTAAATGCTTCAATTGTTTCATTCTTACTATTAGGCAAATAAACATAACAATATCGAGTGCAATCATCAATAAAAGTAATAAAATATTTTTCCTACCTCGAGATGGCGTCGACTTCATATCACAAATGTCAGTATGAGTTAAGTCTAAAGGATTTGAATTCCTTTCAACAGACTTGTAAGGATATTTTACAAACTTAGATACACTCGAATTTAGGCAATACTTCTAAATTAACTAACTTCCGCATGGTTTTGTAATTGAGATTTCCTAAACGAATATGCCATAAATCATTTGAATCGAATAAATAAGAAGAAGCTGAAATTTTATTCATACTATTAACAACCATTACATTTAGTTAGAAAAGGCCCTCTGTGAGATAGCCCTTTCCAACATACATTTCATTCTTGCTTACAATACTTATATCAAATACAAATACATATTTGAATCCATTCTTAACAAGTAAAGAAGTAGAAACTAAATTCTTCCTAATAGTAGGAACATGAAGAACGTTGTTGAGCGTTAACACTTTGTCGGAAGTCATCTATCAGAAATATCTTCCCATAGCCTTTAATCTTGGTTGTTGCAGTATTTCCCACGTAAAGCTCTTCTTCGGGACCAGTAGTAAAGTAAGTCGCAAATGCTTCTTTGACTGCACAAACATGTCGAGTGGCTCCAGAGTCAATCCACCACTCCTTCGGATTTTCAACAAGGTTGCATTCCAAAAGCATTTCACACATATTATCAATGTCATCATTCTTCTTCACTATGTTGGCATGTCCCTTCTTCTTATCCTTTTCCGGGAGACGACAATTAGGGGCTTTGTGACCAACTTTTCCATAATTGCAGCAGTTTTCCTTGAATTTCTTTTTGTTCTGCTCTGTAGTTTGTCTAGAAGTCCTCTTTTTCTTCTTTCTTTTTGGAGCAGTCTCCTTAATGATATTGGCTCCCATGATCGTTGAATTTCCTTGAGACTCATTCTCAGCTATTTTGTTGTCTTCCTCAATCTTGAGACGAATCACAAGATCTTCCAACTTCATTTCCTTGCGTTTGTGCTTAAGATGATTTTTAAAATCTCTCCACAAAGGAGACAATTTTCCAATCATTGCAGCTGCTTGAAATGCTTCATTCACGACCGTACCTTCAACAATAAGGTCGTAAAAATAAGTTGAAGCTCCTGAAGTTGGGTTCCAATCTTTTTGTTGTTTATCATTTTACAGTCTAGAAACTTGATAACCACAAACTTCTTCAAGCATGCATCTTCAGTCTTGTACTTCTTCTCAAGTGCGTCCCATAATTCTTTCGAAGTACTCATAGCACTGTAGACATTGTACAAGTCATCCTCCAAAGAACTTAGGATATAGCCTTTGCAAAGAAAATCTACATGTTTCCCCGCCTCAACAATCATAAATTTCTCGTTGTTCGGCATGTCCGCCGCAGGCACTGAAGGTTCTTCACTGGTGAATTTCTGCATACCAAGTGTGGTAAGCCAGAAGAACACCCTTTGCTTCTATCCATTGAAGTTGGCTCCAGAAAATTTCCCCGATTTCTTGGCCGATGGAACAACAGTTCGTCTTAACAATGCTATTGTCGTTGACGCAACAGTCGCAGAAGGATTTCCATTATCAATATTCATTTCTCAATGTCAATAACAGAAGAATTCAATTAATGACAAAAAAATAGAACATTAAACAATACTGTAATTAACGATAAACAATATGTTTAATAAATAATAATCGAAGTTTTTATGTATTGTTTCAATGAAAACGATGAAGTTTTTATGTTCTTCAAATCATTTCTGAATTTTAATACTCCGATGAAGCTTTTATATCTTTAAATCAGAATTAAAAAAATTCAGAAGGAATAGAAAACTACATAGGTTTTAATCTCCACAAACAGAATACAGATTACGAATAAAAAATAATTTCTTTAATATTGTTATTAATCTGTGTTACTATAATGAATAACGAAACAGTAAACTTTCTGAAATAGAAGCAGAAACAGAAAGTTAGTAGCAACAGAATGTCGAAATAATATCTGAAAATAATTTCGGAATAAATCAAGCACACTGAATGCACAGTGTGTCCTTAAGGAAAGTATTCCCCTCAAGTACCCAAGGTGCTGGAATATTATCCTCCCATTGGTACTAAAAACTTTGATGAACGAAGCCGAAGCCGCAGCCGAGCGAGCGACGACGACGACGCGAGGCTTATTTTCTTTCCAACCCATTTGACAACAAGAAAAGTGTTTTCTCAATATAAGCACATTCATTTTTCTTTCTACCACCAATAAGGAACACTTTGCTCTTTCCAAAACAAAAAGGAACTCACTTTCTCTCCACTTTCTTCCCTCCAATTCCATCCACCAATCTTTAATCCCATCACTTATTACCCTTCAACTTCAAGTGGAAATCAGAGTGCAGCTGGTGCAAGCTAAGGATTTCTGGTTTGAAATTACCTGCTTCTGATCTGTTATTAGTAGCAATTAATTATACTTTCAGTAGACTGCATTAGTATCGAGGTTGAAGGCTAATGCTGCAAGTTTCAGCTTATCAAAAGTTAGTTTAATTTGTGGCACTACGAGGTGAATATCTTGGATTTGTACAATAGGCGTCTATAAAGGGAAATGTTTTGACTATAGAGTCTTGGATGCTGCAATTCTTGTATGTATATTTTTTAGTAGTAATCCTTACTTCAAAAGCTGGCAACCCCTTAATTATACATCTCGGAGTTGGAGTCTTTATTTATGTTCATTTAGAACATACATGCCCTTTCAAGTTAATCTTATATTAACCTATTAACTTACATATATATTCCCTCCGGTCACTTTTACTTGTCATGTATATTAAAAATAAATGTTCACTTTTACTTGGCACTTTACGCATATCAAGAGAAGACAATAAATTTTTTTGTTTTTACCCATAGTATTTATTACTCATATCAAATCATTTTCTCAAATCCAATAAAATATGTATCAATTAATATGGATATCATGGTAAATTATACACTACATTTATTATTTTTTAAGGGACGTGAAAAATCAAAAGGTGTAAAAGTGACCGGAGAGAGTACATGCATTGCATTAATTAGAGTAAATACATAGATTCACAACTAATACAAAAGCATACTACTAAGTCCTATTTCATTCTGATTGATCTTGAAGTAATATACATTATTTAACCTATTCTTTTTGTTGTGATAGTTTCACCGGTAAATGAGTATACTTTATCCGTCAGCCGATGCAAGAGTCTACTGCACCATGTTGCTTTAGTTGTTTTGGCAATTATTAAGTCATCTTTCTTGGTAAAAACCAAAGAAGAAAGAAAAAAGAATTATAAATGAAAGAGTAAATGTCCACGTTCTTTGCACCCTCGCTCTATCTTCTTCCCAAAGAGACAAGGAGGGATATATATATATATATATATATATATATATATATATATATATATATATTTATTTATTTATTTTTTGGGTTTATTGCTTATTAAAAAGTAGTCCACTTTCCGAGTCAGAGAAAGATTTCGTTTGTCGAGAATCCACTTTCACTGATTGTGCATATAGTGTCATGCATATATGAGGTAAGAATTCGTTTGGTATGCATATAGTAACTTTTGTCTGAACCTCTTATATTTGTAGCAAGAAATCTACTTAGAGGTCGTTTGGTAGGAGGCATTTGATAAAATAATGCATGTATTAGTTTTGTGTATTAATAATATCTTATTTGGTAGATATTTTTGAATCTATACGTTAGTTAAGCAAGCATTAGTTATATATTCTATGTGGTATTATCATATGCATAACTAATGCATAGAAAACCATAATATTAGCAATGCAATGGATGTGCATTAGCTTAGTTAAAGACAAAATTATCCTTCAAAATTTATGCTTTATTAAAATATATTTGTTATTATATTAATGCAAGTTTAAATAATCCAAATTATGAAAAAAAAAATATTCCCTAGTAAATAAATAAATACTTAGCATATTTTCTTTTTTATAAATAAATATTTAGTTCTATATTACAATATAGGTAGACAAATCAAA
Source organism: Nicotiana tabacum (assembly GCF_000715075.1). Lineage (NCBI taxonomy): Eukaryota > Viridiplantae > Streptophyta > Magnoliopsida > Solanales > Solanaceae > Nicotiana > Nicotiana tabacum. The sequence goes on from NC_134100.1 coordinate 636,963, forward strand.
TAAATTTTTTTTAAACTTTTTTATATAAAAACATTTCTCAACATATGTTTCTTTTAAAAAGTTAGAGTGATGGACTGGTTTTGGGAGCATTTTTGTAAACAAACAATTCTTTTAGAAATTGTGCAATGCTTTAATACATCAAACCAAACAATAGATAAGAAATATGTCAGCATAACTAATACCAACATAACTAATACAAGCATAACTAATATCAGCATTACTAATACATCCTATTCAGCATTATTCTTATGCACCCTACCAAACGACTCCTTAATGTATAAGAATATTTAGCTCGAAAGTCAGTAAGTTATTTCAATTAGTATTGTATATTAACTCGAGATAATAAAAAGTCAATAAAATTCAAATTTTGAATCCATATATGCATATATATGTTAAAATTTGGAGAGGGTGGTTGCCTTAAAGAATCTTAGCATATCAGCATATGCATGGAAATTCATGCATTCACGAATCCGCCACTTGTTTTTGTCTTTAGGAATAAGATTCTGATAGTAAAGTTTGTTGCCAGGTCGAGATTCACAGACTTTTTAAAATCAGGAGTGGCTGATGGTGCATGGTGGTAGTACCAAATAGACCATACACGTTGGTCCACGCGATATTTTCTGTATTTGCTAAAATTTTGACCAGTACATGATACGTGAGCTAGACTATCTATTGGATACCTATGCGCATACCCTCATCGATTACGCATCAGAAATCAGGCTAAGTATTATTCTGATTGAGCAACAGAAACTGCGCATACTTGGTTTTCCGAAGAGAGCATAATAAAGTAGGAAATGTTAGAGTCAATACTTAAAAACGGGAATTTTCGACGAACGCTCCATCGGAAATTCACCGGGATTGTCTCGTTTCCGACATTATTGTGGTTATAAAATTATGTAATTAAAAATAAAATTAGAAGTTCCAAGATATATCGTTCCTAGCTAATAGTGTCGATATATATTTGTTGGAGCTGAAGTTAGAAGTGTTAAAGTGTCAAAATTGCATGGGGCGCTCTATTTGGTCGCTCCCATTTAACCTATACCCATTTTTTTTTAAACTTTTAACTTGTACTCACTTTTTAAACAACTTCAGCTCCCTTTCTCATCCTCCTTCTCCTCCTTCATTTTCTTTTTTCTTCTTCTACAACGATGACTTCAACATTGCTCTCTTTGATTAATGAAGCTAAAGCAAATATACTGAGGAAGCGAGTTTTCACCCATTTACATACGCAAAAACTTCAGCATTCCTCGAACATATTTAAGAAGGCTATATTTATATATTATTAATAACATTGCAAGGTGCTAACTTTCTGCTGCGTGCTACATATGAGATGACGACTTTAGACACAGTACATATGTACAGCTATTGACAGAGATACAAAGATGCTCGCCCATGATCTAAGAGTTTTGAAATTGGATTTTGGATGTAACTTCGATTGCTCTAACTGAAAGGTTATTACAATGGTAACTTTGAATTCTAGGGAAAATGGACTGCAAAGATGATTATATCAGCAAATATACCTCGTGAAGTTTCCCAGTTACAACACAAAAACTTCAGCTCTAGAGTTGAAGTATAGCAGTGCTAACTTTCTGCTGCGTGCTACAGATGAGATGACGACTTTAGACAGAATACATATGTGCAGCTATTGACAGAGATACAAAATAATGTTCACGGAATTACCTGGATCAATCAAAACTCGTTTCACATTAGTATCATGTACAAGTAAAGATATTACTAGTGCATCGTTATGTGGGGATAATATGTCATCCACGTTTGCATCATCAAACGTAATGCTTTCTTCCTATAAGACATGTCGCACGCGCTTTCCTTGAGTAATTGTGACTTTAGAAATTTTATTGGTTGTTATGTACGTCACACCATTGATGTCTTCACCTCCGCTTATGACATTAACGATCCTTTTGGAAGAAGGTGGCTTTGGGGGCTCCTGCCTATTCTTCATGTATGCTTGCTTGCCTCTCTCACTGAATAATTCAATGAGATACCCTTGCTTTAATAGATGATCAACTTCCCCTTGTAGTAACCTGCAATCTGCTGTTTTATGCCTGTGATCGTTGTGAAACTCGCACCAATGATCAGGGTTGCGCCTGTTTGGATTTGATCTCATCTCTTTTGGCCACCCTACCTTGTCACCCATGCTTTTCAAAACAGCTACGAGTTCGGAAGTGCTTACATTAAAATTATAACCGCCAAACCTCGCCTTTAAGTTTCTATCATCATCCTGTGCCTCTCGCATGCCTCGATCATTACCAAATCTTGATGACGAGCCCGACTCTCTATTCCTCGACCTGTGATCGTACCTTTGATTGTCCTATTTTGATCGTGAGTCTTTTCCCGTTGGTCCCATGTATGGTTCGTACCTGTTTTTACCGGACCTTTTTCAGTTTCCGCCCGTCTCGAACTTACCTTTTCTTCTTTTTGAGACCGTGAGATAATATCTTCTTCTATCCTTAGCTTCGTGCTATACCTGTTGTAAACGTCAGTCCATGTTGTGGCTGGGAATTCACGAAGACTTTCCTTGAGTTACCTCGTGGCTTCTGAACTTTTTTCATTCAAATTACTTGTGAAGGCTATAGCTGGCCAATTGTCAGGTACACGCGGTAACGTCATTCTTTCACGTTGGAACCTATCCACGAACTCTCTAAGCAATTCTGAGTCCCCTTGCTTGATTTTGAAAATATCTTCCATTCTTTTTTCGACTTTTTGAGCCCCCGAGTGTGCTTTGATGAAAGAATCTGCAAACTCAGCAAAAGGATTTATGGAATTTTTGGGTAAAAGAGAATACCATGTTAATGCTCCCTTAGTGAGTGTTTCACCGAATTTTTTGACCAATACTGACTCAATTTCCTGTTTAGTCAAGTCGTTGCCTTTTACGCCTGTTGTGAATGCAGTCACGTGGTCTCGTGGATTAGTTGTTCCATCGTATTTTGGGATATCGGGCATTTTGAATTTCTTTGGAATTGGGAGAGGAGCAGTGCTTGGCTTCCAAGATTATTGTGAATATTTATCCATATTTATCCCTTTGATTACGGGCGGCACCCCAGGAATTTACTCTATGCGGTCACTTGCTCCTTGAACTATTTATGCAATGTTAATACTAAATTTTATAAATCAGAATTAACTAAGTTACCTGGTTCTCCTTCTCGTGATTCAGTGGGGGTTCCACCACTGCCTGAATTAGCAAGCCCAGAACGAGGGTTCTCCAAAGTGTTGTTATTTGGAGTAGGTGTGGGTGGTGCGGCACGTAATTGATTAACAAAAGCCTCAAGAGCTTTGTTGACTTGTTGAGAGATTAGCTTTTGCAAAGCTTCATCAATAGCTTCAACATTTTCAAATTGAGCATTTCCATTTGCATGAGATCCATCAGGAGTGCCTTCTCGAGATCGTCGAGGGGAGTTTTGTGGAGAAGGGATTGGGATGTGATCATCATGTGGATTCTCCTGGAGTTGTTGGTTTCCTTGGGTGTTGTCATTGATGTTCGACATAGTTGATGCAACAAAAAAGGTTAGGCTAAGAAAGAGTAGATTATCAGATTCCCGGTAACGGAACCAATTTGTTTAACCAAAAGGTGAAATTTCGGTTAAAACGTTAATTTAGAAGAACTCGGGTTACTGATAATCAAAGAATGAATAAAGGAAAGTGATTTTGTCAACAATAAGATAATCAGAAGAAAACAAAGTAAACCAATGTATTTAGATAGTATTTTGTGTCCTTACAAATGATTTATTCTCTTCCTTTTATAGTTATCTCCAAGTTATACGTTATGCCTTTGTCATAATAAGGTCATTATAGACAATTAAAGGCATTAAATGTTACGTTACATAATCTTTGTGATTCAATATAGATTCCCTAACGTTTTTAGTATTTAATGCTTATTAAATACTGTATATGTACTCTCTTGTGCTGTCAGATTCATTTTCCTTGATTTTTGGATTAAATAGGTACGAGCGTTGAGTTTTCTGAATAACCGCTCGTGCCTCTTCATGTGCCTCTGCTCGTATCTGTTGCAACTCGTGTCTCTTTGCTAATCATCATCCTTTGACCAGCCTCTCTGTCATGACACGTTATCTTTCAATCACTTCAATACGTAAACTCAATTTTTCTCAATACACTAATTGTATTAGTTGTACAGATTTTGAGTAAGAACAGGTTTCACGTTTTTCTCTGAACTCTCCCTCTGCACTGACATATTCTAGAGTTCGTTCATCTTCTCATCACTGTGGATTTTCTCTAAATTCACGTGTTAGCAATATTGCCTTGGGCTATATATTTCCGGCTTCATTCCTAAGGTGCTTTTGGATTACCCATCATCACTCTTCATCTTGTAGGACTCTTTTGACGAGTGTGACAAAATTAGGAGAAAAATCCAAGCAAGATATTTGAGAGCAGGCGGATAGGGCCTCAAGGATTTTCAGTGGAAGAAAAGTGATTCTGACAATACATATTATGGTTTCGTACGTAATAAGTCGAGAACCAGAAAGAGAATATAGGGGACGGCCACGGCATGCTAGACAAGAACGTTTTGAAATTTGTTTGAAATCACAATAAGCAAATGAGTTTAAAGTTTTGGGTAATATATATATATAGTTAAAAGGTGATTACTCTACTTTATCTAAAATCAAAATATATTTGAATCTCAAATTACTAATAAGAAAATTAAAAAAAAATTAGCTTAATACTATCATTTAAGTATAAATAATTTTAAATATTTATCATGAAAATTTATAATTAAGACTTTCATCTTTATTTAAATAAATATGAAAATAAAATTAAAAATAATTTATTCTTTTAAGATGATTTAAATATATCAAACACCATTCAACACATATAAAAAGTTAAAAACTATTGTTTGATTCAAAAAACTTCGGTTTTGACTGACGTTGATTGACTTACTATTAAACTTAGATGAAGAAGACCGACAAATAATTTCAGACAGGAGAATCGCGATTAGAATAACGTAAAATATTAGTCAATGAAGGGTGTATTTGGTATGAAGGAAATATTTTTCGAAAAATGTTTTTTTCCAATTTATTCATGCTTGGTTGGCTTACATATTTTGTAAAACATTTTCCTCGTGAACTCATTTTACTCCAATTGGAGGAAAATGTTTTCTATATCAAGAGAAAGGAAAATATTTTTCAAAATTTCTTCTCAATCTTCCCCACCCTATTCTCCATCCCCACCAATCCCCCTCCCCCAAACCCCACACCACCCAACCCAACCCCCCAACCCCACCTACCCACCCCACCCCTTCTCCCCACCCCGTCCTAAATAAAAATATTATTAATAGTACTTTCTTTTCTTGTTATATATAGATTTTTTTTTTTCATTTCAACAAAAAAAAAATATTTTCCTTTTATGATGAAAAAAAAATATTTTTTTCATTTCAACGAAGTGAGTATTTTCTTTTCATGATGTAAAAAAGTATATTTCTTTTATTTCAATAAAATGAATACTTTATTTTCATGTTTTAGAATGAGTACTTTCTTTTTCAACCAAAAAAATAGTATTTCTTTTTAGTTATGGAACACAAATTTCAATATTATTTTTGTGTAAAAAAATAAAGCAACACATTAGCTCCTTCGGGTTTGTGTAAATTTTTAGAGACCTGGAGAAGGGAGGGGGCTGAGGAGAGTAGCATAAAAAAATATTTTCCTAAAAAGATATTTTCTACTCTCTAACCAAACACTAAAAAATATTTTTTGGAAAATATTTTTCACTCACCAACTAAACGAGGAAAAATAATTGATAAAACCACTCATTTTCCATGAAAATATTTTTTCTTCATGCCAAACACACCCGAAGTAGAGTTATTTTGGTTTATAAAATCTTTTGCTAAGGATAATTCTGTCTAGAGGAAATTAAATATAGCTTCTACTTCTACTTATGAGGAAAATTTACTTTCTTCAGCTTATGAAACATAACTTCTGCATTTACAGAAAATCACTTATTCTTTCTCGTGAAAATTTAGCCAAAAACTTTAATTATCTAAAATAAGTACTTTTCGAAGGGGAAAAAAACACTTTCGTTCTCCCAAAAACTTGACCAAACAGGCAATAGTCACCCACTATTTTTGTATCAACTACTCTTAAAATAAGATTAGTTACTACTAACCAGTCTCTGTATTCTTGATTACATGTATTAATGATTCGTATATACCTTCTACAAGATCACAGACAGCGCAAGGATAGAGGAAGGGTTATGTCATATATCGATCCCATTAGGATCGAAAATATAAACACGAAACTAAAGAATTTGGGAAACCATTGCAATAGATTCATTTTAGGGAATTTGGACGAGCTGTATTATTATCCTTAATGAGTGGTGAGAGGTGATTAGTAACCGTAGGGGTGTCAAACGGATGGGTCGAGTCTGATATGAACGGATCAAAAAAAGATAAATTATTCGATCCGGCTGATATTTAATACGGATAAAAAAATGGATTATTCGGTCGATCCATGTATTCTTGAATATGATCACTTTTGGGAGAATTCCTTGTTTCTCAAACTTGAGGAGCATTACAAATGTAAAAGTTAAATCCATTAGTTATCCATTTTCTAAGTGAATAATATGGTTCATATTCATATTCGACCTGTTTTTAAAAAATTCATTAACCAACTCATTTTTATGTTTTTAAACCATTTTTCCACCAGTAAGTGAGGACTGAGAAACTGACATACGGGTAAGGACATATATTAGTCCGTATCGTGGGTCTATTTGTTACAAAAGGCGAACATCCCCTTTCCAAAATATTAACACAGGTCCTCAGGCAGACATAAAAAAGGGGGCGAAAAGAGTCTATTTACCTTTACAATATTTCGGAATTTAGAGATGTATCAGTAGGAAAAGCACATGTGGAAAAGGTAGTGTCCAGATGTGTTTTTATTCAAATCCCAACTGATTATCCCAAGAAATTAATTACTTTAAGTACTGGAGTACAATATTTTAAGCTTAACACCACCCTCCCCCCCCCCCCCACCCGAAAAAAAGATGTGACATTGAAATGTCACTTAAACAGCCTAAAGATAGAGGCGTCGGCAGTGCGAGGTGTGTCGTGGCGCTGGTAATTATCTGCAATTGGAAAAATTATTTTGTGTCTCCTACAACTGATATTAGTTGTCAGAAAGCTAAAGGACAAAAATTCTATGTCCGATACTCAATTTAGGATCCCGACTAATTTAAATTTACGACATATAAAGTCCATTTTAGAGGAAAAACTTTTTGTCATAATTTTTCCATTCTTACGGTTCGAATTTGAATCCTCTACTTAAGAGTGAAAATAAGCTCACTTATTTCTTGCGCTGCCCATAAAAGGGGTTAATTTCATTGATGGTCATTGAACTATTTTTCAATTTTAATAAATTCATTCAACTATTTTTTGTCACATAAAAGCAATTAAACTTTATTATTGTCACTTAAAAATTATTTTACCTCAAACTTCTACCATAAATATGACATGGCATCTAATGAGGTTGTTGCTCCTCCACAACTTGATGTAATCCAACCTCTAAATGTTGTAGTTGTTTCAAAGAGAGGCAGGAATGTGAAGAGAAAAATCATGTCTGATTTCGTGGTTGATGTGCCAAAAAAGAAGTCTAAGGAGCTTAAGAAAAATTAGGTCTTGTAAATTATTTTTTGGGTTTTGATCATTCAGATACAGTCTTAGTGACGTTGTGTCCTTTTGTCTAAACAGTTGCTATAGGCTGTGTCTGTAATTGCGTGTCTATTGATAATTTTTATTATGCACTTTAATTTTATCTTTTGCTTACTAAGCAGGTTATTTATATGCTAGTGTTGCTTAATAAGCAACATTTTGAAATTAATAGAATGGTATAAATACGTTATGTGAGTTGGATACAGTAGTATTTTAGCTTCAATAGAGTTATAAAATGACTCGGATAAGGCATACAAATAAAATAATAATTTTCTAGTATAAATTATTTTAGTATAGAATAATTATGAATGTGCATTATGTAACAGAAAAGGCAAAAAGTTTGTAGTATAGAATAATCATTTTAAACTAATGTGAAATTTAATATTTTTTTTAATCGAAGTCCATCTGGAGTTTGGGTCAAGTCATATTAAGGAAGACATGGATCTAAAGTGGGTATGACCCATTTAAGCTTATGTGGCATTTTCTTTGAATTTTTCTTATTAAAATTTATGACATGTCATATTTATGGTAGAGGTTTGAGGCAAAATGATTTTAAGTGATAATGATAAAGTTTAGTTACTTTTAAGTGACAAAAAATAGTTAAATGACTTTACTGAAATTGAAAGATAGTTCAATGACCATCAGTGAAATTAACCCCCATAAAAGCTTTTCTCTTTATGGTGTTGTCTCTTGTTTGAGCTAGCGTTTGGCCATAAATTTTCAAATTTATTTTGAAAAATTTGAGTTGGGTAAAGTTTGGTTTGAAAATGAAATGTGTTTGGACATACGTTTTCAAAACATATTTCCCAAATTTATTTTGGAAAAATATGTATATTATTAGTGTTTGTAAATATTTTGGCCCAAAATCAGCTATTGAGCTGGTTTTGGGATTTGAAATTTAAGATTTTGCCAAAATATAGGCAAAATTTATGGCCAAATATGTATTTGCCAAATAAAATTCAAATTTATTTTAACAAAATCTATGGCCAAACGGATACTAAGTATCTTCAATTTTCCTACAGGATTTAAAGGACTTTATACATGTGAAATGACCACACTCGGTGAAACGGTGCAGCAACTTTAATTTTAGCTCATACACATGATGAGCAGACGCCATCCTGTCTATGACATTAATGTTTTCTTCTTCAAAATGGATAAATATTGTTGGATAACAAAGTAATTACGTGTTTCTCTTTATCTTTCACTTAGTCTTTCTTGGGCCCACGTAACATAGTTTTAAATAAAATAAAAATTTTACTTTTTGAACTTAAAAGTTTAAAATGCATAGTAATATTGTAAAGGAGGAGATTTGGAGTAAGAACCATTCTAATTTCTGATTCTTGAACGGATTAGAAAGGTTCAGGAGAACAAGGGATGAAGCAGATAATAAGGCAACAAGAATAAAACAAATTAGTCATTTTCAGTTTTGTACGAGTTGTTTAGATATTTCTCCGTTATCTTTATAATAATTACTTAAGGATTTCAATTATATATAATGCGAGTCTGCGACTTTAACCTATGACAACTAGCATGCGAGTTACCATTTTCATCAAATTACTCAAGTAATAGTGCTTATTAGAAAATAATGATATTTTTAAATAATTTAATTATATAAATACTTTTTAAATTATGGTAATAGTTCTCAAACTGGTAATTTAATACTTTGAACCTCAAATGTCGTCTCTCAACTCCCGTTTCAAAGACCGACAAAGATTGTAGTAAAACAGTAAGTACTCCTTCATCTTTGATCAGAGGTTTTCGCTAGAAAACCTGAGTATGAAATCATATTTGTTAGGTAGCACTTTACTTCCAATGCGAAAATTCTCAACGCGAAATCTAATCTAGTCGGACCTCAATACTAATATCTAGTGAGTGAAGATAAAAAAAACTTCCCCTTTCAAAGGGTTAGCATTAGTAGGTTGGTTGAATACGTGTGTGGGGGACGGACTCCTATCCATTTGTCAATTTTAGCAGCCTAAAATATCATCCTTTCAACATTCAGTAGTCACTCCCTACGAAAATGACATAGCGATTTACTTCACATGTTCATATGGCACCTTACGACGTACAAAACCGAATTTCCTTTCAATTCCAACACCTATTGCAACTAACAAAATAACAACAGACAAATGTAATCAAATAGGCTGCTAGCTTCTGTTGATCAAGTTTGATGATAGTCAAATTAGTAGTAATTGATAGAAGAGGTACATCAAATGGGGAACTAATTTGGTACTACATCTCCACGTTATCCTTTTTAAGTTACCAGAAAATTGAAGATAAGCCACCTCACAAATAAAGAGAAAACTAGAGCCCGTTAATTTGGCCATGGAAATTTTTTCACTTTATTTCTAAAAAAATTCACTCTTTTTTTAAATCAGTGAATTTTCAATTTTCACTTGAAGATGAAAAGAAAAATTTGACAGAGTATATTCATTATACCCTTCATGACTCGTTTAGGATGCAATGACCAAGCCACCGAAGAGATTATGGAATTTTGGAAAGGAATAGAAAAATAATCTACTTACCCTATGGTTATTCAAGGATCATTTCTTGCATTATGTTAGGTATCAAGGAAAATCAATTCTGGATTCAAAAGGGACGGTACTGCTAATGAAAGAACGAAATTTGAGTATATACTTGCTTCTGTTCAATACATAATGACTCAAGCCAACTTGAAATTTCTGAGAGGTTGATCGGGGTACGGATGGGCTAACTATGGATATGATATCGGAAATAGACCGATTTTATATCACTCTTCAATTCGTTACGCCTAGAGGTTCTGTATTGGAAAACTCTAAATAGCTGTTTTTTAAATATTTTATTCAGATCACTCACAAAAATTAAAAAACAACCCAAAATTATATTCATATCCAAATACAATTCTAATTTTTAGAAAATATTTTCACTTGAAAAAATAATTTCACTTTTTCGGAGTTTTACCATTCTTATGTCCACACGCCCACTAATTAGGACTCCCAAGTGGCGAAGATATTGATCATAAAGTTAGATTAATGTTGATGATGTATTTCGTCATTACTATAATATGTCTAATCAGAGCCTCACCTATTTGAGTTGAAAAACGACGACTATTAACCCGTCTGGCCAAACAGCAGAAATCAGCTTATTTTGAGAAGTGTTTTTTTTTTTCAAAAATGTTTTTCTCAAAAGTATTTTTGGTGAGAAGTAGTTTGTATTTGGCTAATTAATTTGAAAAGCACTTCTGAGCAGCAATTAGTGTTTGGTCAAGCTTTAAAAAATTGCTTCTACTAAGTGTATTTTTCTCAAAAGTGCTTCTCAAAAAAGTGTTTTTGGAGATAAACTACTTTTTTTTTTGCTTCTCCAAAACTGTTTCTGCTTCTCCTTAAAAGCACTTTTTTTCCTTTCAAAAACTTGGCCAAACACCTTAATTTTTTGTCAAAAATACTTTTGGCCAAAAAAAAAAAACACTTTTGACCGAAAAGAAGTTTGGCTATGTCACGTTTTGGAACAGTAAAAACCGTTATCTTTCATATTCTCATCAATGTTTCCATTATATCTAGCTAGTAATGGACTTTTTTTTTTCTCTATATCATTTTCTTTAATGAGTTAATAACAATATAACATTAAATTAACAATGGCAACAACATTAATACAAATAATAACAACAATAACTTTTGGAGACGGCATAAAATTAAGTTCTATGGCCTTTTTCTTTGTTTTTTTTTTAATTTCTGTTTGGTTGAAGGAGTAATAAAGTTACACTAGTACTGAATGTATGCCCTTTGAACTTTCCTAGTATTAATGCAATATTATCCATCTTTTCAACAAAAAAAAAAAAAAAAAGAGTAATAAAGTTCAGTAGATAAGGCATTAATATTATTACAACTTATGTACAGAGACGACCTCATTACTTTGATCTCATGTCTTATTCTTGTAGTTGTAGGGTAGACATTTACAATTTACCACTTCGCAGTGTCGGGACCAAAATATTAAACGCCATCAATTAATATTTATTCGTATATTGGTCCAACCAAGTAGAAAAAAATGTTTTATTTAATGTTGTAACCATCCTCTCTACCAAATATCTTCTCCAGTGGTAACCATCACTTATTGAGTCTTGATGACTTTCCATGCTAGGTTTTTTAGCTTATTTATTTTTCCACACGACCTTGCAGACCTTTTATTTATTTTCTTCTTTAATTTCCTTTTGTTTTGCCTCCAATTGTATAATTTAGAAGTGTGAAATAATCTGAGCATTCAATCCAAAATCTTAAGACAATGGACATAATTATTCAAGACCATTTAAATCTCTTTGAAAACTTTTACACAATCGATCAAGGACAAGTGCTCTAAAATTGAGACGCGACATGGTGCATGAGGTCCAAGCAAAATACATTTTTTTTTATAATCTACACAGAAGAAGAAGAAGAAAAAGTTTATTTAAACGAATAGTATAATGAAGAGATCAGTAAATTAAATACAAATTCGCTATGTTATTAAAGTTTGAATATGACACCTTTAACTATCTGTAAAACGTGAGAGTATCAAAATACCAAAAAAGTATACCACAAAAGTGTTTTTTTTCTTCTTTTTCTTACCGAGGTAAAAACAACAACAACAACAACCCAGTATAATCTCACTTAGTGGAGTCTGGGGAGGGTAGTGTGTACGCAGACTTTACCCCTACCCTAGGGTAGAGAGACTGTTTCCAAATAGACCCCCGACATCCTTCCCTCCAAGAACTTCTCACCTTGCTCTTGGAGAGACTCGAACTCACAATCTTTCGGTTGGAAGTGAACCAACCCCTCTTGTCTACCGAGGTAAAAATGGGGGGGGGGGGGAGGGAGAAAAATAACCATAAAAGAGCTTTTGGAGCAGCAAAAAAGAGAGTTGGGAAAAAGGGGAATCGGGACAAAAGGCACAAGCTGCTGAACCCATAAGCTTTGCCACTTGCCAGCCACATCTCAATGCAAACACCACATGACAATGATTGTAAAAGGCACATAATTCCGAGAAAATATCTTCTATCATTTGCTATAATTGGAAATTAAAATAAAAAAGATGATTCTGTGGAGATTCTTTTTATTTATTTGTCGATCTTTTATATTATATTTTTTAAAATTTTAATTAAAATAATCATATAATTAAAAGTATATTTGAATGGATCATAAATCGATTTACTCATAATTTCTCTAACCCAAAATGACCAATATTGAATTATTTTCCTCTCACCAACTTCTACTTTTATCTTGTTAAGAACACAAAATCACGAGCATTCAAAGATTGTAGTCTAGCGATTAATTAAATAACCATGAAATTCTTATAAACTGGGACTTAAATTCGAGAAAGAGAATAATTATATACTACTATATAATCTATTTCTACTAATTAAACCTTGGTAAGTAAAATTATTACCCGGAACTAATGCACAAAAAGTCAAGGAGGCATAAATATCCTAAATAAGTAGTCAAACTTCTCAGCTCGAACTCGTGACCTACCCATGGCATCAATTTTACCAATTATGTCAAATTAAAACTCCACTTTTGAAGCAAAATTTATAATTTAAAAATTATATAAAAATAAAATAATTACAATAAATAATAATATAAAATATTTAAAATACATGTAAAATTATAATTGAAAAATATTCATTTGACTCTTTAAATCTCAAAATATATCAATTTTTTTTTTTGGAACGAGGGAATAATTGTATGGTGGTAAACAAAAAGCCAAACCCCTAAAGAACAGTAGATTGCAATGATTCCAACTCTTTTTGGGTGGGACCTTTCTGCTCCTCTACTCTTACTACCAAATTACGATAACTTCGCTTTCAAGCCCCAATTTTATCTTTTTCCAACTCTGTTACTGACGAATTTTCAACTCTTTTATTTGTAACGCAAACCTGTTTAGTGTTCTCTCCTTTCTCTCACTTCTACTTCACTCTTTCTCTCTCTACTGCAGAAATTTTGTTTGATAATGGAATTGTGAGTGTAAAGGGTGTGTGTGTGTGTGTTGTGTGTTTAGTAAATGGGTTCATGTGTTTCAGTGCATAAAGACTCTGAATCAGCCATGAAAATTCGTCTTGTTTTTGGTTCTTCCAAAACTGACAAGCTTGTCACTCCTTCACCTCTCAACAAAGATGATACCAAAGTCTCTGATCTTCAACTCAAATCTCAAACTCCTGCTGTTACTGCTTTTCGTGACTTTGGTACTACCCTATTACTCTCTCTTTATTCATTTTTTTATTTTACAACAGAAACTCTGTGATAACTCTGTTATATTGTTTGGCAATGTGGAAAAAAGGGGAAAGTTGCTGTCTTTTTGAATTGAAGGTTAACATATGTTTCTGGTTTTGAATGTTTTTTGAGTAATTAGTTTGTGTTGAGTTGTCTCACATTGGTTGTGGGATGTGAGGCCTAAGGTTCATTTCTTTATATGGTACCGGTGACAGAGCTAGACCTGTACGATTTCTTGGTTTATCCTATGTTGGGCTCTATATTATGTTGTCCATGCGCAATCTCACCCCATGACTTAGCTTTTAGAGTTGAGTTAAAGTCCGTTCATGCCGTATTAGAGTTAAGTTATACCCAAAGTCCGTTTCTTTACCGCGTGTCGCCATGTCATGCTGTATTAGATTCTTGCCTCTGGTAATAGGTTTTGTGGTGTTCCTAATTTTTGGTATTTTTCAATTTCTATGAGACACACGTGTTATTTGATTACTGACTATTGATTATCTGGGCATTTTGGAATGTAAAGGAAAGTTGAAGAGGTGTTCTGTTTGATCTGATGGACATTATTTTTGTATTTTTTGTGATATTAGTTGAATATGTGATTGAGATAAAATTGTTGTTATAGGAACAGTTAAGGTTGGTGGCCTAAAAAGAAACACTTTATTATATTTTACAGAGTAGCTTTCTATTCCCTTTGTGGACTTAGAAATATTGACCAAGAAGCTATTTTCAGAATCTTGAATAATGCCAAAAATTCTTCAGTTGATGGGGCCATCTGCAGAACTTGTTATCATGGGCAGGGCAATTTTTTAATTTGTGGAGAAAATTATTAAGTTAGGAACTTAAAGTATCACCAGAAAAGAAAAAGGAAATACTTAGCGTAGGAGTATACCTTAAACAAAGGAGATATTGTAGTACTTCTAATATTATATACAAAGTGGTACTTTTTAGCATTCCTCAGCTCATTACATGAATTGTAAAGAATGAGTCTTTGCAGCCTTGTAATTAGTCATTGGAGCATTCTCTTTTTTGCTGGGCTGCTACTTTTATTAAACAAATATTTCTTATATAAAAATGTGTGTGATTGCTGCCACTATTATTTTATTTTTTTGGTAATTAAAGAATTTTATTTACCAATTGTAATATGTACAGTGAGATTTCTTCCTCTACTATTAAAAGCCATTTTCACTAGAAAAGGGTAGTCTGGTGCACAAGGCATCCCGCGTTCACGCAAGGTCTGGGAAAGGGCCGGTTCCTTAAGAGGTGTGATGTAGACAGCCTAACCTAATACAAGCATTAGTGGCTGCTTCCACGCCCGAACCCGTGACTTATAGGTCACACGGAGACAACCTTACCATTGTTCCAAGGCTCCCCTTCAAAAGCCATCTTCACTAACACCGGCCAATATCACATTATACCATTATGCACTTGACAAGGACATCAATCTTGCTGAATATTGCCTCTTGCTTCTGTTGTTCCTCTTCGTCACTTAAAGGGAGGATAATATCATTAACATTTGATGATTAGATGGTCCTATGGAAATCTTAGTTCATGTCTTGATTGTCGTATTCATCATTATCTCCATGTCTAAGAGAATATTTGAGTTGTTGTATTAAAATATTCTTTGAGATAGTTAAAACTGAGGTTGACATTTGTTATAAAACCACTGCCCTTGTTTGACATATCATGTTGTGGGTCTACACTGCCATCACTTCTACTATCCGTCTATAATAATCAGCAAATAGTCGACAATTTTCTCCTTTTTTTTTCCTAAGGATAAAAGTAATTTTACCAGTATTCTCGGAGCTTTGGTTCAATGGTTAAGGTAGTACATTGTGTGTTGTGTGGTAGGCACACATCACGAGTTGAAGCTTGCTATGAATCAAGTTTAGTGTTTAATGAAGAGAATTAAATTAACTAAATAAATTTTACAAGTAAAATAAACACACTGTACAGCTTTTAGTTTACCTCACTTTTAAGGAAATATGTTAAGTTCTCTGTCTTTCTTGAATCTTTTCCTTGTTTCTAGCAGAAGATAAATGTTTTACAATTAGTTTGATATGGCTAATGGCCTCAGCCTTCTCATAGTTCAGTTTTATTCATGTGGATTAACAAAGGTTAGTTGAGGATACTAACATCATATCCACCGTTATTTCCGCTGCATCATCTTGTGTTCTTGAATCATCTGCCTAATAATAGCACTCTTTCTTGAAAGTCATTTGTGGTTTGCCAATGAGTGTTCCCAACCAATCTCATTTCTCTTTATCTGTGTTAGATGGATTTATTTTGGATATGATTATCTGGCCTTCTGGTTGAATAACGATAAGGACATGGTGTATCCTCCTTTTCAGTTTTCTTCTTTAGTTTCTCAAAGTACCACTCTGATTCACTGCATGAAACAGAGGAAACCGTGCTAAGTGTTTAAAATTTTCATGCATAGTGCGTGCGTTTATATTTACGGTGGTCTAATTTAATTGCATCTTTTATCTGAGTCAGAGACATTTCTTTCTTGTAGGTAGCAAGGAGGAGACCTTCTTTGATTCCCAGCCTTGGTTGGATTCAGATTGTGAAGATGACTTCTTAAGCGTGAATGGAGGTAAGATCTTCAATCGATGGTCCGTGTTATTCCATCTTCTCCCCTTTCCCTTTCCTTGTCTTCATAAATGAGCTACAAAATGGCACTTTATTTATTGTATCCAGCTAACAGATGTGCGTTCTTCAGTCCAAAACCAGTGTTTAGAATTGTCCATCAGCCATTTCTTAGTTAGTCGTGTATATCATCTTGTATTTTTATAATCTCTCTGAACTTGACTCCAGATTTTACGCCATCTCGTGGAAATACACCTGTCCATCCCTTGGCTGGAAATTTAACAGGGAACAGAACCCCTGCTTATTTTCAGCAATCATCCCCAACAGATAAAAAGAAGAGATTGTCTGAACTTTTTGAAGAAAGCTTGAGAAGCGATCTGGACCAAAATGGGCAAAATGCTGAAGAAAAACAAAATGGTACAAACACTAAAAAAGAAACTGCGTCAACTGGTACTCAACTTCCACCAAGATCCACACCTGGGACACCTTATGCATCCGTGTGTAGTAGCGAAAGAACACCCAGTGGTCTGTTAAAATCTGACGTCAAAACGTCAAAGTCAGCACAATGTTGTCTTCCAAGGTTGCTCTCAAGTCGTAGCTTTAACGGAAGGAGGAGTAGAATGAGTCCTGCGCGTAATGTTGGCTGATGACAAAAGTTGTCTCTCTTAAGGTATGTGTATATGTGCATGTTCATCAGGAATTCTGGGACTTTAAGGTATAGAATGTGATCATTAATGGTCAGTAAAAACTTAATGGCCATGAAATTTCTGCACGAATACACAAATACGTAGAGTTATGGTATGTTCATTCTAGAATTTGGCTCTTGTCTGTATAAAGATATAGAAGAACAGCTTTGTCAATCAATCAACCAGTAGCTTATTTTCATGTTTTTATTTCTGCGTCGTCAATGAGCAGATTGACATTTTTGCTACCATAGAAAAAGCCGGTAGTATTTTATTTTATTTTATTTTATTTTTGTGAAACTAAAATAAGAACTATTTGTTTCTTGATAAAGTTATAATCAAAGGACATATTTTGGATAATGTGTCTCTTTGAAGGTAAAAGTAATATAAATTAAAAGAAAATTACAACAGAGAAATGAGCTTAAGGGATCAAGCCCAAGATTTGCTTCCTCCATTGGACGCAGTCTCCTCGTGATTTTGATGAGAGGACTTTTCATAATTATGCTGTTGATTTAGGTTAAATAGCACAATCTAGCCAGTTTTCGGACTGGTTATTAAAAAATAGCCAGCGTTTGTCAAATTATTGAAAAATAGCCACTATTTTGCTGCTACAGAGATCGGTCCAGCATAATATACTGGAGTTCGGTACACCTGTATATGAATTTCTAGCATATTATGTTGGACCGGTAAACTTTGCTGGCTCCAGTATATTATGCTGGAGTATTTTTCCAGATTTTGAATCATCTTTTCGTTCATATTTATCTTTACATGAAAAGTGGCTAAATTTCGATTACCGTTGAATTTGTGGCTATTTTTGAATGACCACCTGTAAATCTAGCTATTTTTTAATTTCTCCCTTGATTTAGTATAAAACGTATGGGCCTGCCACTCTGCCAGTGGCCCAAAGATAATGAAATGGGATAAATTTCACAAATAACCACTTTTTTACCCTTGTAATTTAATATGACTACTGTCATGGAGTTTCAAATTCACAGGTGAAACGCGATGATAATGTCATGGAGTTTCACCTGTAGAATTTGAAACTTCATGAAAGTGGCTATTTTTTAATTATAATGCTAAAAATTGGCTAGTTCGCACTATTACTACACAATAAAAATGCGTTTGTCGCTGTGGCCCTTGGATGAGATATCATGGTTCATTATAATCGGTTAAAATAGTACGGTCTAGCCAGTTTTCGAATTGGTCATTTAAAAATAGTCAGTGTTTGCCTAGTTATTGAAAAGTAGCCACTATTTTGCTGCAATAGAGATCGGTCTAGCATAATATACTGGAGTTCGGTGTACCTATGTATGAATTTCCAGCATATTATGCTGGACCGGTATACTTTGCTGACTCCAGTATAATATAATGGAGACTGGAGCACCGATGCTCCAAACTCCAGTAGATTATATTGGACCGGTATATTATACTGGAACTCCAGTATATTAGACTGGAGTTCCAGTATAATATACTAAAACTTCAGTATATTATGCTGGCGTATTTTTTCCGATTTTGAACAGTGTTTTCATTCGGCTTTATCTTATAATGAAAAGTGGCTAAATTTCGATTACTTTTAAAACAATAGGTATTTTTGAATAACAACTTGTAAAGCTGGCTATTTTTGAATTTCTCCCTTATAATTGTTGTGTCGGTTTGGTACTTATGCATCCTAACAGTGACTTTATATGAAGAGGACACATTCATAAACCACAAATAGCTAGTATTGACTGATAGATAGGTAAAGATCATAAGTTTCAACCTAATTAAGATCACTAGTTTCAACCTAACTTTTCATAGTTTGAGCAATCAAGCAGAAGTTAAGTTGTATGCATGTGCTTGTTGTCTTAACAAGAAAAGGCAATGCATGGAGTACCCAAGAATGTGCTATTTGACACACACACACTCTCTCTCTCTATATATATATATATATATTCGTCGGCTGTATTTTGTTTAACCAGTCGGATATAAACAATAATTCGTCAAAATTAAATGGGTGAATCCTGTACCAAGCAACCATATTGTCTTCCACGTTAGGGGTCGTTTGGTTGGAATACGATTTATACCGGTATAAGTTATGCTGATATAAGTTATATTGGGATAAATTATGTTGGAATTAGTTATGCTGGAATTGTTGCTTATTCATTGTTTGGTATGTTGGATTAAGAATAATAATTGCATAACTTTTAAGAAGAAGATATAAGTTATATCGGTGCTAATTACCCCACCTTCTATAAGGTATAAATTATCCCACTAAAATTAACACCGAAATAACTTATACCTAGTTTGCTAACCAAACAGAATATTAAGGTGATATTAAATTTTTATATCATCCTTATACCTTCTTATAACCGGTACCAAACCCGTGAGTGGTTTTACAATAATGGTTGTTAAGCATATGATGATGGGCACTTGAATATCTTCCCTTTGCTTTTTATATTGACATTGAAATACGAGAATGGCATATATTCTCATTTTATGAAAGACATGTTCATACTTCTTTTGGTCGGAGCTAAAAAAGTGCACAATGCTTTTTCCCATTTTCTTGCCATTACTATTTGTTGGTTAGTTCTTAATGTCACGACGCTTTTTTAAATCTGAAGCAAGTTATCCTTCCAATAATAATAATAATGTACTCAATCTGTTATACTACACAATTATTATTTGAAAAGGCAAAGCAATTTTTGTTTGACCACGATTCAAAAACTTTTTAAATTATTAATTACAATGACTTATAGTATATTTATGCAATTTCTAAATATGTAAATTTTATTTTTTTTAAAATGAAAATTTTAGTTTCAAATTCACACTAAAAATTAGTTAGTTTAACTCTCATTGTGTCATAAAAAATGATGTACTTAAAAAGAAAATAGAAATGAGCACAGCAACAGATTCCATGAACTATGACTCAGTGGTATGATTGCTTTGACGTGTGGATGTTTTCCAATTACAGCACCTTCCAAACTTCTTTTCCATTCGCTATTTCTCTTATTTTATTTTATTTTCCCTTTTAAGTTTCCCACATCATCAAAAAAATCTTATTGGGCTTTTTTCACTTTTTGTCCGCTCATAAACTATTTATATTTTATAGCCGAAAAATATATAAAATTTGTATATTTTTTATATATAACATACATAATGTATATATATATATATATATATATATATATACAAAATATATATATTTCGTCTATTATTTTAAGAACGGCTTACGAGAAAATTGTTTAATCTGATTTGAATTTTATATACGGACTATATAAACTTTTTGTTTTACTACTGTAATTTAAGTAGACAAAAAGTTATAAGAAGTTATTTACCTTCTTTCACAAAGGTATCAATTAATTCTTTTAATAGACAACTAATTATAATTATAATTTAAATAACTTGTTATTGCATTAAAAATTTATGCCATCAGCATATATAAATGGAGTTCTTAAAAATTAATAACTTGTTATTGCATTAAAGCCGCCAACTTGACCTCACTTTATCCATCTCCCTAAATATTGGTTCAGCTTATTTGATTAATAAAATTTCTAACAGGAACTAGCTAGTGACTGAGCTTCTAACATCAGACAATATCCATTTAACATTACCTTAATTACATTATCTATCACAAATGAATATCATTATATGCACGTACATTCATTTATAATCAGTTACATTGACCCAAATAGCATGGACGTGATGATAAAGAACATACAAAACTTCCAAAATTTGTGGCTCTGACTAGTGGCTGTTTAACCAAAAATCTGAGTCTTTGGTCAAAGCTAAAAAGAAATTCGGGTTACTGATAATCAGGAGACAAAAATAAAATACTTTTGAGAACGATGGTAAAGAAGCAAATAAATGTATATTTCAATAAATTCTCAATAGTATTCCATGTCCTTACAAATGATGATACTTTTCCTTTTATAGATAATTCTAGGTAAAGGAATGAAGCTTCAGCTTTAATGATATAATCATGAGTAATAAATGATATTAAATAAGCCGTTATACAATCATTCCTATTAAATACCAATTTCGTAACGTATCAAGTATTTAATAATGAATTTGGACTCCTTTTTGTCACCAGATCTTTGCTTTCAATGCCTTCTATCCGTTGGCTGTAAATAATTTAAATTGGTATGAGACTCCTATCTATACGTCGTCTCGTGCCTATTTAAATTCTTCTTCAGGTGGTTGTTTCCATCCGTGCCTCTTAGTCAATTGCTGCGCTTTGACCATTTAACTAATCCACGTGTCATGCCACATCATCTTTTAATATAAACTCAGTTTTTTCCAATACAGATAGTCCCCCCACTTTCCATTTTTTTATCAATTAAATAATTGGGAAGTGGATCTTCATGTAAAAGGAATTTTTGCCACAATTAATGCTCATGACAGTACTAACGTCTCAGCAGTCTTTTCCATTTAATGTTCTGCCCATGTGTCATTTTCTAATTGATTCCGCTATTCATACTCTTTTTCGAGACTTCTTCATTCTCACTATTTACGAAGTGATAGTTGCCTTTATTATAGGCTTTTCATCATTACACTTAAAAAGTTGACGGTTCCCATTTTACACATAACTTTATCTTCCTTTGTCTTCTTCACAAATCTTCAGCACATACTTCCTTCTTAACAATGTCTTCTTCAAACCCTAACCGTAAAAAAGTTCCAATTCTAGATCAATTCCCCAACGCCCCTGTTAGACACAGAAGAGGCGGAGGAGGTAGGCTTCGAACAGGGTTAGAATCTACGCGAGGCGGCTCCTCTGGTTCTTCTTCAAGGAGTTCTATCCCAAAAGCCCCTTCTTCTAAAAGTAGGGAAATTCTTGATCCTTCTCAAGAACCCTCAGTTGATGATATAGTTCCCGGCGATTTGTCTTTTGAAAGTGACAAAACGTCTCTTCAAAAACAAATTAAAAATTTAGAAAGAGCCGATACTTACCCAACAATAGTAACCGAGCTTACAATCCCCACCATAAGAAGAGATTGTAACTGGAAGGATAGTCTCCGAATGTCAATTCCTTCCCCAAATCAAAGAATTTCCTCTTTTAGAAGTGGGTATTCTTCTGTTTACACTTACCCCTTCACTTTAGGTTTTAATCCTCCGATTGACCCAGTTATTCTCGATTTTGTCGTTTCTTTATAATTTGTTTGGCCAAAATCGGTCCATTGGTGTGGAGAACAGTGGTTTGTTTGAGATATTTATCCTCCAAGGCCAATGTCAATTTCACCTTTTCTCACCTCATTCATCTATACCATCCTAACTTAATACGCCATGGGGTTTTTACCTTAACTGCAAGGAGCAAAAAAGTTTTGGTAAATCCTGAGGATGACAAAGATCGTGGATGGTATATCCGTTACGTTGTTGTCCGTACAGTGGACTTGATTGGCGAAACAAATATTCCCTTCCCTGAGAAGTGGAATTTTGAACGTAGGTTTCCTTTTATTTACCGCACCTACTTTTGAGAATTTCAAAAGAAAGTTGTTTTTAACCTCGTCCCTTCTTGGTTTTTTGTAGAAACCATGGGAGATGTGGAACCTATTCCCAACTTTCGTGGTTGGGTAGACTCACTTTTGAAGATTGCTTCTAGGGAGCAGAGAACTTGGAAATCAATTTCTTCCTTACATGGCTGGAAAGTCAAAACACATGGTATCCCCCCTTTTATATGATTTTTTTTTTACATGTTAAGCACTTTTTCCTCAACTTTAATCATGTATATCTATCCTTTAATCAGGATTTGGCATTAGAGGAATGACGGCTGAAGTAGTTATGGCCATTCGCATGTCTGCGAATGCTGCTCTTGATTTGGATAAGGCTCGAGCCTTGCTGCCTAAAAGGAAAGCTACAAAGGAAAGTTCTGACGAAGAAGAGGAGGGTACCTCCCTAATTACCAGGCCAAGAGTCAGGAGACGAATAATCATTGATGATGAAATTGAAAACACTCCTGCTCGTACCTCCGCCACCGAGCCTGTTTTGATTCAATCTGATGAGGATGCCGAACCAAGAGATAATAATGAGTCAATTCAGCATCTTTTTGACAGTGGTTTCGGGAGTGGCGAGCTCGGCCCTGTTTTTGATGAAGCTCTTCTTTCCTCATTTGTTCCCATTTCCTCCATTCCTCTGCCAGTCGTAAGTATTTCTTTACCAGTTTTGACGACTTCCGTTCTTTTGCCAGTTTCTACCGCTCCTATATCCGTTCTCTTGGCTGTTTCTACCGCACCTACTTCCGCTCCTGTGTTGGTTTCTACATATTTTCCTTCCATTCCTTCCACTGCTCATCTTCCTTCTGTTCATCATACAGAGACAGGTTCTAGCAGTGGAAGTATGACTATGAGAAGTGTTACTTTGGAGGTTCCTGCCAATCATAGCCTCTTGAGGAAGACCGGCAGAGCCGATGTTTGGCTCGAACCTCTAATTGGAGATATCGAGAAGAAGAAGATGGAGAGCCATAGCTGCTTAACTCTGATGAATGACGTAGTTCATTCTACTTTGAAGGTATTTTTACCAACAAGTTTTTTTTTTAATTATCTTCAATCTCTCATTTCCATGACTTTCCTCTGTAGGCTAACCTTATTGGCATGGAATTAATGAGAAGAATTTCCCTACTAGAAAGAAAAGCTCGTGAGTCTGAAAAGACTGTCAACGAGGCCGAGGAAATAGCTAGGGGAGCCTAGCTTGAAACAACCAATTGGAAGGAGCAGTTCGAGAATGCTCAAGGGACCATAGAGGAGTTGCAAGAAGATAAAAATCTCCTGGAGCAGCAAAACCGTGGTTTAACTTCTGAACTGGCAACTGTCAAAGCCTCTTCAAGCCAATTGAAAAGAGACAAAGAGCTTTTGGAATGCTCTTTGTCAGAACAATTATCCAGGGCTAGTGAAGAAGTTAGAGAGCTGAAGGCACTTTTGGCTAGGAAGGAAGAATATGCAGGAGAGTTAGTGCAAAGTTTGACTCAAGCTCAGGCTGACTTACAGACTTCTTCTGACGAGATTCATGCCTTGAAGAGTTCTCATGCTTCTCTTGAAGCTTCCCTTGATTCCCATTTAGCTGAATATCAAATCTTAAAAAACGATCTTGCTATGTGGGAAAAGGAATATGGACTTCTAGAGGAAAATTTTAACATAGAAGTGAGTTGGGCTTTCCTGAAATCTCGTCGTGATGCTTTGACGGAAGCTGCTCAAGAAGGTTTTGACTTGCAGTCTGAACTGGCCAAAGTCATAGATACCATCGAGAAAAGCCAACAGTCTACTGATACTCCTTCTCCTGCACTTGAAGTTCCTGGAACAGAAGAACTTTTAAATGAAGAAGTGAATACTGCAGCAATTGGGATTACAATTCCTGCTTCAGCTGAAAATGTTGCAATTCCAGCTTCAGAGGGTGAAACTTCTATGACCCAGTCTGTGGAAGTTGAAGCTTCCGTGACTCTTGTTTCCCTCATTGATCCTAACATTTCAAGCTCTGCTGAAATCGTTCCTGTTGCTGCTTCTTCAGAAGTTGCCACCGTGCCTATGGCTGAAAGTGAAATAAATATTGCAACTTCTGATGTGCTAACCCCTTCAATTGGATGATGGTTTTATCCCTTAGTTTTTAAGGGATTTTTTGGTGAAAGTCCCCAGTTATCATAATGGGGCACTTGTATAAATTTTTATTGACTAAGTTTCTACTTAGTCTTTTTAATTATATTAAGAAGTTTTGTTAGTACTTCAATGTGTTCTATTCTTGCCTTTTCCTTACTTATTTAGGACTTATAGAATAGTTTAGCATTTTTATCCTTTGAAAATGCTTTATGATTCTTCTCATGACTTATTAACATGAGGCTTATAAAAGAGGGCCCTTTTATTTTATCGATACTTAATGAAGAAGACGTCTCAACTTCATAATGGTGTTATAATACGATGAAAGTAATAGGAAAACACACGTTTTGTATGAAACAACTTTGGCAAGTTTTTATTCATAAAATTTTAACAAGTGTTTGACTGTTACATGTATTACAATACATCTACAATTTTCTCGTAACTGTTTTTCTTGTAACAGATTTGTAAATAACATAAAATAAACAAGGTTTTTCTTCATAACCTGTTTCAGTACATAGTCATGACCCTATCTTTACATGTTAAGAAGGGTTTGAGATGTGACTTTGTTTATGAGTTTGAGAGATGACTCTGTTGTTCTCATGAATGCTGAAGACTTCGTAACTTTTTCTCAACACTTGCTTCTTTGTAGCCTATTTTTGTTCGATACTCGTATCTGTTTCTCTACACATATCTGTGTATAATATGTAGTCCCTCAAGTGTTTGAGCGGTGAAGTATGAAGCCTCGAGCACTTGTTTATTTCTTTTACTTTGGCCTTTTTCCTGAAACAGAAAGATATACGGGACTCGACGGTGCGATTATAGATGAAGACTGCCTAACTCGTGTGTATTTCCATCAGATTAATTGTAACCCTGGGCTAGGAATTTAAGAATACTCTATTTTGCCTTGCAGGTTGTGACTCATCATTTGGCACGAGTTAGGATATTTTGCCTAGCATCTAAAATCGTTAGTAAAATATTAATAAACCAAGAGAGAAATTTTAACATGATGATACTTGACCGTAGGTACTTTCTTAAAAGTAATATCTTTTTAAGTGGACAGCATTCCAATGTGAGGGTAAAACTTTACCATCCATTGTTTCCAACTGGTATGCTCTTTTTTCCCGCAATGCCACGGACTTTGTATGGTCCTTCCCATGTTGGACTTAGCTTTCCTGAGTTAGCAGCTTTTGCAGATTGGAACACCTTTTTAAGCACGAAGTCCCCAATTTTGAAAATCTGAGGCGTGCTTTCCTATTGTAATATCGTTCTATTACTTGCTTTTGTGCTGCCATCCTTATCAAAGCAGCTTCTCTTCTTCTTTCAAGTAAATCTAGGCTAACCCGCATCTCTTCATTATTAGATTCCTCCGTTGCCTGATCGTATCGTGTGCTTGGCTCACCTATTTCAACTAGAATTAAGGCTTCCGTACCATAAACCATCGAAAATGGTGTTTCTCCAGTGCCTGTTTTGGTCGTTGTACGATAAGCCCATAGTACTCCAAGTAACACCTCAGGCCAATTACCTTTTGAATCTTGTAACCTCTTTTTCAAGTTATTGATAATAACTTTGTTAGTTGATTCTGCTTGTCCATTCCCCACTGGATGATATGGCGTAGACGTTATTCTTTTGATCTGCCAACTTCGAAGAAATTCTGTAACTTGTGCTCCAATGAATTGTGGTCCATTGTCACACACGATCTCCTTTGGTACTCCAAAGCGGCATATTATATTTCGCCATATGAAGTCTTTAACTTCTTTTTCTCGTACCTGTTTAAATGCCCCTGCTTCTACCCATTTAGTGAAATAATCTGTAAGTACAAGTAGAAATTTTACCTGACCTTTTGCTTGTGGAAGTGGACCTACGATATCCATTCCCCATTTCATAAAGGGCCAAGGGGCTAAAACAGGATGTAGTAACTCAGCTGGTTTGTGCATATTATTGTCGTACCTTTGACATTTATCACATTTGGACACGAAACTGGTTGCCTCTTCTTCCATCTTAGGCCAATAATATCCTGTGCGAATTAACGTTCTTACCAGTGACCGTCCTCCTGCGTGATTCCCACAATGTCCTTCATGTACTTCTCTCATGACATATTCGGTTTGAGAGGGACCGAGACACCTTGCTAGTGGTCCGCCGAACATCTTTCGATAAAGATTACCTTGATATAAACAATATCGTGCAGCTTTTTTGCGAAGCGCGTAAGCCTTTCCTTTGTAATTAGGCACGGTTCCGTGCTGTAAAAAGGCAACAATTTCATTTCTCCAATCCCATGTTAGATGATTAAAATTTACCTCATTTTTATCAGGTTCAAGAACGGAATGAAATAGATGTATGACTTAAGCATCTGTATTGTTTGCCACATCTGCTGCGGATGCAAGGTTTGCTAAAGCATCTGCCTCTACATTCTCATCTCTTGGGATCTACACTACTTTCCAAGTTTGGAATTACTTTATTAACTCCCGTACCTTTGCGAGGTATTCTTGCATTCGTGACTCTCTGGCTGTATAAGTCCCCAGCATCTGATTAACCACGAGTTGAGAATCACTCTTAATTATAATCTGTGTTATGTCGAGTTCTCGTGCCAATTCTAAACCTGCAATTACAGCCTCATACTCTGCTTCATTGTTAGTTATAGAATGACATTTTATAGCCTGTCTAATGGTCTCACCCGCAGGTGGTACGAGGACTATTCCTAAGCATGCCCCTTTTACATTAGATGAACCGTCAGTGTATAAAACCCAAGTCCCCGGGTTCGCACCATTAAAAACTAATAATTCTTTTTCTGCTTCTAAATGCATCCCCTGGCTAAAATCAGCAACGAAATCAGCTAGTACTTGAGACTTTATAGCGGTCCTGGGTTGATAAATAACTTCATACTCACTTAGTTCTATAGCCCATTTTGCTAATCTTCCTGAAAGTTCGTGTTTATGCAAAATATTTCGAAGTGGAAAAGCAGTAACTACTACAATGGGATGACATTGAAAATAAGGTCTTAACTTTCTAGATGCCATGATCAAAGCTAATGCTAATTTTTCTAGCTGTGGGTATCGTGTCTCAGCTTCCAATAAGGACTTACTTACATAATAAATAGGAGATTGTTTACCTTGGTCCTCGCGGACTAAAACAGCACTTACTGCGAGTTCAGATACGGCCAGATAAATAAGAAGTTTTTCCCCCACCTTCGGTTTTGCCAATAACGGTGGTTTTGACAAATAAGCTTTCAAATTTCTAAAGGCTTGTTGACAATCTTCATTCCATTCAAAATGATCTTGCTTTTTAAGTGCAGAGAAAAACTTAAAACACCTTTCCGAGGATTTGGAAATAAATCTCCCCAAAGCTGCAATTCTTCCCGTTAATCTTTGTACTTCCTTTTTATTAGTAAGTATATCCGGGATTTCTTCTATTGCTTTGATCTGAGAAGGATTCACTTCAATACCACGATTAGAAACAAGAAAACCCAAAAACTTACCTGATGCAACACCAAATGCACATTTTTCTGGGTTGAGTTTCATATTAAATTTTCGCAAAATTTCAAAAGTAACAGATAGATGAGAAATATGGTCGTGAGATTGCTGGGTTTTGACAAGCATATCGTCTATATATACCTCCATTGTTTTTCCTAAATATTTTTGGAACATTTTGGTGACCAACCTTTGATAGGTTGCCCCAGCATTTTTGAGGCCAAAGGGAATTACTTTATAACAGTAAGTCCCCCTGTCTGTGATGAAAGAAGTTTTTTCTTCATCACCAGGATCCATTTTAATTTGATTATATCCTGAGTATGCATCTAAAAAACTTAAAAGTTCATGACCTGCGGTTGCATCAATTAGTTGGTCTATATGTGGTAAGGGAAAGGAATCTTTTGGACAGGCTTTATTTAAATCGGTATAATCTACACAAACACGCCACTTACCATTTTTCTTGGGTACGACCACCGTATTAGCTAACCAAGTAGGATATTTTACCTCACGGATTGATCCGATTTTTAATAATTTTTGGACTTCCTCCTGAATCGCCTGGTTCTTGAAAGCACCTTGTTTCCATTTCTTTTGCTTTATTGGTGTGAAAGAAGGGTCCTCATTGAGTTTGTGAGTCACCACATTTGGTGGAATACCTGTCATGTCAGCGTGGGACCAAGCAAAGCAGTCTAAGTTAGCTTTTAAAAATTCGATTATCATACCTCGCATGTTCGTGCTTAAATTGGCCCCGACAAAAACCTTCCGTTCAGGCCATTGATCAAATAACATCACTGCCTCAAGCTCTTCAATTGTCGTTTTGATGCTTTTATTTTCTTCAGGTTCTTGAATTGTGTCAGGTCTTGAGTCCAAATCCGTCTTTTCATGTTCAGTTGAAGTTTGATCTTTTTTACCTTCAACTGTTTCCTGTAATTGCTACTTTTCTTTATTTTCGGCGCTCGTACTTGTTTCAGCGTTGACACTTTTAGCCATCTGCTGATCCCCACGAATTTGGCAAATTCCCCATGGTGATGGGAATTTAATAACCTGATGTAGAGTTGATGGGACAGCGTCCATATCGTGTATCCATGGTCTCCCTATGATCATATTGTAGGCCATTTCCATATCAACTACCTGAAATTTAGTTTCCTTCACAACACCCATAGCAAAAGTTGTTAGAAATACCTCACCTTTTGTTACTACACTTGAATTGTCAAAGCCTGACAAGGTGTGCGCCTTGGGTATCATTTTGTCTTCAGCTTGCATTTCTCGTAGTACCCTTAGTAATATAATATTTACAGAACTCCCTGGATCAATCAAAACTCGTTTTACATTAGTATCATGTACAAGTAAAGATATTACCAGTGCGTCATTATGTGGAGTTGTCACTCCTTCGGTATCTGCGTCATCGAACGAAATACTTTCATTTTCAAGGACCTGCCGCACCCGTTTCCCGTGTGTAATTGTTACCTTAGAAACATTGTTGGAGGCTGTGTAGGTTACGCCGTGAATGTCCTCTCCCCGCTTATGACATTCACTGTCCTCTTGGGTGAAGGAGGTTGTGGTGGCTCTTGTCTGTTTTTCATATAAGCTTGTTTTCCTTTCTCACTAAATAACTCAGTGAGGTACCCTTGCTTCAATAAATAATCCACTTCACTCTGCAGGAATCTGCATTCTGAAGTTTTGTGCCCGTGATCATTGTGAAATTCGCACCAATGATCCAGATTGCGTCTACTTGGATTTGACCGCATCTCTTTTGGCCACCGTACCTTATCTCTCATGCTTCTTAAAACAGCTACGAGCTCGGAGGTAGAGACATTAAAATTATATCCACCGAATCGTGCCTTTAAACTCCTGTCATCATCTCGTGATTCTTGTCTGTTCCGATCATTCCTAAACTTTGAAGAAGAGCCAGAATCCCGGTTCCTTGATTTTTGATCATATTGCTGGCTATCTTGTTTCGACCATGGGTCCTTTCCTGCGGGTCCCATATATGGATCGTACCTATTTTTACCTGATCTTTTTTCGGTTTCTGACCTTCGGGTACCGCCCCTTTCTTCATGATGGAGCTTAGGTATGGTATCTTCTTCGATTCGCAGCTTCGTGCTATACCTGTTGTAAACATCATTCCATGTGGTTGCAGGAAATTCTCGAAGACTTTCTTTGAGTCGTCTCGTGGCTTCAGAACTTTTGTCATTTAAATTACTTGCAAAAGCTATAGCAGCCCAATTGTCAGGCACACGAGGTAGAGTCATTCTTTCACGCTGGAATCTATCAACGAAGTTTCTAAGCAACTCTGAATCCCCTTGTTTGATTTTGAAAATATCTTCCATCCTTTTCTCAACCTTTTGTGCTCCCGAATGTGCTTTAATAAACGAATATGCAAGCTCAGCAAAAGAATTAATAGAATTTTCAGATAAAAGAGAATACCAGGTTAATGCACCCTTGGTGAGTGTTTCTCCAAATTTCTTGACCAATACTGATTCAATTTCTTGTTTGGTCAAGTCGTTGCCTTTTACGACGGTTGTAAATGCAGTCACGTGGTCACGTGGGTCTGTAGTACCATCATATTTCGGGATGTCAGGCATTTTGAACTTTTTCGGAATTGGAAGGGGAGCAGCACTAGGCTTCCATGGTTGTTGTGAGTATTTGTCCATGTCTACTCCTTTTATTACAGGTGGAACTCCAGGGATTTGTTCAATATGCTCATTTTGTTCCTTAAGCTGTTTCTGCAAGGTTAGTACTAAATTTTGCAAATACGAATTATTTAAATTACCTGGTCCCCCTTCTTGTGGTTCACTGGGGGTTGCTCCGTTTCCAGAATTATCAAGACCAGAACGGGGGTTCTCCAATGTATTATTTTGCAAAGCTTCAGTTGTAACTCCTTCAAAATGTTCAGATTGCTCTTGTTGATCAGCACGGGATTCAGTAACAGGAGTGCCTTCACGAGATTGACGTGGTGAATTTAGAGGAGAGGGAACCACGTTATCTTGATTTTGATGTATTTGATTCTCATGGTTTCCCAATGTGTTATTACTATTGTTGTCGGCGTTGTTGTTTGACATGGTGACGCCAATAGATAAGATATAGCTTAAAAGGAAAGATTATCAGATTCCCGGTAACGGAACCAATTTGTTTAACCAAAAATCTGAGTTTTTGGTCAAAGCTAAAAAGAAATTCGGGTTACTGATAATCAGGAGACAAAAATAAAATACTTTTGAGAACGATGGTAAAGAAGCAAATAGATGTATATTTCAATAAATTCTCAATAGTATTCTGTGTCCTTACAAATGATGATACTTCTTCCTTTTATAGATAATTCTAGGTAAAGGAATGAAGCCTCAGCTTTAATGATATAATCATGAGTAATAAATGATATTAAATAAGCCGTTATACAATCATTCCTATTAAATACCAATTTCGTAACGTATCAAGTATTTAATAATGAATTTGGACTCCTTTCTGTCACCAGATCTTTGCTTTCAATGCCTTCTATCCGTTGGCTGTAAATAATTTAAATTGGTACGAGACTCCTATCTATACGTCGTCTCGTGCCTATTTAAATTCTTCTTCCCGTGGTTGTTTCCATCCGTGGCGAATCCAGAAAATTCAATAAGGGTGTTTAAATTTTGAACATTTTTTGCCAGTGGGCTATGCAAGGGTGTTCAAAGTCTATTTTTAATCAATAACAAGTAATATTTTACCTTATACATAGTATAATTTTTCGACAAAGAGTAGTCAGTTGACCACCCTTGGGCTAACATAGCTTCGCCCCTGGCCCTAACTCTAGGGGAGGGAAGAAGTAACTTAAATAGACGTTCACTTATTAACCGCTTAACTAAAAAGTTGATGGACATATAATATATGAAAAATCCATGTATAGTATGCGTATAATCGTATATAATCAGTATATAATTTATGTATGAAAAAAGTAAACAGTGAATTCGATCGATTATTTGTGTAAAGATTTTTTTTTTTGTGTGTGTATATTTTAGGTGCTGTATAAAAAATCCATGTTTATATTTTAGATGTTGAATACCCTTAGTTTTTCGCATGTTTATATTTTAATTTTTTAAAGAGAATCTTTGTCCTCGACACTAGGGACGAAGCTAGGTGGGCGGAAGGAAATTCAGTTATATTGTATATATAAGGTTGGTTTTTTTTGTATATATATTTTAGGTGTTGAATCCCCTTAGTTTTTTTTCGTATTTAATTTTTTATTTTTTGATTCTCCTTGGTGAAAATCATGTTTCGGCGCCCAATGTTCAACACTGCCCGACTCTGTTCACGTTGGAAACTAAATTATGGTAGTGCGATATAGAAAAGCAAATACTCCCTCCGCTCACTTTTACTTGGCACGTTTTGACTTTTCACGCCCCTTAAGAAATAGTAAATGAAATGCATAATTTACCATGATACTCATATTAATTGATTTGGATTTGAGAAAATATTTGAAATGAGTAATACATATTATGGGTATAATAGGAAAAGAAATTGTATTCTCTTAATATGCGTAAAGTGATAAGTAAAAATAAAAATCTATTTTTAATATACATGCAGAGTAGAGTGAACGGAGGGAGTACTAAACAAATCCTCTTTTGGAAAAGGTAGATAAAATCGACCAGTTAGTCAGTTGAAAAGCTCATTAGAACAAAAGAAAATCGTTTTCACACTTTCTATATCCAGATAATTCCCAGTGGGTGTCCATTCCTCTTCTGTTCACGTACCACACTTTTTATCTCACTCTGTTCTGTTCTCTCTATAAATAGATATTTCTCTTGAGCTTTCTCAACTCCACCATTGCTCACTGCCCCCACCTCCCTTACCTTCTCCATTACTTAAGTACTAAAACAGAATTAATGGCGGTCGGAATCTTGTCATGTTTGCGTGTTTTAAGCCTAATATCATTAGTTATCTTAGTGCTTGATCAGCCTTGTCGAGTTTTTGGTTCAAGCAGGGAAAGACATTTCGGCTTCATCAACCATGATAGTAATGGCGTGGATACTGCACCACCCGCTGGCATGTGCGCTTCCACCGTCGCCGTTCATGGTTACAAATGCCAAGAATTTGAGGTAACTAATTTTTTTATATATACTGTCCTAAAGAGTAGTCTTGGAACAACGATAAAGTTGTCTGTCCCCTGACCTATAGATCATTGGTTCGAGACGTCATGCCTCTTGTGTGTGCTTTCCCAACCAGTTGATCACACATATTCTGAATCCACTCACTTCAAATTTTGAATTCAATTATGACAACCAGTTAGAGTGAAAGGGAGCCTCGGAGAAACCTCGGAGAAACGCTAAAGTTATCTATCTCCGTGTTGCCTATAGGCACGGGTTTGAGCCGTGGAATCGGCCACTAATGCTTGCATCAGGATAGGCTGCCCCGGACCCTGTGTGAATACGGGATACTTTGTGTACCGAACTATCGTCCTTTTTAGTTTAGTTGACTCTACAGAGTCTTTATGTGTTTCTGTTTTGCATATCTCAGGTAAGAACTGATGATGGCTACATATTAAGTGTGCAAAGAATACCAGAAGGCCGCGTAGGAGGTGGTGGGCAAAACAGGCAGCCAGTATTGTTGCAGCACGGTGTTCTTGTGGTAATTAAGAAGCTTTACTTTTATGCTCTAGCTTTATTTTTAGTACATCACTTCCATCTTGAGGAAATTACTAACGAAAGCGATTTTCTCAGCAACAAAAAAGTTACTGTAATTATATCATTCCGAGTTTAATTTTTATACATTCGTAACGTAAAATTAAATTTTTAATAATCATGTCATTAATCTCTAAGATATGTTACATTACCTAGTAATCTCATAAATATGGTAACAAACTGTCTGTAACAGATTCAACTATATAAATAATATAAAGAAAAACAGATCCGATTTTCATGGAGTAAAACTTGGGAGATAGTGAACTTTATCACGATTCATTTCGCTTGACTGGTCAGCTCGAGTAAAAAAAATAAATTATCTATATTTATTTTAAGGACAAAAATACTAAAAAGTGACGATGATTTCTTAGTGACAAGCTCACTGATTAAAGAAGGGGTTCATCATGATTTCTTAAAAGAGGAGGATTTATAGTGTGAAATCTGCATTAAAAATTTGACCATATGGAAAAACAGTGCAATTGCGCGTCTTGTTGATAATGTTGCCTCGGGCATGCCAAGGTACCAATTACTTATTTCAATCAAAAAGTAAAGACAGTAAGTGGTGGACCTTATTGTGCCAATGTCTTTTATCATTTGCACCTAGTTATCCTTTGCAAGTTTAACAAAGAGATTAAATATCTGATTTCTAGAATCTAGCTTTCAATCTTGTCAATTAAAATATTCACCAGCATTCACTAGGAAGAATAATTTCCTTAGGATTCTTTATACCCAAGCTTGCTGCAGACCACTACTGAAGGGGTTTGGAGAGTATCAATTTGTAGTTAGTGATCCCACTTCTGAGCAAAAATAAATAAATTAAACTTACTCTTAATTGGAAGAAGAACATTACAAATTTCGAGTTGACGTGAACCTATTTCCTTTTTGGTCTGTTACAAAAAGAATGACCCCTTTCTAAATTTGGAAATAATTTAGCTTAAACTTACAATTTTACCCTTAATGAGAAACTTTTATAACCACATAAATAATCTGGGCCCCTATTTAACTTGTTTAGGACCACAAATTTCAAAAGTCTTCATTTTTTCTTAAACTCCGTGTCCAGTCAAACAGGTTTACATAAATTGGAACGGAGGGAGGGAGTACAACAATTCACAAAGTAAGAAAACCTACTTTCACTTTTTCCTGATTTACGGAGTAACAGAAGGTCTACATAGTATCTTTATCTTCACATATTCTCACAGTAAAAGTTACATTATTTCAGTTTTAAACTATTTTCTAAGTGGCTAAAAAAAGTAAAACTAGCAATGATATCCAATTCGGACCATCTTCTTCTTCTTTTTTCATCCCCTAAGAGCTACTCACTTTGCTCCTTTAATGACTCAGAACCCGCAAAGAGTAATTAATAAGTCGAGCTGGATAATCTATACCTTGATCAACTAAAATTCTTGATCGGCTTTTGCACACTTTTGGTGACGCAAAAGTGTTTGATACTAAAATGAATATAGGGGATAGGTTCATTGATATCAAGAAACACAAACGAAACAGTCTGCGAAATCCCGAGAAAACAAGCGATGGGCAATATGATTTGGCGAGTTGTATCTATATCCAGCCTCTTTGAATTTGCATAACATGATTGCAGCTTCGCCACGTACTGCAAAATTTTGTCATGGATCTCATCCATCCATTAAGTGTCAAAATGCCATAGAATTGTGTTTATAGGCACAGACTCACATGTCAGGTTGGCTTAATCATTGGCTGTTTGTGATGCTAGTTGTTAGCAAAATGCATATTTTTCCCTTACTTTACAATACCAGTTTCCTGAAAATATGCAGCTTTTCACAAATGCTTATCCGCATAGTACATATACTTCGTACCCCTACGTTACGATTAGGCACTATGGCTGTATATCCGTGCAACAACCGGATACGCCATGCTTGTCCTTTTTCTTAACAAAGCTTTCTCTCTCAGTAAATACAAAGAATTTAAGTTTTATGTATCGTTAGTATTTTAAACTATCACGTCAATAAAAGAATATCTACAAGTAAGTCATTATTGAAATGTGAGATTTGCAAGGGCGGATGCAACATAGTCATATTGGGTTCATCTGAACCCAGTACTTCCGATAATGAGCATGCATTTATGCGTAAAAGTTCAGTAAAATTACAACAAATAATAGCTATGAATCCATAACTTTAGAACTATAATGGGTTTTATACTAATAACCTTAGGGGTCGTTTGGTTGGAAACAAGTTATCCCGGGATTAATTATCCAGGGATAACTTATCCGGGGATTAGTTATTTCATCCTCCCATATGGATAAATAAACACTACAATCTTGGGATAACTAATCCCAGGATTAGTTATACTGCAATTTTATCCCAACCAAACATGGGATAAACTCATCTCAAATTTAATCCCGGGATTAAGTATCTTTTATCCCTCGTATCAAACGAGCACTTAAAGGTTGAAACCCATAAGTTAAAATCGTGCCGCCTTCGAAGATATGAAAATAATCTTGAAAATAAGACAGAATTCCTGAAGTACAGGTGACCCGATGGTCAAGGGCGTAAGCAGGATTTTTCATAAGTGGTGTCGAACAGGAAGTGCCCAAATGAACGAGCCACTATAATAACATTATTAGGGTTCTAAATCAACTCGAGTTATTGTGAATTTTTTTATTTTTATTTTTGGACAATAAAAATTACTTACCACTTCTTTGACCAAAATTTTTTTTGAACCTTTACAGCTTCCACTTTTTAATATAAATTCGGATTTACTTTTTAACAAAAGGGGCTTAAGACCTCCAAAACAACACGCGTGCAATCAAGTTTCGAACCCTCGAACCTTGGTATGCTGCAAATTTGACCGCTCGACCAGCAAACCATACGGCACCTGCTGTCTTGCAATGTCACTTACTTTACATATATCTGTATATTTTATATGGAAACAGTATATATAATTAGTAAAGATTTCCGACGAAGCAGTGTCGAATGACACCGCTTCGCCTAACGTAAATCCGCCCCTGCTGATGGTATAAAAATTTCTTATAATGATAATGTATAAAACTTAAACCCCACTAGGTAACATATAAGGAATTGAAAATAGTTAGGATTATAATATTTAATCAGGGGTGTTGAAAGATAAAAATTGGTCATTTTTATTTGCAGGATGGCGCGACATGGCTGTTGAATCCACCTGAACAATCACTAGCGATGATATTGGCAGATAATGGCTTTGATGTTTGGATCTCCAATATCAGGGGAACCAGATACAGTCGTCGCCACGTTACCCTTGATCCTAACGATTCGGTAATATCACCTTCAAATCCTGAAAGAACAACACATTTTTTTGTCTGTCCTAATTACAATAGCAACTAAGTAAAGAAAGCTTAAATCTTTGTGTTGTTATCTCAATAATGGGTTGCAGGAATTCTGGAATTGGACATGGGATGATTTGGTGGCCCATGACTTACCAGCTGTCATTGACTTCATCTTCAAACAAACTGGACAAAAAACTCACTATGTAGGCCATTCAATGGTAAGTTCAGAGTCTAAACTCAGGGGGCAGTGGTAGACTGATCGAAGTCGTCGTTTTAAAATTCAGAACTCATAAAGCTGAAATCGTGGCTCTTCTCTATTTAAAATAAATAGATGTAACAGTAGCTCAATCATAACTGTTTTATGAGAAAAGATTGTGACAAAATTAAGGATTAATATAACTTCTCGTGTCTATGGAGTAATGAAATTTAATTTGGACATGTTATAAATTAACAGGGAACTTTGATAGCTTTGGCATCCTTCTCAGAAGGAAGACAAGTAGACAAGGTGAAATCAGCAGTATTGCTCAGTCCAATAGCTTATTTGAGCCATATGACAACTGCACTTGGTGATGTTGCTGCTAGAGCTTTTGTTGGTGAAGTTAGTACTGAATTAATTCTCTTCATACTTTCCGCCCTTTCACCGTTTGGCCAAGCTGCAAAAATCAACTTACTTTGAAAAGTGTTTTTTCTCAAACTTGCTTTTTTCAAATGTATTTTCTGTGAAAAGCAATTTGTGTTTGGTTAATTAATTTGAAAAGTACTTCTAAGCATTAATTTGTGTTTGACTAAGCTTTTAAAAACTGTTTCTAAATGTGTTTTTCTCAAAAGTGCTTTTCAAAAAAGTGTTTTTGGAGAGAAACTACTTTTTTCTGCTTCTGCTTCTCCTCAGAAGCACTTTTTTTTCTTCCAAAAGCTTGGTAAAACACTTTAACTTTGAAAAAAAATATTTTTTTGAAGAAAAAAAGAAGAAAAAGTGCTTCTAAGATTGAAGAAGCTTGGTCAAACAGGCTATTAGTTACCAAATTACAAAGCAACTAATCTTATTTGTGTTTTTTACCATATTCACAGATCACCAAAATATTTGGTCTCGCAGAGTTTAATCCAAAAGGGTAAATAACTTCACTCAATTTTCAACTCCCGATACAATGATTCTTTTTTTAGTTATATCGCTCGAACTCCTCAAAATTGTTATCGCATTCGTATCGGATGCTCTAAAAATACACTATATTTGAAGAATCCGGCACACACTTGACTATAGTTGAATAGTCCCAGCAACATAGTTTTTTTGGGGCAATTTATCTCAATTAATTAATGACACTTCTTTGTTTTGTGTGTGTTTTAGTGGACCTGTATCCAATTTACTCAAGTTCTTGTGTGCTCAGCCAGGGGTGGACTGCTATGACTTAATGAGTGCGCTTACTGGTACTAAACTTCTCCAAAAGTAGATTTAATTATTCAAATTTTAGTTGATAAATATTAATTTTCCCAAAACTACAACTCAATTAATATTACCTTCCATTTGAATAAAGGGAAAAACTGTTGTTTGAATGCCTCTACCGTCGAGCTTTTCTTGAACGACGAGCCTCAATCCACTTCAACCAAGAACCTGGTGCATTTGGCTCAGAGTAAGTTCTCTCAAATAATTACACAATAATCTAGCATTTAAAAATTCAAGTATACGTTTAAAGATCCATATACCTGACTCTAACTTGTTTGGAATTAATGCAGCTGTTAGAGACGGTATACTATCAAAATATGACTATGGGAGCGACTACAATTTGGCGCATTATGGTGAAGCGAAACCTCCCAAATATAATTTAACCAACATTCCTCGCTATTTTCCTCTATTTCTCAGCTATGGAGGCCAAGATGCACTCTCTGATGGCAAAGACGTTGAGACATTGCTCGACGCTCTAAAGTTCCATGATGTAAACAAGTTGACAGTTCAGTATATCAAGAATTATGCTCACGCTGACTTTATCATGGGAATTACTGCCAAGGATCTTGTTTATAACCAGATTGTTTCCTTTTTTAGAAACCATGGCTAATCACCCCGAGGAGGAGAATAAGAGCAAGGAAAAGGAATTCATCATGATTTTTTAAAATTTATATGTAAGAGGCTTCAACTTCAGCTTTTAAGTGTTAACAGATGATAAGAGCGAGATTTTCAATCTCATTCACCAATAAGTCGACCGCTATATACACATGAATGTTAGGGACAAACATTACCAGACTAATTAATTTCTTTGTAATGATTTGTCATATTTATACTTAAAAGGAAACAAAAAGGCCAAATTTGCCATTAAGTTATGCGAAAATAGTTAACATTTGTCTTTCTTAATAGTTTGATATCCTTGCCTTCACAAAAATGATTTAGTGTTGCGCTTATTTGCAAATGATTGATGTTGAGGCTCAAATATGCGACTGTACTCAATGATAATATATGCCACTCGTAAAAGGGGTGAGAGGAAAGGGGGTTGGTAAGTAATACAGGGTTTAGATAATGTCACGTGACAAAATCTAGTACTCCCTCTGTATCAACTTAGATGATACACTTTCCTTATTAGTGCATTCCAAAAAGAATGATATATTTCTACAATTGGAAATAATTTAACTTTAAACTCTTCATTTTACCCTTTTTACACTTAATGAGAAGCTTTTATAACAATACAAATGTCTAGGTCCCACAAACTTTTACCCTTAATTAAGCTTTTAAGACTACAAGTTTCAAAAGTTTGTTTTTTTTTCTTAAGCTTCGTGTCGAGTCAAACTACCACATCTAAATTAAAACGAAAGAAAGTAGTACTTAGACAAGGCAGGGTTCCATTTAGAGGTGCTTACCGGCTGGACTGAACATGGGAAAAATAGCCCGTCCGGTTAGTGGAGCGGGCTGATTAGTGGGATGGGGTTCCGGGCTGGTAGCTAGTGGGCTAAGATATTCCCGGCTATCTTGGGCCTGTCCAAATTCGGGCTTCGGGTTCGGATCGGGCCGGGTTAATTATATTTTTTTAGTGTATTATATTTCTTTGTTCAATGTAATTGATACTCAAGTGTTTGCGAACTTTTAAATAATAAAATAAGTATTTTAAGGCACAAAATTAAACTTTTAAACTTTCAACTTTAAAATTTTAATTTGAATTTTGAATTTTAAAATTTGAAAATTGAAATTAAGTGGCTACATAAAATTATTTAATAAGACCAATATGTAAGAATCAAATTTCAAAAACTTTTATTTCATATTTTCATTACATAATAATATTTCAAATTAATTTGCAAGTTCTATTTTAATTTTTTTTTACTTTGAACTTGCAAATTAAAAGTTACAACAATTATAAAAAATAAGAAAGAGTACATCACATGCTTTGTATCATTTTTGTAAGTTCATCCATGTCAATGTGAGGTTCTTGGTTTTCAGCATTGCTTGAATCGGAACCATAAACTACTATATCTCCAATTTCTTGGTCCTTCGGTTCATCTACCTCTTCATGTCCTTGATTTTGCCGTTCTG
Source organism: Nicotiana tabacum (assembly GCF_000715075.1). Taxonomy (NCBI): domain Eukaryota; kingdom Viridiplantae; phylum Streptophyta; class Magnoliopsida; order Solanales; family Solanaceae; genus Nicotiana; species Nicotiana tabacum. The sequence goes on from NC_134100.1 coordinate 677,569, forward strand.
ATTTTATCCAATCTCCGAAGCACACTAGAATTTTCAAAGCATTGCTACTCAATGAATAACGGGTATCTCCTAGCTGCTGCCTTGCTTGGCTAAATGCGCTCTCTGATGCAACTGTTAAAATTGGCACATTTATCACGTCTCGAGCCATGACCGAAAAATAGGAAATTGATTTGAGTTGGTCCTCCACCAAGCCAGCGGTAGAAATTCCTTTGTGTGGGACTCTGTTTTCTTTTGCAAGTAGAATTGGAGTTCATCAATATTCTTGCTATTGGTTTGTTGATGCTCTCCTAGTGTAGACCAAATTAAATTATCTTCAATACCATCATTATCCTCCATAGCACCAGATGCAAATGTAAAAACTGAACTTGAAGGAATATTTTCATTTGCATCTACAGCAGAAGAAACATCAACAGTGTTAGCATAATAATTATATAAAGCTTGTAAATGTTTGTGTGGATCAAAAATGCAAGTTTCAATATCAGGGGTTTCAGTTGGTCCAATATCCATACAAACATATAAAGCATTGGCGACAAGTAGTCATTTTGATAGAAGAGTTTAAAATAGCACCAATTAGATAAATAGGGGAAATAAGATAGAAATATTTCTTAAATTTATATAGCATAGATTCAACAACAGAACTATATCCTTATTTCTTCTTGAAATTATGGAGTACAAGAGAAATTTTAGCTATATGATCTAAACCATTTGCAATAGTAGGATAATAAGCTCCAGAAAACTCAACATCTTCAATGACATCCCAAGTACTAGCTGTTAACAAACGGTTAGGATCGATACAATGAGAGTTAGCAACTTTAGGTATAGGCATTCTATATTTATAACAACATCTTAAGAATAAATAAGTATAATTCCACCTAGTAACTATTTCTTAAGGCATGAGTCTTAGTTTTAGTCCATAATGTACACATTTATCCTTAAATGCATTTAATCTAGCACTTCTATTATTTTCTTGAATTACACCAACAACTCTTCTAACCAAAGTGATCTCATTTGTAAATAATTCAAGGCCACTTTTAACAATTAAATTATAAATATGACATGCACACACCTCACATGAAATATTTCAGGAATTGGTGGGTGTAGATGCAGTTTTAATAGTGAAATAACAGCATTGTTATTAGAAGCATTATCAAATGACATACACAAAACTTTTTTTTCAAGATTGTATATAGCAACTTCATGGATAGTATGACTTATAAATACATCAGTATGACTTTGATCTTCATAATATTTAAAAGCAATAATACGTTTTTGCATACAAAAATTATCATCTATCTAATGGCATGTAACAATCAAATAATCATTTTCAATAACAGCACGACCAATATCAGAAGTAAGAGAAACTCTACAAGGAAGGCTAGCGAACAAATAACGGATATATGTATGATATTGTCCAAAAGCCTAAAAATATCAGATCTACAAGTACTTCTAGGAATACCTTTAAATAAATGGTTACAAATTCTTTGAATATAAGTAACAAAATATGGTAAAGCAGCAAAGCTAAAAGGTAAACAACCTAAAACAATCATTTTAGCTAATTTTTCTCAATCTTTTAATATATCGTATTTACCTATTAAACCACCAGTACCCGGGTTAAGTTTTTGTTGGCTAGATTGTTCATCAGCACCTCATTTAATAGGGTGATTATCTACCATGTGCCTACGAAGTTGACTCGTCCCCTCTTGCTTACCTCCGGTCTCATGTTTATAAACTTCCCGACAAATAGTATTACATAATTTTTATCTTTTTCTAGACTTTCAAAAAATTGCACACACTTACTTCTTAATCGTCGATTCTTTTTAATACGGAGAGGAGGCTTACCTATATTACTGACACTCTTAATATTTTGACTAGCAGTACCAGGTGTGGGTGGTGGTATTTCAAGATTATCAGGTGACTCAATATCATCAAAATTATCATATATACCATAATCTTCTTGAAATTTCTCGTAGTCTATATTTAAATTTTCAGGTGAACTTTCAGAAATATGTGTAAAGCTACTAGAAGAACCAGCACCACCTCGTGATCTTTTACTATATTTACTCTTACCAGTATCACCCCTACTAGTACACGCTTTTTTGGCTGCTCTAAATATATCCATTTTGTAAATTAAATCAATAAAACTAAGTTAATAATTCTAAATAATAAAATAAAAATAAACACCAAAGAAGAAAAATAGATGGAAAGACCGGGAGTCCGGATGCCGCACTACATTTGATATCACGCTTCAATTGATATTTGATGATACCACACTTCACTTATAATTTTGTAGTTGCTACCATAAAAATTTGATAAAACTTGAAATAACAATTAATTGAGAACTTGAGAGCAATTAGCAATTCAATAATCAAGAGGGAATTGCGAGAGAATTAGAGTAGAAAAAGAGAGCGAGTTGTGAGAAAAAATGAAGAAGGGGAGAGGAGGGGAGCTATTTATAGTTTTTAAAAGGCTAAAAATGTAATTTATCAATTATTAAGAGTGGGGGCTATTTTATTAAAGGGGTAGGCCGAAATGGCTAAATCTGCAAAAAATGGTTATTACCCAACGGTCATTTTTGAATTTGAACCGTTGGCAACGATCAAAAAAAAAATTCCAACGGATACCGGGCCGGAACCCGGTAAAAACCCGTAAACGGGTTACCGAGCTAACTAGGTTCCGATGCACCAGTAGCCAAAAATAGCCCGACCCCGTCAGGTACAACCCCCTATCCTAGCCAACCCGTCCCACTCCTTACAGGATCGGGCTGACCCGGGCTAAACCGAGTTGAACCAGGTCGTTAATAGGTTAGCCCGACTCGTTTAACACCCTTAGTTTCATTAGTGAATACCGGCAGATATGTCCCAAAATAGTAATAAACGGGGGCATATTCAAGACCAACTATTAACGAGTGACTAATATGAGCCATTTCCTCAAGTTTAGTAGCATATTCGAGCATTTTCCCAATTTATTTTCAAGTTTGAGACATATAACTCTCAATGGTCAATTTACTTTTAAGAAAACAACATAACACAAAACGGTTCGGATTCAAATAATTCGACTTGGATCCACCCACCCAGAGATGAGCACGGGCAATCGGGCATGGCTGAGATATTAGTATGTCGGCGTCGGGTATAGATACTGCTCTTCATTATTTTATCCATTCCCGCCACCCGCAGCTGAGAGTGTAACGAACACTTTCAGAAATTAACGGTTCCAATTTCCAATGGCGCTGAGCTTCTTCTTCTCTCCGGCAGTTCCAATCCATCGCATTATTAGCTGTCAAGCTACGACCAATCAGCTGTGCGCAGAACGCATCGCTGCCCCATCATCATCAGCTCTCTCTATAAACCCTAATAATCCTATCCCTTCTCCTCCATCTTCCTTATCTTGCGCCCTCAATTGCACTCATTTCCAGTCGTACGTACCTTTTTCTTTCCTGTAGTTCCATTATTCTTAGCTCCACAAGCTCATTACTATTCATTATTGACTATCCCTCTTAATATCTGTATTCAGCTCAGTAATTTTTAAACCTTTTTATTATATAGCATAAGACATCTTTACTTTCCGTTAAACTTTTGGTCTAATATTACTCCTGTCATTAGGAAAAAGTCTTGTTTATCCCTTGAGCTCTAGCCAATTACTTGAGTGTAACTTTAAACCATAGTTAAAATTTGAGGGATAAAATTGTATCGTTTTTATGAGACGATTTGCTAATAGCAAGGGTATAAAAGGATCAAAAGTGTAATGGAGCGCAAAATTGAGCAATTTTGGATAGTATATGTGCAAAAAATTAGACCTTTTTCCGATAGTATATAGTTCGAGTGGAAGATAGTCTGTGGATGTTGGTACACTGAATCCACCTCTGATTGTAGTATAATATTGTGTATAGTGGGTGGATGTTGGTATACTTCATCCACCTCTGATTGTAGTATATATTGTGTTTAACTGCCTCAATTTTAATGTGGTTTTACAGGTGTTCTGGTTGCACTCAAGAGTTTGATCTTCACCGTCCAGTAGTTATTGATGAAGCTATAGGTTACTTCAAGAAGCTCGGCGTGAAAGATTTTTCATTTGATAGTTGTAGATTAGTATGTGATTGATGTAAATCTTATTGTGCCTTAAATTGATTTGTTGTATTTTTGGTGGAGTTATTTTATGGCATGAAGTATGAGCTTAGATTAACTGTCCTTTGGATGCAGTGGGGATGGAGATGTCGTGCAAAGCTTGCTATTCGCGGTTCATCAAGCAAGCCCCTGATTGGGCTTTATGAGGAGGGCACTCATAATGTAGTTGATATCCCGGACTGTAAAGGTCTGCTATTTGGGTATTCACATATCTGATTTTTGTGGTACACTTATCTATGCATAGACAATAGAATTATCTAAGTGCAATTATGTGACACTGTTTCAGCTCATCATCCGAACATCAATGCTGCTGTGGAGCTCCTGAAGCGAGGCTTGTTCCTAATCCTGCATCCTATCTTTTTCCCCCAAATTTATGTAGTAATTTGTTTGTCATTCTCTTTCGAAGTGTATTAAATCGTGTGAACCTACCTATTTAAACAACAGCTGCCGTAATTATTTGTCTATTCTTTGTTCTCATTTGGATTTTCTTTTTCTCTCTCTGTTGGCATCGTCTGGGTCCCTCCAGGGATAATTGAGTTGAATGTTGAACCATATGATGAAGATCAAGGCACTGGTGACCTGAGGTATGTTCAGGTGAGTAATACATATAAGTTTGCAGAGGAAAGAATTAGGTCGATGAGATAGTTTGATTGAGAATTTTGCTGTTCTTTATCTGAGATGCAACTCATTATTGTGCAGATGGCCGTCACAACGCATGATACATCCCTTCCTATCCCGGAGAGATATAAGAATGGTTTGTACATGTCATAGTGAATAAGAGGCTTGGGATGATCTTTGATGGAGTTGATAAAAATTGTCTTATTTCAGGTAAAGTGCAGGTCTCTTTGGTTTGGAATTCAAGAAGCGAGAATTCAGCTAGCGCTGGAAAATTAAATGCTTTAGCCAATGTAAGACAGTGATGTTAGCAATACTAGACTTCTTCATCAATGAATTGCATTAATTTTACACAAATTCTCACTTGCTAATGTAGTTCCTCTGGGCAAATGGTGGGCCAAAGAGAAAAGTTCATTTAATTCATTCAGTTTGGGCTAATTTCCAGACATCATCAAATAATGTGAGCAAGTCTCTCTTTGTCTCTTTCTCCACCCCATGGATATGCACACATATGAATAGATGTTCAGTATATATGTGATTGGAAAATGTTGCTCATAATTTGGCCACTACTGTGATATCTTTAATAAGAGTGCAGCAGTTAGTTGATATCTTCGTTCTGGTATGCAGATTATCTTTGGAAACAGATGGAGACATTTGTTAGGGGAAAGAGATTTCTGGGAGCACATTGGAGGGATTGATGTCTCTTTAGCTCCATCAAGCTTTGGGCAAGCAAATACACGGGTAGAGCTCTTAAAAAAGGATTCTTTTTTTCTTTTTTAAGGGAAAGAGCAATCATGTTTATTACCGTTTTCTTGAGCTCCGCTCTGAGTAGCACAGATGAGACATAGAACACACTTCACAGATAAAGCACAATAGTGGATTTCTCCTGCCAGAGTTTGCTATGAATGAGTTTCTTAGTTCTCCAGTAAATTTAGACACGGCAGGATAAGTGCCAATAAATCCGTATCACACATCACTTATCAGGAAAAAATGAATAGAATCCTTATTCTTTACATTGGACATGTCTTCTTTTGGGTAGATAACTTTGTTTGATTCTTTCCCCCACTTTCTTCCATTTCTGGTTTGTCTTGGGCCAATCCACAATTTCTGACCATGTAATGGCATGTTTTTGATGATTATTTTCCTACTTTAGCTTACACTAAACCTACTTAAGGATGAACTAAACTTGGTTTGAGCCACAGTCCATGCATTTTGCTTCTAGGGGCATATTTCTGATTATCATTTTTTCTTAATTTGGTAACCCAACCACACAACCTTGACCGATTTTTCCATTACGATACATTTTTCTCTCGATTTTACTTAATCATTTGTCCTTCTTCAGGCTTTTGACTCTTTGCTGCGGAAGTTACAGAAATATGTCCCACTCGGTGCATCAGTTGTTGATCTCTATGCAGGAGCTGGTGTAATTGGGTTATCTTTGGCTTTTTCAAGGAAATGTCGGTCAGAATAACAGTCCTCTACCCCTTTTTTTGACCTACTGTCTGTTTTAGTCACTCCCAAAAAGATTAATCTCTCTGGAAATGGAAAAATCTATTGGATTCAAAAATTGAAGCTTAACATTTGATAAAATCACTTCGCGTTATTTTGAATTATTTTTCCAGCGTATTATTTTGAATTTGATGTGACATTTTATAACACCCCCCCCCCTTTTGTGGATGAATACCCTCTCACATCTTCTAGGACTAATTTTAACACGTCTATAGCAAACTTAAATCTGATAACTTTCTGTATGGAGGACAATTCCTTTATGTGTGGTATGGATTATATGGCTAGAAAGGAATAGGGCCTGTTTTGAAGGGAGAAAACAGAATATCTCCAGAACTAAAAATAGTTGTCTGCTAAATTTGTATTTTTGGTGTAAAAGAACTATTTCGGAAAATCTGGAACAATTAACTTTGTAGAGGAGTTAGGTGATATGGATTTAGGGGATTTGGAATTAGTTGATATGTAGAAGTTCTTTTTGTAATCCAGCTGGATTGTAAGCTTCTGTACCATTTTGGTACTTCTATTAGTAAAATTTTACCTTATCAAAAAAAAAAAATATATCTGATAACTTGTCTGAAGATAACATGTCTGAGCTTTCCTCTTTAAATTTACGTTTCTTCTCAGGTCAGTTAAATGTGTTGAGGTTAATAAAGAGTCCAAGCAATCTTTTGAGAAGACAGTTGAGCGCTTGCCTACCAATGTCGAAAGCAATATCAGCTGGCACCATGCAGACGCTTCTATAGTCAGTCTCAACAAGTCAATTACATATAATCATCACAAGCATGCACAACTTTGGTTTTAGTCACGTAAACTTGTCTGCATTTTTACTTCAATATATGGTTTTCAAATTTATTCATGTGGTCATACTGACTTTGAGAAACACATTTCTGTTTTATCATATACACCTATACATAGATCTTTTTCTTTTTAAGTATAGTATAATTGCTTCAAGAATAGATAAAATGTAGCATTACAAAGTTACAAGGGGCATACAGTAGGAGGAACATGACAATCTACTCAAAATATCCCCAAGCTAACTAAGTTCCCAATGGCATTTCAATCATGGCACATGCCATACACCTAGAAATCCCTAAGCAGAGTAGTGAATATTGTCCTACACAAACACTTCAAAGGGATTTGCTTATTGTGAAAGGATCTGTTCTTACTTTCTGAACAAAATGCAGACTAGTAGCTAATCCCATTTCACTACACACTTTTGTCAATTGAACAACTGACTATCTTGGATCAGCTATGGCAACTGAGTAAGCCATCTGCACCAATCCATGTTCTCATCAAGCAGTTTTGGACTGCCCTCTAAACGAGCGGCTGTTCGGTAGTAGTATCACAGAGTAGGAGATTTAATTAAGTGGGGATTCCTTATTTCAGAAGTCTTAGTAGCATTCTGATCCTACATAAATTCATAGAATGGAGCTAAATAGATTTTTATGTTGTTTACACTGACAAAGGTATTCCAATCAACCTTGGTCACTGTCATCCTCAAATCTTCATTAAGTCTTTGGGTTGAGAAGCTGGATGCAGTTCAGAAAATGACCTCTTCGGTCCTGTATTATTGGAAGAACTGCCTCAATGAGTCTTCTAAATTCAATTTTCTTCCACTTGCCAATTCCGCTTCCCACTTTGATGAGTGTAAACTATAAAGTACATAGAACATAGACCAATCTCTCTTATCTTGTATTCAAGAAGTAACAAGTATATATACAAGTACATAGAGCCCTAACTATGGAAAGAATAAAAAAGGAAATCCTATAAATCTGCTGTGAATCCCTATAATTATGCTAGCTATGTATATTGCATAAGATTATGTCTACATTCATTATCTAACACTCCCCTTCAAGCTAGAGCATAGATATTGATCATGCCCAGTTTGTTACAAAAGTAATCAACTCGAATTCCATTCAATGCCTTTGTGTACAAATCAGCTGGTTGCTCTCCTGTCTTCACGTAGCCAGTGGAGATCAAGCTCTCCTGAATCTTCTCACTAATAAAATGGCAGTCAACCTCAATATGCTTAGTTCCTTCATGATACACCGGATTTGACGCAACATGGAGGGCAACTTGATTGTCACACCAGAGTTTTGCTAGTATTGGATGCTCCAACCCAATTTCAGTCAAAAGATGATGTATCCACATAATCTCACACGTAGACTGTGACATAGCTCTATACTCGGATTTTGCACTGGATCGAGATTCACTTTGCTTCTTACTCCTCCATGATACAAGGTTTCCTCCAACAAAGACACAATAACATGTAGTAGATCTTCTATCAATTTTGGATCCAGCCCAGTCAACATCTGCAAAACACTCAATACGAGTATGATTGTGATTGCTATATAATATGCCAAGTCCATGAGCTCCTTTCAAGTAACACAACATCTGTTCCAAAGCTATCCAATGCTTGACCGTTGGTGTAGACATGTAACAACACTTACCGCAAAAGCAATATCTGGATGAGTCACGGTGAGGTAGTTTAATTTCCCAACTAACCTCCTGTATCTCTCTGGATCGTCAAAAGGATCACAATCATCTTTCATAAGATGCACAGTAGGAACCATTGGAGTACTGAAAAGTTTAGCTGCCAACTTTCCAGTTTTTGCAAGCAAGTCAAGAACGTACTTTCTCTGAGACAAAAGAATTCCCTTCTTGCTTCTATTTACTTCTACTCCCAAAAAGTATTTCAACTGGCCCAAGTCCTTTGTATGAAACCTAGCATGTAGAAAAGACTTGAGGGAAGAAATTCCGGCATAGTCGTTTCCTGTGATAACAATATCATCAACATATACAACAAGGAGAATAGTGCCAACTACTGATTTCCGATAGAAGACCGAGTGATCACACTTACTCATTTTCAGCCCAAACTCCTGAACTACCTAACTGAACTTGCCAAACCAAGCTAGTGGACTCTGCTTCAAGCCATACAAGGACTTCTTTAAATGACAGACTTTCCCGTGCTCCCCCTGAGCAACAAAACCGGGTGGTTGCTCCATATACACTTCCTCTTGAAGATCACCGTGAAGGAACGCATTCTTGATATCCAACTGATGTAAAGGCCAATTCTCGGACGCAGCTAGAGAAATAAATAAGCGGACAGAACTGAGTTTGGCAATCGGGGAGAAGGTGTCAGAATAATCCACCCTAGAAGTTTGAGCACATCCTTTAGCCACAAGTCTGGCCTTAAGTCTTGCCACATAACCATCTGGATCAACTTTAACTGTAGAGACCCACTTGCATCCCACTGGTTTCTTTCCCTTTGGTAAATCTACCAAATCCCATGTGTGGTTATCCTCTGAAGCATGTATTTCCTCAAGCATTGCCTCAGACCATCCGGGATGATTCAAAGCCTCATTCACTGTTTTGGGTACGGAGATGGAGTCTAGAGAAGCAATCATAGATCTAGACGTAGAGGATAAGTGGTCATAGGAAACAAAGTTAGCAACAGAATATGTCTATTTGCAAGTACGTGTACCTTTACGAAGAGCAATAAGAAGGTCAAGGTTATCTGGAGGATCAGGCAAAGGAGGACCAGATGATGAAGGAACTAGTGCGGGACATGTATCATTTGTCTCTCACCTCCGCGAATAAATTTGAACAATTGGAGATTTTGCTAACACAGTTGGAGCAGGTACTGAAGGCGCAGTAGTCGATTCATGCTCAACAACAGAACTGGGAGATGGAAGAGTATCTTCTGATTGTTCTATCAAAGTATGGGCAACTTGATATACTAGCCACTCATCTTCCTCCCCCTGGCTAGTAGAAACGGGAGGTGCATAGAAGAATGGTGTAGTCTCTGAAAATACCACATCAGTTGACACTAAATATTTGCCAAGCTCAGTAGAATAACAACGATACCCATTCTGAAGGCGAGAATAGCGCAAGAAAATACACTTCAATTCCTTGGGATCCAACTTGTTAAGAGATGGTCGAACATCTCGAACATAACATGTGCTTCCACGTTCCACCCGAAATAATGACTTGTTCGGAAAAAGAACACTACAAGGCACATTACCACCGAGCACAGTAGATGGCATCCGATTAATCAGAAAACAAGCCGTAGAAACTGCATCAACCCAGAAGTGTTTAGGCACCTTCATTTGGAACAGAAGTGCTCGAGCTGTCTCAAGTAGATGCCATTCTTCCTCTCAGCAACTCCATTTTGAGAGGGTGTATCAACACATGAAGACTGATGTAACATACTATGTTGTCTCATGTAGGACTAAAATAACTATGACATGTATTCTTTAGCGTTATCACTCCTTAGAGTACGTACCGAAGCATTGAATTGAGTTTTGACTTCAGCACAAAAGGCAGAAAAGTGAGTAAACACTTCAAAGCGGCTCTTCATAAAGTAAATCCAAGTCATTCGAGAAAAATCATCTACAAAAGTGACAAAATACTTATACCCAGTTTTAGAAACAACCGGACATGGTCCCCAAACATCAGAATGGACTAAATCAAAAGCTGACTCAGCTCGCTTATTAACCCTTGGACTTAACGAGATGCGATGGTGTTTTGCAAATCGACATGACTCACAATCCAATAATGAAATATTCGGAAACTGAGGACACAACTTCTTCAACAAAGGTAGAGAGGGATGTCCCAACTGATAATGTGCTTCAAAAGGAGACACAACAATGGAGCATGCAATAGGTCGTGGCTCCCATTCATCATGAATATAGAGATCACCAGATAAATATCCTTTACTAATAACCTGCTTCGTTGTAAGATCAAAAAACAAACAATGATCGGGAAAGAACGCAACACAACAATAAGGTCTTTGGTGATTTTACTAACAGAAATCAAATTGAAGGCCAAGTTTGGTAGACATAATACAGATGACAGGGTAATAGAGGAAGTTGGTTCAACAATCCCAGATCCAACACTACTACAAGTTGACCCATCAGTAACCGGAGAGGGTGCTTTGTGTGATCGAAAGCTAGAAAAAATATTTGGATTGCCCGTCATGTGATTTGGTGCCATTGGCACCTGAATCAATCGCCCATTTATTTGAAGAGGTGAAAAGACATGTTTTATCTGACCCAGCAAAAGCAACTGAAGAAGATAACTTAATTGATTTGTGATATTGATGGAATTTCATGAACTCATCCGAAACCAAAATTGTTGGACCAGGAGCTGTAGCATTATTTTCTCCTTGTTTACTATTGGTAGCCATTCTTTTTTTTTTTAAACCAATAAAATTCTCAAAGTATCAAAACAGATGATAGAGAACCCAACAAAAGTTCTATGTGAAGAAATACCAATTGAGCGTAATTATTGACAGAGGAACTAGCAAAATTCCTCAACTATTAAATATACCCCTGAAGTTGCACCAATAAAAATATCTCAAACCAAGTCTGAGGTCCCAAATGTGATTAGTAAAGATCCAAACAAAATCAGTAAGCAATATGAGTTTTAAGAAGTTCGACCGAATGCAACTTCTTGCAAATCTGATACTGACCGAGTTGGAGACAAATATTTTCAGTGTTTCAAGCACCAGAGAAACCAAATCAGAGTTTAAACCAACCCAAGATAATGATCAATTCCAGACAACCAGCAATTAAGCAAAGGATGACCCCCAAATAAATAATACCAACACCAATCGGCTAAACCAAGAAAGCAATAGCTATCCCCACAAATAATAAAACAGCCCAACTCCCAAACAAGAGTCCAACAGCCACAGAAGCAAAAGAAATCAAATATGAGATACTTACAAAGTAAAACAGTATTGTGAAACCTGAAACAACCCAAGAAGCGAACCAAACAGGTTGTGACTCGAAGATCTACTTCCAGCAAGTTCGGCTAACCAGACAAGTAACAGAAGCCGCCGGAAAAGAGAAGACGAGGATGGAGAACAAAACAGAAACAAAAAGCAAAGCTGACAGTGCATGCACCTTCACGCACCGGCGCGTGATGAACAGACCGGAGCTACAGGTGGCGCGTGACATCCACTTTCTTCACACCCAGTCGCCGGAGATGACTGGTCAAACGATCGAGCCAATAGGCTCGGATACCATGTAAAGTATAAAGTACAGAGACAATAGAGCAATCTCTCTTATCTTGTATTCAAGAAGTAACAAGTATATATACAAGTACATAGAGCCCTAACTATGGAAAGAATAATAAAGGAAATCCTGTAAATCTGCTGTGAATCCCTATAATTATGCTAGCTATGTATACTGCTTTAGATTATGTCTCAATTCATTATCTAACAATGAGTTTAGTCACAGTGGAGTAACATGTAAGCCCTAATTGCCTTAAAATATTAACAGAACAAAACATACTTATAGATATTCCATCTCATTTTGATACTGTGTAATGAAGTGTGGGCATTGCTATAACCCACACCCAAGTAATAATTATGTGACTTTGGCAGTACATGTGTGTGTATGTTTATTTCTTTGTTCCCTCTGTTTGAAGTTTAAAAAAAGCAGCAACAATATATGGAGAGGTATTGATTTACTCTGTAAAGCTAGGGAATCGGGAAGGAGGTCAGTTCTTCACGAATGTCTGCAGTTAATTAAACAGTTTATTCTTAAACAGTATAAGATTAAGAATTCAAAATCACCTGGAAATGTAGGCTACATATTATTTTTAGGTGGGCAGAACATGTAATAGCTTGATCAGTTTAGTGTAAGATAAATAGAGGTACGCCTATTTATAAGCTGGCATGGCACCCATTTAATGGAAAATTTTGCATCATCTATGATGGTAAAGGAGAGCAATTGCTGCACTGAGTGTTCTGATCTACAGTTTTGTGGCATAAAGGTTGATAGCATGGGATGTATTCCCTGGGAGGTACAGGATGCTCCCCTGTTAAAGTAACAGATCATTTGGAATAATTATTAAATCTCCTTAAATTGTTTAAATTTTAGAGGAAGCTGAGTCTCTTGGAGACTTCCTGATAAAGGAGTTATCAAAGCATTTGGTTCTTAGTGTTAATCAGTGTTGAGAATCCTATTGCTCCCAAATACTTAATGTTCCTCACTTCCTTGTATGGATTCAGGTAAACCAACCTAGCACCTCCCCCCCCCCCCCCACACACACACAAAAAAAAAAAACGAAAAAAAAAAACTACCACCTTTAACCAAAAGAGAGGAAAACCAGTCAAGCTGTTTCTGTAGGCATGAAGAGCTTTTATTGTGGGGAATCATGGTAGCCCAGTTGGTTGGCTACCTAAACTTCCACCTTGTTGTGGGGGGTCGATTCTCCACCTTGTAATCTCCTCCCTAATTCCCCTTCTCCTCCCCTAAGAATAATAAAAAAGATTTTTTTAAAAAAGTTTTTGTTGTGATGTGGAGATAGAACACACCTCCTTGGGGGGTTTCTTGTTCTAATAGCTCTTATCAGTATCCTCGGGGTCTTGCATGTGATTTAGATGTCATCATATAGTGTATTGGTCATTTATTTGCTTCATCATAATTACCATTATGTTATATCTCTTTGACCTCTTAATTTAGTTCCGGAGAGAAACTCTACTGGTGGAAACTTTGCTTTATCCGTATGGATTCAACTTGTTTTAATCTTCTTTTCCGGACCCTAGAACTCTCTTGGTATGCTGTATAGCTCTATATGATTTTGTTGTTGCATAAGTTTTCACTTCAAGTAACAACTTGCATAGGAACCAACTTCATGGCTCTTGGGATCGGATGTTGTTGTGGTTGACCCTCCGAGGAAAGGGCTGGACCCGTCCTTGGTGAAGGAACTACGGCACATCTCAGCATTGGAACTGAGAACCAATTCATCTAAAAGGTAGAGTAAAAGGAAATTCTGGGAAGTAAATGGGTTGCTATATTGTTATGAAAATTCACGATCATTGATGTGCTACAGCATTCAATGCTGTTCCTGTCATCCACTTATGTTTTATTTGTTATGGTAGACCTGAAAAGGTAAGAGACGAGAAGAGACCGTGGGTCCTGCGTGCCAGAGAAGCTGCAATTCAAATTGAAAACACAACTGTACATGAGGAAGATCAATCATTGCCTCAGATTCTTATCTATATTAGCTGTGGTTGGGAAAGTTTTAAAGAGGTATGTGGCCTTCCTTCAAATCCATATTAGATTGAGATGCAGCTCTTTGATCTCTGTGTCTTAATACAATTCATTTGAACTACCATTCAATTTCATCAAGTTTTTGGTTCATAAAATGCAATTCAACTTTGGGCACTGAACTATGTCATCTTGAAGCTGATTATAGGTCCTTTTTCATGCAGGATTGCTTGTCACTGCTAGCTAGTAAGGAATGGCATTTGCATAAAGCCCATGGCTTTAATTTCTTTCCTGGAACACAAAGGTTTTGCCTTTCCCTCTTGTAATTCATGTAATCCTACAAACAAATTTAAACTTGCATCTGTGTCAAACTAAAATTAAATTTCATCGAACATGATTACAAAAAACTACCAAGTATTATTTATTATTTCATTCATGTATATGCATAATAAACACATTTGCTTGAAGGAAGAAACTGTGTGTTGCACAAAAATTTCCGAATGGTCTTCCAGTATAGTGTTCCAATAAGGGGAGAAACTAAATGAAAAGGCTTTATGCCTGTGCCACTATGGAGAAGAGGATGGAAGATTCTTGGCATTTCTGTATAGGAACATCTATATGGGAGAGATGATATTTCTTTCTTATACATTTTCTTTTTTCAGTTCTTTTCCTTTCCATTATCACCTAGTTTATGATCCAAGGAATCACCACTCACAAATACTCAGACATGCCAATGAATAGCACTTCTATGTGGAAATTGCTACTTGATGTTTGTTAGATGTGTTGAAGGGACTTACTAATTTTTAAGTATGACTGTAATAAGGACATTTCTACATTTGAGATTGTGCATTAGTGTTCCCTGATTGTTGAGAAAATATTGCTTTCAACTGGAACTCACCAATCCCATTGGAGATAGCAAGGGAATGAAATAGGCATTGCAGAGGACCAAGAGGTTGGAGGGGCAGGGTTTGTAGATGCTCACATTCTAAAGAAACTGAATAGAAAGAAAATTTCCTCTGTTTTGGTCATAAGATGATTCTTGTTAATATAAAATGTCCCCTCTTTTTTCTAACATCTTATTTTTTCCTTATGCATATTCTTATCTGTTCTTCAAGATCTTTGTCCCTTGCTTGGTTGGTATGTGATGCTCAAATGCTTTTGCTTGAACCTTCATTCTTTTGACTGCTTCAGTGATCTTTTATGTTTGTGGGGCATAGCTTCATAACTGATCATTTTAAAGAAATTAATCTGACTGGATGCAGTATTGAGATTCTAGCTGTCTTTAAACGCGGCAGAGGAGCTAGCACCAAGAAGAAGAAATCGGGGAAAAAACAAAAGAGACCCCACTGAATAACCGAGCAAAAGAAGAAGTCAATGTTGAAGCTCATATTCAACTGAAGCAAACTACAAGGAACAGAACAGGAGAAAGGAGCAGCCCCTGTTCTGGAATTCTTTCGAAGGCATAAGAGCATTCCTCATGTAGGGGTTGTTTGGGGCAGGGAGAAGAATTCATGATTTCATGTGTAGCAAGAAATAATCTTTTGGCTCTTCAAGCATCTCCCCGGTCTTTCTGCTTGGTCTCTATCGTTTCAATGTTCTTATCTTTTAGGTTGCTATAGGTAACAGAGCATTGGACATCTGGATGCTTTATAATGAAAAGTATGATAGTAGCAATACTATTGTTCTTTATTCTATGATGTGCAAAAGTATCTGATGCTAAATGTACTAAAATACTACTTCTAGATAGCCAGACATCGGTGGAAGTTCCTTTCCAAGAGATCTTTCAAGATCGTGCAATAGCCTGAGCTAAAACGCAGGACAATCGTGGTTGCCGGTCAGTTCTACTCGTTGATGACCATCATCAAACCAAAGTTTCTTTGTATTTGAATGTACAGAGCTATTGATGATATACACATAGTTAATGACTATACAAATTCAGACCATACCTCTTTTACATTATATTGACCAAGGAAATATACTCAAAGCTAGTACTTCGACAACTGAAACTACAATGGTAGGTAGATATCAAGTCATCAACTGCTGAAGTGGGTTTATATTCCACGTAAAATCTGCGGCCTGAGCAGCCGCACTTGTACCCTATAATCCTGCAAGATTGTATGTTAGGACGAAGATGCTCAAAAGAGACTACACGAACCTTGTTAAACAATGACTTACAAAGCAAAGAAAAATTAAAGGTCGCAAGCCATATAAGACCAATTCTCATTAACTGCCATTGACAGGCAGGAAACCTTTCTGTCATCTTTTAATAAATATAGTAATGAGGAGGATGAAAAGAGATAGAAAATCTCATCGATGGATTTGGTAGAAATAACGGCTTGTAAA
Source organism: Nicotiana tabacum (assembly GCF_000715075.1). NCBI lineage: Eukaryota > Viridiplantae > Streptophyta > Magnoliopsida > Solanales > Solanaceae > Nicotiana > Nicotiana tabacum. The sequence goes on from NC_134100.1 coordinate 694,154, forward strand.
ATAGTGGTGGCTTTTAAAATTTTGATACTATAGTTTTGAGATGAGAGTCGCTGAAATACACATTTAACTTAATGTATACTTGATTTTCAGATACATATACATGGGGTTTGAGCTGATAGTCTGCCTTTTTAAATGTAGGGATAAGCCTGCGTACACTCTACCCTCCCCAGACCCCACTTGTGGAACTACACTGGGTATGTTGTTGTTGTTGGTTCGAGCTGATAGTCGTAAGTACCTGTGGAACCCCTCGAGTATCTGCCACTACTGTAAACCATACACAATAAGCACTTTTTCCTGGTTTATATCCACAGGACTTTCTCAAATGGCATCCTGCTCAGCTAGCAGCATTAATACAGACCTAGCCAAAGTAAATGCTCCTCATACCTTTAGTAACAACCCCTCTAACCCAATCCAAAATGGAAGAATATGTAGTACTAAAACATTTACAAAAAGCTCCAATTCCTAGACATTAGTGCATAGAAGAGTAAACCATATGTACCTGTATTGGATATTTACATGTATTCAGTTTTGGCGTTCATCCTCACGTAGTGCTAAACATTTCACACAGTCTGTATTGCACGCTTAAGAAGAGACCTATACTCTTGACTTCTCGACCATTCATCAATCTCACGTGCACGTAAAACAGGGAGTGGATGTGAAAGTTGCCTTGTTTGAGCATTTCTGAAGAGAAAGCATGTTGAAGAACTTAAAAGAGTTTAAGAAAATAAGAAAATTGCAGCCGACCTATCTCAAGATACAAGATAGCTATACGTACCTAATATACCACCCAACTGGGCTTGATGATGCTTTTTCGTAAGAGCGAGCTTGCTCTAAGAATGCATCCACATTCAGTTGATCCGACAGAGATGGGCAGCCGCCAGCTAGTTTCATTAGTACTGAAACGACCACCTCTTGTGGGAGCATGAAAAGAAAGGAAAATCATGGATAAGATTTTCTAATGTGGTTAATGCCCTAAAATGAGAATTGACTGTTTGAGTTTCCTCTACCTTTGGATCTTGAGCAACAAGAAGTGCTGCACGATCACAAGTGAGTTCTGCTGCTCGAAGCCAGCGGAAGAGCTGTTCTTCCAGCCTCTGAGCAATCAAACCACCAATACCTGTGGGTGGAAAAAAATTCAAAATCATTTGTAACTGAAATAAGCCCCTCTTTGCACGCAGCTACTTAATTATAATCCCATATAACACATGCTGGCAGCTAAGAAACAATTGATTCACACTCAAGCAGCTTCAAGTTTGAATATTATATTATACCAGCATTAAGATGAAATCCATTTTGAACCTTACCCAAACATCCCATAGAATATAATTTTGGGCAAACAAAATCTAACAAACAAATGTTATGAACAAGTTTTCTAGTTTTGAATCATCAATTCAGAGCAACGATCTTTTTGTTCTCCAGGGTTAGAGATGACATTATCAGGTTATTGATAAAAACTATGAATCTGTCAAACAGAAGATGTTTTTAAATAGAAAAGCATAAGGACGCTTCATGTAATATGTCCACGTACCAAACAAGTTAGAGAAAAGCTTTGCACAACACTTACCTGACATATATAACTTTACATTTTGGTATATATGATATAGTCCCCCTTCACGGACATCCAGTAAAAATATACAAATTAATATGTAAAGAGATCAGTTCTAAACCCATACATGTTGAAGCACTTCCATAAGAATTATGTGATATGAATATAGTAACAATTACTACTAGCTGATATTTAACATGGTTAACTTACAAAAGTCGCCTATGTTATCTATTGTTTAACTTCTATATCCTAGCCCTTTTGAGGGTTTATTAACCGGAAATGGCTGGATTCTCTGTTACTGTTGTGTTCGTCTCACAATTTCCTGTGTTATGCAAAGTAGAATGTAAGTCATACCAGGAACAGTGTAGGCACCAAGAGTGAGAATATTTGCAAATGTCAACCACACACCATGATCACATTTGAGATGACCTAACTCATGAGCCAAGACTGCCTGGAATTAAAAACAACAAAGGACATAAAAGAGGCAAATTAAACATACGCTACAAAAGTTATAAGTCGAAATAGACAAGAAACATAAGGGACCACAGAAGAGAAAAGTGAAAGAATCACATCCCAGTTTACTTGATTAGAAAATTAAGGTACCATGGATGTCAAAAGAGAAAGAATCACATCCTGAGCTTGAGAATTCGAGTTAGCCAAAAATGTTGGGATGATTTTGTTCAAGACATAATTAAGTAAATAAAAGTATGCTCTCTCTAACAATTTAAGCTTTTAGATGAGATGGTTACATACTTCAACAGATTTAATGCATGAAATAGGAAAAAATGGAAGACAAATCGAAGTACATTAAGATTTTCAAATAATTCTTAAACCTGTCATAAGGATATACTAACGAAAAGATCAAGCAATCTTAGACTCTTTTGCAGTAGTTCAACTGATACCTGCCTTCCGTTGAAAATGCATACAAGAACCACAAGAACAGAAACTAACAGCACCGGATCTGAAAGTTAATCTAAGTTAAAGAAAGAATCAAGACCTGCAACTCCTTTCGACTCAGCAGCTCCACAAGGCTTGTATGAACAACTACAAAAGGCTTTTTACCACTGATAGCCAGAGTATATGCATTGGGTACAGGACTTTGACGTACATATAAGTCAGGAGCCTCAATATTGAGTATTCTAGCAGCCTCAACCATTAAGCGATGAAGTTCAGGCAGCTGAAAGACATGCCAAATCAGTTAGATGAGAGAAATTTTCTGTGACCTCTTAATCTTTAACGACAAAGTACGTTGGAACCAGCACGAGGTCCCAGTCCACATACTAATAAACGTAAGAAGCTATTTCATAGTAGTCAATACAAGCTCAAAGAAGAATTCAGAGTTGCTGAATGTGATGATTAAGACAAGGAAATCCGAATAGAAGATAAATCTGGAAGGAAGAAAGTTTTACTCCTCAAAGATGTAATCCATTTACTTATGAAGCATGTGAGCAACTGTTAAGCTGATGTCGTATGACTATCAAAACCTTTCTAGAAAAACCAATTACAAGCATATGAGAATTAAAGAATAATCTGCTCCATAAACATAATTAGGGATGTCAATCAGCATATGAGAAGGCTGTAGAAACAAGTTATTGAGACTATTAAAAGGTAAACAACCATCGACAAGGCCGGAAGTTGACAATTTTATGTGATTTCGAGAGATGATTCTACTACACAAGTAAGCGTCCATAGAGCATAGGAAGAAGTGCTATGAAAAGATCTAACAGCAACGTGGATTAAGTCATTATCACATAGAGGTCTAAACTGAAAAATGAATGACCTGATTCTCAGAAACAAGAACTGATGTCCCTATGTTCTCCAGAAGCATAACTTGTTCCGAAACACTCCCTGTGATAGCATCTTCAGATCAGATATACAGATTGACTTCAACCATTTGTCACGAAAAGAAAAAGCAATTAGCCTTAACATAAAAACTCATTATTACTTAAATAACTCCCCAATTTCCATGCTATGTCAAGATGACAGGATAGTAAGGCACTTTTTTCCAGGTGAACTTCCACGCAACCAAGTATTCATTGCAGATATTTTCCTTTTCACCTTATTGGTTTATAGATGTTATATATAGAGTACCTGAAGGGTTCCCCATTGTTGCATACTTTGAATAAATAAATAAAAGTGTCATCTCTCTAAAGTGTTGCAGACTTTAACTATATAAATAATACTGTGATATCCCTAACATTTCAAGCTTCTAACTGAGATGGCTTACAAAATTCAACATTTATCACATAAAGCAAGGTTACGGTTATAGTATTGGTTACGGTTTCACGTGAACCAAGTAGCTTTTGCCCAGACCATGTATATATATTAAGAAATTCATTAAATATTTCTAACTATTTGACTGTAAAACCAATTATTATTGTTGTAGGAACCATAAATGTCAAATCTTAGATCCGCCTATGTTTCACCTTCACCATAAAAATGTTTCACCTACGTGGTCCAAAGCTTACATTTGACATTTTGTAGAGTTAAAATAAATAAATATAAGTGGTATGTTTTAAGACAAGGCGATTTACATAACTGCAACAACCATGGTTCGTAAACAAAAGCACTTACCAAGTAAAGCTTTTCCAATGTCGTTGAGACCAGGTATTGCTCTCAAAAGCAACGTATTCTGAGCAACATAAGAATTAAACATCAAAAGACCAAAATCAACCTATTTTTTTGCTAAAACGGAATAAATTTGCTTCTTTTTTTTAATTATAGGAAGACAGAAGCAGAAACAACTGTACCGATAACATAGTCTGCATTTTACCTGTCTGTCAAGAGGATGTCTAAAATCATCGGCGTCCAAATCACGAAAAGTTACTGAAGCAGCTCGACACACAAAAGACCTCAACCTTTTTGGATTCGTCCCCAACTTGTCCAATCCAACAGTACAAAGCGAATTGATAGGAGGATTGTTAGAGGAAGAATTAATGAAAAGAGATGCTTTTGCAGCAGATAAGTTTAGCGTTAATGGTGCCATAGGAAGAGGAACGGAAGCCATTGGAGGTCCTGGATTGGATTTGCTAGCGTCTGAATTCTGCTCTTTGGCTCTCTACTATCTAATCCAGGCCTTTAATTGGTTTAATTAAAGTCGCCACACGCAATATTTTGTTCTTTTTATGGAAGCGTAGTTTAGTTTCTGACCACAGCCGTACTCTTGGTAACTATTCCCCGCCATTTCATTGTCCCTTGACTTTGACTCTTGTTAAACAAATATCCGCTGCTTAATTAAATATCTCAATTTATCTGTTATTACACAAAAACGGTAAACAAATTTTCTTACAATGAAATAGAAGTTAATAGCCAATAAAATATATATTTTTGAATATATATATATATATATATATATATATATATATATATATATATATATATATATATATGTGTGTGTGTGTGTGTGTGTGTGTTTTTAAAGATATAAGTGGTACTAGTATAATTATGAGAAGAGATCACATAAATTTTACGCCCTGCCTCTTATGCATTTAAAAACACAAATTTACTAAACGTAACGTTTATCTCGACAATTAGACCAACGTTCTTTGAAGTTGATACTGTTGTTTTCTCCAATTCAAATTGAATAAAGCCTTTCTAATTTGTTATGAAAAGAAAACTATTGTCCACTTTCAAATTATCTGTTACTGGATATTGCAATGCACTGGCAAAACCCTTATACACCGTTTATGCATCATGAGAAGGTATAATAATCCCAGCCTGCATGCATAAAACTATTTGTTCTTTCTTTAAACAAAGTGATTGGCATGTTCTCTTTCTACTTTCAGAATATCATTTTCTCCTCCGAGCCAGAAGTTAGAGTAATTGAGAAACTTTTTAGGCCAACTGCCCTTCACCATCAATCGAATACTCTTAGAGCTTGGCGGATCAAAATCGATCTGGCAAAAACAATTGCAGCCAGCAAAGACAGAAATACAGGTAGTTCAGAATTCACTGCACAAATTGGATTACGCAGAGTTCCATGCAGAAATAGAAATACATACGATCTTTACTCATTACACAATCATAATTACTTCTCAAGCTTAGTACAAGATTTGTGAAGCTACTTTGCAAACATCTCCACAGAGAACCATTACACTTATTTGGCTACAAAAGACAATCCTACAACTAAGTCCCTTCAGACTTACCACCGAAGCTTGCGCTTTGGAAAATCTGCGGAAAGCACACCACTGACAAGCACAACACAACCTATAACATTCACATACACTGCTACAATTTCTTTATGCCAATTAGTCCATTACTTCAGCATTCCTAGACACCAGCTTTTTCGCAGAGGTCTAGCAAGTCCAAAGTCTGCATAACAAATAAGGTTTTAGATAACCAATTTTCAACCTTACAATAACTGTCACGTGCAGGGGAAACAATCCATGACAACATTTCTCATATTACCTCAGGTATGGAGAGCTCAAGACGGAACTTGGGACCATCATAGTGATGCAAAACTGGTCTAAAAGCATCTTCCTCCAAAGGCTTACAGATTTTCCTAACACAGGTCCTCACCTAAGTGCAAATGCATGATATCAATACAGATGCATCAAATACCTATAGAAATAAATAATTGTTGTTCCATTTTTTATGAAATAAAAATAAATTGTGGATCCATATCTTTACCTGAGCAGGGAATCTTGATTCTCCTTTGCACTTTTTATCTTCCCAAGCTGTTGGATCAATGTTAGAACCTCCAAAACTTGCTGCCTGTCAGAAAATTGTTAAAGAAATGGTTAAAGAAGAGATTCTATGCTTTGAATAAAGCACGCAACAGAAAACTAGTATAGCTCATTTTTGACAGGTATAAAATAAGAGGCCAGCAACTTAAGACAGCAACACAATAAGACCCCTCACCAAGTAAATTGCAAACAGAAATTCCTTTCTTTTTTTTGGGGGGGAGGGGGGGGAGGGGGGGGGTGTGATAAGAAAGGAATGCAAACAACAACTCTTCAAACCACTATGCTTGAAGGATAATGAAATCTTAACATAAAACAAGAAGAAAAAAACTACGAAAAGAACAGATATTCACTGCTGCTCCACGGGAAAAAAGAATAGGATACACACTGCAAGCACGGATGAAGGAATGAGTGTGTATGCATACAATTTTTCATAATTTCTGGCCTTTTAGCTAATAGTGTAGACCAGTTGATGTTATATCTGTTGTCACACCAGTAATAACAAAAAAAGGCACAACTAACCTCAAAGATACCATGTAACTGGTGAGTAGTATAATTATAGAGGAACAAGGGTAAGCCTGGTGTTATCGCCCTCACAGAGTCTCTGTACCTTGGAGGTAGACCTGCGAAAGAATGATTGAACTTGTAACAGTGGAAGCAACTTCTTTTTCATCACCATCTACTTATCAGTAGCTTCAACTTTTATCAACAGTTTGCTTTATTGGCACAAATAGAATCCTAGAACATGCTAATAATCAAATCCAATAAGGATCTCATTCTCCTTTCTTTGCAAGTGGTTCTACATCAAGGCAGCCACAAACACCAAAAAGCTAACAAGATATAAGATACATAAAAACTGACGACTTAAATAAAGCAGATTTTTGATTGGATTGGTAAATGATGTTTATACAAAAAGGAGCAAGTAACAAAATTGACATTCTTGTCCTTCAATCATCACTCTTTCATTATCATTTCCATACGGTTTGCTTCTACAACAAGGAATAAGGTATAAGACCACTATTCCGTCCACAATTTTTATTCAAAGATCAGAATGCAGAAAGATTGTTTATATAATCTTATGTATTAACAAGATATAAATATGATAATATTCCATGTTGCAAAATCAAGACCATTTAGGCAGAAAGCTTAAGATGCTAGAGAAATACCGAACAGCTGGCGTTTTAAGTCTTCCTGCATCGTGTCATTGTTGCAAACAAATATATATCCACCAAGAACCTCATTCCTGGGCAGTGTCTCGGCAGCAGGCAAAGTCTTAAACCTTTTGTCAGTGGCATTATTCCCATTGGCGCTCTCACTGTTGTTATTGTTGTTGTTGCTTTCCTTTGTGTTTTTCCCAATGTTGAACTTGCTTAAAGACACATTTCCCAAGTTGTTGGCGTTGGGTTTAAGATAAGCTGAATTCATGTTATACATGCCTTTTGTAATGGAACTCTTCGACGTATTTTCATTCATCTTGGTATCCAAATTCAACATGTAGAAGTTAAGGCTTTCCCACTTGTTATCTTCCTGAAACCCTATATTATCCCTGGGCCTAATTTCAGATGAGCCCTTCGAAAGGTCTAGGTTATTCCTCCGTTCACCCTTGGACCTTATCTGCTGAGCCAATTTCATAGCAGCCGTTGACCATTGATGATCCTCTGAAACTTTTGACTGACCTCGAAGCTCGTCGCCAAACTGCCAATAGCTGTGAAGACTATCCATGCTGCAATATCTGACAATAAAAGCATACCCCAAGAATCACTATGAATATATTTTCAGCTAAAACAGATAAAAAGCCTAAAGTACTCGTGACAAGTGAGTCCATCATAGAAATTGAGGCTATATACATATCATAGCAACAACAACAACAACGCCTCACTCCCAAACATATTGCAGTCGGCTATATGAATCCTCAAGGATCATATTGAGAGAGAGAGAAATAATAATGATAATAACAATATTAGAAGTTTTCTATATTTTTAATGGCTTATAAACCTATGATAAAGTCAAAATACTCCTAAAAAAGCAAAAGGTTCAAATTCAACTTACTTACAATACTAAAACCTATTCTCAGCTAGTAGGTAACAGGTATCACCTATATAATCATAGCAAGACGAGTCAAAAACTAAAGCAATGCTTAGTTGAAAGCAGTTTCAACTGAACAACTATTATGTCAATTCGATCTTGTAGAGATAACAGCAACGAAATTTTACATGTAAAAGCTGGGAAAAAAAGAGAGAAGAAGAGTGTGCTAAGAATAAGGCTTGAATCAACAATAATTTCAGTAAAGTTACTAACTTCAGTCCAAATAAGAATAAGTAAAAATGTGACTAAAGAGTAAAGAATAAGTAATTCTCAAATCAAGCCCTAGACAGGGCAGTTAAGAAAACATCAAGCTATGGCGATCCAATGAATTACAGATCAGAGCATCGACATGGAAATGCTAACTATAATGCAGCAATAAACTGATTTGACTTGCACAGATGCATGTAATCAAAGATTAATGAAGTTCAAAGCTAGTCTTACTACGAAAATTGAGGTAATTTGCAGATCAGCCAAAAAAATCTTCAATTCAGAATAACCCTAGATTTTTGGGATCCAAATCTAGAGAGAGAGAGAGAGAGAGAGAGAGACCTTTATCTGCTACGCTGCGAAACTCCGGAAGATGCGACAGAGGAGAAGCTGGGCCAGCTTTTTGGATATTTATAGCCAAGACTTTCAGCTGAGATGCCCACACTTATGAGCTAAATTACATTACTGCCATGCCCATTCTCAAATTCCCTTGGAACAGAAACTCTTTTCATATATATATATGGAGTAACAACAACAACAACAACCCAGTATAATCTCACAAGTGGGGTCTGAGGAGGATAATATGTACGCAGACCTTACCTCTGCCCGAGGGGCAGAGAGGCTGTTTCCAGGAGACCCTCGGCTCAAAGAGGCCATATATGGAGTAACAAATTAAAATATTTTTGGTATTTAGTGGTTTTTATCATGCAATGGTAACTTCATTAAAATATATTATTAAAGACAAAATGAGAATGTAAATATTAAAAAGTATCTAAATATATGAAGGTATCTATCTTTTGGAATAGACAGAATGAAGAAATGGCTTATTAGATGAAGATGATAGAATATTACTTTATACACACTTTTATAATTTTTGAAAGATTTAGGTTTATTTTAACTATTTAAATTTAGTTAATGTATTTTCTTTTATCAAACTAACTTATTAATTAATCTAATAGTTTCTCCCATTGTCATTAAAATACTTGAGAACTTAAATTAATATCTTAAATGTCGAGTATAATCAAATATGTACTATTGTATAAAATAAAATCAAAGAACATAAAATGGCGAAAAAGTGTGTAACTGAAAATTTGGACGTTAAGAATACTAATCAAGTGTGTTGTATGTGAATAGAGGTAGCGCTATAAATTATTGTAAATATTTGATGCGAATAAATTTTTATCGTGATGTTATTAATGTGCTATTGGGCATGTATCAAAACTATATAAAAAACCAAAAAGGGCTGCATCTTCGTTTTAAAAAGTTTCTGAATTTAATTTTAAAAAAGTACTAAAAGATAATAAAACAGATTCCAGCAATATTAAATTCGGTGTAGATTCTATTTCATGTGCTCTACAAACTACAATATTCAGGCCACATTCATTGTTCCCCATGTTCATGAGTTGGGGAGTGGTTGGGGTATTATATAATTTGTTAAACCCAAGTTGTTGCTTAAGCTAGCATTATATTAGAGTTTTATTTTTGGTTTTCTCTATTGGTTTAATCTTAGGTTATTAACCATTAATTGGAGGGGATTCAAATGAGAGTGGAATTGCGCTTTATAAGTTACATTCCATAAATGCGATTTATAAGGTGACTTCACATATGCGATTTATAAGGTGAATTCACATATGCGACTTTAGGCACCAGACTGAGGTATGAAATGAAGGACGAGTTTCACTCGCTTCGGGCTCAAGCTTAGATAGAAAGTCCAATGAGTCCACTAGTCCATCAATGGAAATTCGATAGAAAGCTCAAGTGAGAAAGTCAAAATCCATTGAAAAAGATCGGCTCAATGTGAGAGCTCAAAAAAAAAAAAGTAGGCGCTTTTAAGGCCAGTGTGGAGTAGCTAGAACGGATGGGAGGTAATTCGTCCTACATTGGGTGGCTTTCCGAGCCATCAATAACTGCCAACTTTCAACGGGTCCGGCTATCCTTTCACCGGTCGGTCAGTTATGGAAGACTCTGTTGGGTAGAAGCCCGAAGATCATTAAGAATATCTTAACATTTTTTATTTATGTGTTTTTTTTAAATATAGGAAGGTAATATATGAATGATGCTCATGGGCAGCTTATCTCTAATTGGATTTCCTTTTCTAACTGGATTTTATTCTAAAGATGTAGGCTTGACAACGTTCACTCTTCCATCTTCAGCTGGTCTATTCTGCAATCCCCTAGCAGCATTCGTCCGTCTGAACATTGGAACAGTAACACCCCGAGAAAAATTTCGAAGTGTTTAAACGCTTTAAAGAAGATCGGCATGTGCTAATTATATTAATTCGCGTGTGATCAAGGGCCAATAACATAAATGATATCGCTTGAACGTGATAATATGTGTATGAGGTATATTAGTAATGGTTTATGGTCTAAAGAAGGCTTTAAGGCTAAGTCAAGTTGGAAATTATATGATGGGCTAAAGTTTCAAGTGAGTTCGCACAAGACTTAATTTCAAACAAGCATAAATCTCAAGATATGAAGTGTTATATGATGTATGACCTATTAAATGAAAGGTCTATGTGTCTAGTTTCTAATTCTTCAAACCGTTCGTCATTTGAATATTTCTACAATGAGTTATGAGCTTTTTATCGGAAGGTGGTAGTGCAGCTACGTAGCAGTTGCGTAGCCAATTTCAGATTTTGGCCAAGGGAAAGGCCTCCTCCGTAGGTTTTAGGCATAGGCTACGTAGCTTTAGGGGCCATTTTAAAGGGGCTGAAACAAGGGGTTTATACAGAGAAAAAGTTAGTTTTCAACTTGGAATTGATTTCTAGAGAGAATGAGGAGCTCTTCCACCATGGGTACACTTCAAGATAAGTTTTTTTGGTACAAGGATGATTATATTACATCATTTGGTGATAACACTAATACTATTATGGATCAAATCCATATGAAATGGGTTGAATCTTCAAGAACATCAAAAAGAGGAAAAGTGAGATTCTTCCACCAAGAGGTAATCCCTTCACTTGAGCTTCATATATATGTCATATTCGAGTATGGGTAGCAAGTTTATGAGTTTTATTTGAAGTTGTAATGGGATATTGAATGAATCCTAAGGGTGGGCCTTGAAAATGATATTTTGGACAAAGAAGAAGATGAATAGTGATGAATTGATATAAATGGGATTATGTCGAGTTTCTAATGATTCCAATAGACTTTGATAACGTAATTGATGAACGAATTGAATAGGGAATCACCATTTGGACAAGATGCAACACTAGTTCTTAAAATGGGTATTCTTGTAACCTAGAATTTTGTTGGAGAAGATAATGAATAGTGACTTCATGATATTAGATAATTAACGTGGTGTTATTAATGATTTGAAATGAGTATTAAATGATAAGAATGGAATTGAATAGGCTAATGGGTCAGCCTATTGGAAAATTTAGGATGGCTGAAGGCTTGTTGCCAAATTGTGAAGCCTAAATGAATATTTATGAATCTTTTCGTATTTATTTTGTAGTTGGGATATTTAAGTGTAGATACTGAATTGTGGGCAATATTTGAGCATTTTAATCAATTGAAGCATTGTAGTATTTTTTGGAGGTTGAAGGTTGAGGTAAGTTGATTAAGACTTACTCTTCTTGAGGGGTTCTCTTTAAAAGCATGTCTTAAATTGATACATTATATTATTTGTAAATATGTATCCGTACTTGTGGGGGCAAGAGGGAAAGATGTCACCACGTGTTTCTAAATTGTTGCTTATGAAGTGTCATGTAATTTTATAAAAGTCTTGTTTTCAAAATTTGTTGGCTGATGTGTGGCTATAATTCCATAGTTTCGTACATTATGTGCCTTGCATTTTACATACTTTAATGATAAATTACACTTTATTTGTGCGTAATGGAGTCTACTTTATGTGTAGGTGAATTGAAGATGAAAGTAGAGCAAAAGAGATACTTAAACGTTAAAAGTGTGCTCGAGAACAGTGAAAAGGAGAGGCCAGGCAAAGGCCAGCTCAACCAGACTTTAGCCTGCGAGGCCATCCAAAAGCCAGGCTGAACAAGGCTTTAGTCTGGCAAGTTCTTGAACCTGGGCATCGAGGAACCGATTCACAGTTAGGATAGACATATATCTAATTGCCTTGCTTGGTTGAGTTACAGGAATTATAAATGCGCTCTAGTTAGTTCCAATTCCATAGACATATAGGCGTTAGGTTAGCTTGAATAGACGAGTAAGAACTCGACACATTCTTATGAGCAATATTAACCCTGTAAAACAATAAACTAGATAAATTAATTAGTCAATTCAATTGAAGAATATAATAGGAATGTTAGATAGCCATAACCCCAGATCGTTTTTATCATATTGATAACATAAAAAATCTGCTCTTCCTCTGTTTAAAGTTCATTATTTATTTTCTTTATTTTAATTAGTTTAGAATCAAATACTTCTAGTTTTAATTCTTGTTTAGATAGTTAGGATAGTTTAATTTTGTTAATAGTTAATCACAAGTCCTCGTAGATTCGACATCCGACTTTTAGTCACTTTATTACTTGACGACTGCGTATACTTGCGTGTACGTTTGGCTGCAACACATAACTTTTATCTTCTTTAGAAGAAAAGAAAGAAAAAAATAAAAAGGTGAGAAAGTTGTGCGATTATTGCAATATCTATAAAAAAAGAAAAGAAATTATGTGTAGTGGCTTTCCAATTTGCTACTGTCTGTTCCTTTTTAATTTGGATGGTTTTTGAAAGTGCAAACTATATACAGAAGCTATTTGTAAGTAGCAATACGTTAATTTGTAAGTCGCAATATACTAATCGATTATAAGTCGCAACTGCATTGAGCAATGCGAGTTATAAGTCAATATTCATAATTGTGATTTATAAAATGCAATTGTCAAATACGTCTTATAAATTACAATTGTCGAACATTCGCTAACCGACTTATAATTCATAATTAATCACTCGTGACAACGACTTATAAATCGATATTAAAAAATACGCTTATAAATCACTATTGTTTTATAAATCAAATGACAAGTACGTTTTATAATTCACAATCATAAATGCGATTTGTAGTGATTGACAAATGAAACTTGTATACTCAAAATGACATATACTCTTTAAAATAATTAAAACCACGAGAAGCTTTATTGTGCGTCTCACACAATTGACATTAGTTGTGTGAGACTCTTTTTTATCTCACAAATTTGTGGACCTCAATCTTACACTTCTAAATTTACAAAACTGTGAGATAAAAAAATAACTCAATAGTATCGGTTGCATGGGACACAAAATAAAATTTTCCGTTGATTTTGAGTTTACCTTGGCCACACACGCGAAGAGGCAAAAGGCTAATATCAAGCAAACAAAACGTCGTCGTCGCACTGGAAATAGTCACTGTACTTTAGTTACACATTCCAATTTTAGTCTCTGCTTTTTTCTGGCAATCGGCGCACGAAAATGGCAGCCTCAGAAATGCTATCGAAGGAGCAATTGCTTCATCTTTTTGATCGCTTCGCGTTCCTCACCTCCCAACCTGGTACAGACCTCTTCCTTTCTTCAACTTCATTTGCATCTTTACGTTTTCTTTGCTTTTTTTTATAATTTCTTTTATAACTATATGTAAGAGATTTACCATTTCTCCTTACTTTTCTTACTGCTAAGAATTATTTTTATTTCTCAACAGATGTCAAGAAAAGGATTGCTGATGCTGTCAGCGACAAGCAGGTGAAAATTTCGTCTTTGAAAATAACTGTTTTTTCAACTTTTTTAAGTGTAATTTTATGTTTATTGAATTTATGCATCTGTAGCAGCTTGCTTTTAAAGCAGTTGATTCCGTGTAGCTATACCAAAGGTTCTTTTAAGCTCTATTAAGCAAATGTTGAAGCAGCTAAAAGCTCAAAAAAAGGCTTATATGAAAGAATTTTGGTAATTGTGTGAAAGAATACTCTTCTTATTCACTTTTGGCATGCTGTAAAAAAAATTATTTCCACTTGGTTACTTTGTGGTCGATTCTTAAGAAATAAGGTTTCTTAGAGGTTCATCTTTATGTGAAGTCACTTTATCATTCATAAAGTTTTTCCTCAATATTCAAATTAACTTTTTATTGCAATAATTTGCTATTAACTTTATGGATATAATTATAATTGGGCCGTGAGACTGCAGTATGCACGTGGAGTGTGGACGACATGAGTCGTGCAAATGTATGATAAATGAAAAATTATAACTTATTAGTTTACTATTTTACTATACTAGAGTCTTTTCTAGTTAACAAATGGTTGATTTAATGATTGATTTTACGGGAAATGCTTGTGGGATTTACTATGAGAAGATTCAGTTTTTGAATTTCCTTTTGAAGGACCTATTGAAATAAATGAGTGGACAAATTATCACTTAAGATATGCAATAATATTTGTTTCTACATCCATGAATTTAATCAAACTCCTTTTGGAAAGCATCAAATCTGCTTCTCTGCTTGGAAAAGGCCATAATGATCCCCTGAGCCCAAGTGTATATTCCCCACTCCTAGGGGGTAGGACGTCATGGGACTTCTGTT
Source organism: Nicotiana tabacum (assembly GCF_000715075.1). Classification (NCBI taxonomy): domain Eukaryota; kingdom Viridiplantae; phylum Streptophyta; class Magnoliopsida; order Solanales; family Solanaceae; genus Nicotiana; species Nicotiana tabacum. The sequence goes on from NC_134100.1 coordinate 709,172, forward strand.
CATCTTGTATGTACTACATTGGCGCATGAACTACCTATGCACTCAAAGGAAGTTCCTAGTTGGTTTTGTTCCTCTCGATGTCCTCTATTGGGGAATCAAAACCTAAATGGATCATTATAAGGTGCAACAATGAATTGCCAATGGTGCCTTAATGGAAAATGTTAGAACAAGAGTACCTCATGTGAACTCTTAACGAAACAAATACCATGGCATGTTTGTTAGCAATCTGTATTCGAAAATATATTCAAAAATTAAAAAAATGCTATAAAAGCATAAATGCAGAAGAACAAAATTATACCGAGCCCGTTGAATTCACAGTGTTTCCTTAAGGAACTAAATCCCCACCTAGTACTCGAGGTTTAGGATTATTTCCTCCCAGGATAGAACGGATTACCCTCACTGGTGTAACGGTACTTCAAACTCCAGTGACAACGAACGCAAAGAACAGTAGTAAATCACACTTACTGCTTTCGTTTCTATTAAAACAATGCAGAAAGAAGGAGAAATCAGAATTTTTGTAAGGAAAATCTAAGGGAGAGTTCATGGTATTTATAGCCAAAAAAGTTGGGTTATACTGAAGAGTTACAACTCTTCATGTAAGGTTGCAACTTGCAACTCAAAATGGCTGTTTTATAAAACGGCCATTTATGCAAACCGCCAAATTCAAATTATAATGGGTAAATTAAAACGGAGGAAAATAGAATTACCGTTATAGAAACAGTCTAATTTGGATTAATTAATATTGCGTTAATATTAATAAATAAATTTGGTCCAATAAGTTAATCAATCAAATAATTTGATCAAATCCAAATCCAAAGCCGAGCTGAGCGACGACGACGACGACGTTAGACTTGCCTTCTTCTCAACTCCTTAAGTGCTAGAAGAAGTGCAATTGTATATATACACATCAAAACTCTTTTCCTCCTCCAATATGAGACAATATCCCTTTGTCAAAGAGGGAAATTCAAAAAATTTCATTTTCCCACCATTTCTCATTCACTCTATTTTAAGCTCTAAGAAGCTTAAACCCAACAATGTTGGACTTGGGAGGATCATTTGTGATTGGCGTCTTATTTCTGTATCAATACGGTAAGAGTTGATTTTTGGAGAATCAAAAATGCCTTTCTCATGAATATAATAGTTGTGATCTCCATTGACTTGTTTAATGTCCATATCTTCCATATTCTATCAATAGTTAATTTTCTCCATTTACGGTTGTGCTTTGAAATTGAAAGATGGAACATCGTTGTATGCAGGAGGCTGTTGCTGTTACCACTGCCATTCAAGAGGAGATATTTTCCGAGATGGGAATTGGTGAGCTTTAAATTACTCGTGCTTTACTTCAAGGACAGTTCAACTTAGGCAATTTTTGAGTATTAAAGAGCAAGTGCTCTTTTTTCTGCTGTATATCATACGTATGTTAGTCTGTACATATGTTCGAGCATTCGTGCAAAGACTAAGCACTTTTTACTCTAATCTAGTTGAACCGTGTTGCTTGGTCATTATATAGTGGTCCTTGTTTTTCAAAAAAGAGATGCCAAACACCAGTTTTGCAGATAGAGCTGGGCAGAATTGCAGATCTGTTACAATGTGATTTTGCAGATGTTAATATATACTTGTGATGCCGATGGTATTTCTGCTATTTCATAAAATGGTATATTTAGCTTGGAAGAAGAACTATATTGCCCACTTTCTACAGGATGATAATCTTGTCATTTTGCTTGTTTCTTAGTTTAATTTGATAAGAAGTTAGATTGAGTTTCTGCTCTCTTTTTGTTATTTTCATTGGTTCAAAAACTAATACTAAAGTTTACCATTGGTGATATGCGGTGTCATCTAATAAATGGGGAAAAAGCATACCTCCAATCGTTATTCATGCCTCATATAGTTATATCATAATAATACTATAACCAACGGGAGATCTTTATTTCTCTGCCGCAGATCCAAGATTTGGTCTTGCTTGCTTGGGGAAAATAAACATGACCTATGAGAGTGATCGAGACCTGATGATTCGTTTTTATGAATTTGTTGCAAAGTAAGATCAGCCTATTCCATCTGCGTATTGTTAAGATGAACTTCCATTTTGTGTTATTTCCCCTTTATACCTTTTGAAGAAAATTTCTTGGCACAGTGTTCAATAGGATATTGAGGCCATTCTTGCTAACAAATCCAATACAGATGTAATGAATGTTGAGTTCTCTGAAGAAAATAACTTGGATTTTGTTCCTTCTATTTTACTGGCCATGAAGAGAAGAAATGGCTTGTGAAGAGGCCGAGCTTGGTCCTGACGGGTTTGCTGAAAGATTAAAGATGCAACAAAATTTACAAGAGCAGGTAAGAGTTCTCTTCTCTTGATGCTTAATTATGCTATAGATGTGGTAATAATAGTGGAAATAAACATTTTGACAGCAACTGGAGATGCTGAAGTACATGCGCAACTTTCACATGGATGATCAGTCTGCAATACTTGAGAAGGTAATGATGAAAGACTACATATTAAGACGATCTCCCCATGAATGAAGATGCTGGTTTCATAAATAGAACATTAAAAAGCATGAAATCTCTGCTTGAATAAGTCTAGATAACATTTTTAGAAGTTGAAGAGTACCCGAAGTAATGGGGTTTGTCGACCACGAGCTTTTGTTGTCAGAGTTTACAACTCCATAAAAGTGATGAAACTTACATTAGATTTCCCAATCAATTAGCAACTTATTTTGCATGTTGTACCAATGCTTTTCTAAATTGACTGGCATGTTTGACAGATTCACCAGCAGTTGGAGAAGGCCAACTTTGACACTGAAGCTTCTGTGCTGACAGTGGAGCAGATGCAGGATGTTGTTCGACGGAGAGTATCACCTTTGTTCCAGCCCAGATAATCACGGAGCTTTCCTGGTGTTTCTAGTTTTTACTTGCATTTTAATTCGACTGTGCCATTAGATGTTGAACCATGGCTCCCCCTGTCACACAAAGAGGAAAAAGAAAACGAGTGAACAATAGCAGCTGCTTGGTTTGCTGCAATGAAATGGTTAGGTGGAAATTTTCTGCTCTGCTGTCTAGTATATACTGGCTGAAATCGAGGAAGCTGAGGGCTGTAGTTTCAGTTTGTTTGCTTGAATTAAGTAGTATTAATTTCGTTTGTATTTCAAAGTCTATTTATGAAGTGGTTTAAGGAGACATTTGTTATCTATTTAGTGATGGAATTATACCGTTCTCTTGCGCTGAAGTAATACTAGAAGTTCTGCAGCTTAACAGAAATGGAACTTCACACGGCCTCACTTGTACATCAAATGTTGTTTGCTTAGGAATTCGATTCATTTAGCCATTCAGAAGGAAATATTGAAAGTAGAAATTGGGCAACCTTAAACGAGTGATTCACACGGCAAAGAATTGATGATGATGATTGATGGCAAGAGCGGATGTAGCCTTTCGGTTACGGGTGAACCTATAACTTTCGTACACCTATAACTTTCGGTACAAAGTATAAATTTATATGTAAAAACTTATTAATATCTTAACAATATTAGATCTAAGCCAGTTTAATCATTTAAATTCTTGGAAAACTTTGAGTCATATGAATTAAATTTTCTTCTATTTTTCTTTTCATACTTCTAAAACTTATACTTGCAGGCTGTAATTTTACCAAAAAATAGTGTATAAATCAATTGGGAGGGAGAAAAGGATTTGGTGCGACGCATCCATAAGTGGATAAGCGATAAGGTCTTTTAATATCACTCGCTCTCTTCCCTTTTCTTTTGGCAACGTCAGTCCCTTCCCCCTCTGAGGGTAAGCTTCACACCCCCCCAAAAAAACCAAAACCCCAAACCCCAATCTTCGACCTCCATTTACGTACTGAACAATTTTATCTTCATTTGTTGTTTTTCCTTTTGCAGCGTGTAAAAATGGCAGTGAGTTTCAGTTTAGTTGGAGCATTCAAAGGACTCTCTTTAGCTTCTTCCTCTTCTTTCCTTAAAGGTGACTTTGGTGCTGCTTTTCCCGTCGCTCCAAAGTTCTCGGTCTCGTTTCCGTTGAAATCTCCGTTGACAATTGAGTCTGCTCACAAGAAAGGAGCTGGTAGCACTAAGAACGGTCGAGATTCTCCTGGTCAGAGACTTGGTGTCAAGATTTTTGGTGACCAAGTTGCCAAGCCCGGTTCTATTATCGTTCGCCAGCGTGGTACTAAGGTCTCAATTTTTACTTCTTGTTATGGGTTTCCTCTATTTTCTGCCAATTTTTGCTAAAAGTTCATATTTTTGTATGTATTTTCACGACTCTGTCGGATTATTTATATTTAGAATCAGCCATTCGGTGTGCATAATTAGAAAGAATAGAAATGCTATTTAAGGAATAAACTATGGAGATACAGTAAAAGGGGTTGCTTGTGGGCTATACAGGCTGCCACGATTTTAAAAAAGGAGTAGAGGTGTGTTCTTCAAATGAAGGACTGAATTAACAAATAAATCCACTGGAGAAAGGTTGGGGGTTGTAGCTCAGAGCTAAAGACCATGGTGTCTGGAGTATAGTCCCTTCATGTTCTGAGAAATATTTATCATCTGAAAATAGGAAAAATGGACTCTTTGTCTAAAGAAACACCTTTATCACTATTGGATATATTTTATCTCTTCTTATTTTTTCCGTTTGTCTTGCTTTATACTCGTTCTAGTTTTGGACTTTATAGGTCTGAATATCTCTTATAATTTGCGATTGTTTCTCATTTCTTGATTTTGGTAGAAGTAGATCGTTCCATCTCTTTTGTTCCGGGAATGTGCACAAAATTAGCCATTTCCTCAGCTAGTGTCTCTGAAGTGTTATATTTTGTAGTGAGGATGTCTCCTTTTGGCAATCATTGTGATTTCAAGCTTGCGTAGACTATCAAGTTAGTTCTTTAGTGAAGTCCATAATAGAGACAAGTAATTGGTGTCTAGCTACACAAGGTTGTAGGTTGATGATAAACAATTGGTCCTCTACAATGCAGTTTGCTCTTTTGCAGTTAGGGGTTTGCACTAAAGAATGCTTACATCTTCCTTATAAATTGTGGTATGGAAATTGTGATAGTTTATTTGATTGAACAAGTGGTGGTTGAAATGAATTTAGATGAACCACCCAAGTAGAGTGTGGTTCTATGCAATTCCAGTTTCGCAGCTCAATGCCACACAAACATATATGTGCCTACTAGGTCCTGAACTCCTGTCGATTTCCTTCAATCTTCTGACCTTCAGCATTGGTTTGTATTTTATTTGTCGGATATCTGTGGATTTCCTTAAGGCAGATTGTCTACAAAATGAGGTGGAAGATAACGGGAGTTGTTGTCATTAAAAAGGAAAGATGTTAGAACTCTAACGTTCTGGGCCCTGATATCTGACCTTCATTAAACATTATAGAAAGTTGTCTGGATGGAATGAGAGAAGCAGTTGTAATTGGCTCTAAACATTTCTCTGAGATCAAGACGTGAATCTTTTGATACTTTAAGGCTCGATGCTTGTATAAAGGTGAAACTTTCTGATAATGTAATGCTTACGCTGAGCTGCATAATGGGTATAAAGGAGTTGATGCCAATGGTTGGAACATTATTTTCTGCTCAGATTTGCCCCTGTTATTATTGGCTTGTTTGCTTTAAGATTAGTTCAAAAATTGCATTCCTCCATTTAGCATTGCTATGTATTCTGTTTTCTTGCTGATATACCAATCATCCCTTGGTGATTTTTCCAGTTCCACCCAGGAAAGAATGTTGGACTTGGCAAGGATCACACGATCTTTTCTTTGATTGATGGACTAGTCAAATTCGAGAAGTTTGGGCCTGATAGGAAAAAGGTTTGAGTTCTCTTGCTCACTGCTTGTATTTTGTGGTCACACCAGTGTGATTAACTGATACTGAATGTGAATAAATGTGCAGATAAGTGTTTATCCACGTGAGGTGCAACCTGAAAACCCCAACAGTTATAGAAACCGAAAGAGAGAGTCCTTCAGATTACAGCGTGAACGCAGAAAGGCTCGACGAGAGGGCGTCATCCTTCAGCCTCAGTTGATACTTGCTTCTGCTGCTGCTGAATCCTCTGAGGACAATGCCAGTCCTACTTGCTGATATTGGTCTTTTGATGTTTAACAATTCTGTGGTCATTTTGGTTATTTGTTAGCATTCACTTTGGAACATATGTAGGCCACATTTCTACATTGTGCTTCTGCCATTGATGTCTTTTGTTTGTAAATTTTGCATTACTCAAAGCATGAGACCTTGTGACAGGTTGCATAAATACAGAGTGAAATGTCTAATCCTGATTCTTTACTCCTTTACAAAATTGGCTGTATAATTCTTATTTCCTTTCTGTCTAGGGCTAAATTCCCTTCAAATGCAAGACACCCAACTGATAAAAGTCATAAAGACAATGATATTTCTAGGTGGCCTCAAGCACAGAGTTAAACTACTTCAATGTGGGTAACAGGAAAAGGGGAGCCTAGGGGAGCCGCGTGACCAGGAGGTCACGGGTTCGAGCTGCGGAAACAGTCTCTTGCAGAAATGCAGGTTAAGGTTGTGTACAATAGACCCTTGTGGTCCGGCCCTTCCCCGAACCTCGCGCATAGCGGGAGCTTAGTGCATAGTGCACCGGGCTGCCCTTAATGTGGATAACAGGAGACTTTGAGTTTTTCTAGAACTCATTATTTCAGCAAGCCAGTATGATTAAATACAGTAAGGTGGTCAATACAAGGGACTGGAACACAAAAATATGCTTTAAGATCAGGTTGTAGGCTATAAGCTAAGAGAATGAGACCCTTGGTCTAAACAGCAAAGGTATCTCCCCCTGTTCTTTACTGCTTGATCTCAGCCTGGAGTTGTGCTAATAGTGATGGCTTGCAGTGTCACCTCCCTATGGTCTCGGAAGCATAAGCTCATTGATAGTGTCTTCTGGAAAAATCAAATTTCTACCCCTGTTTCATGTGATGGATGAATTATCCACGAGATTTTCCATACAGATGAGCATATACAATCTTTGTTCGATGTACCAGAATCATGCTTAGGACAACTGCAATAATGCAGAGTCCAGACATTATCATGGAAGTAAGGAAGAAACATATAGCACCTTCACACTTCAGAGGTTCATCTACAGAAAGAAAGCTAGACAAAACTGATGCCAAATTTGATTCAGTGCCACGATACTCATTGGCCTGCTTTGCAGCTTCCATATCATATATACTACTAGCAATAACACCAGAGAATACCATTGAACCAGCAGGATTTGCAAGAGTGAGGAAATTGTATAAAGCCCCAAAATTTCTCAAGCCAAACAATTCAGAAGCTGCAGCTGGCACGATCGCCCAATGAGCCCCATAACCTAGTCCAACTAAAAGAGTACCAATGTGCATAGCTCCAGGCCAACCCATAGCAAAGAAGAAATGTCCAATGGCCATTATGGCTTGAGCAACAGCCATTGCTGCATGTCTCGGATAGGCATAACCCCTGTTGTAAAAAGAACAATGTTATACGAGAAAAGTTTTCTTAGAATTGAACATTCATGTAAACTTCTGTTAATGCCACGACAAGTAAGAAGTGAATGTCATTACCCAATGGCGGAGTCACATAGCTCCGAGGAGTGTCAAAATTGACACCCCTTCATCGGAAAATTATATTATTTAGATAGGTAAAAGTTTATGTTTTTATGTATATATACTATGCGTTGAATCCTCTTACTTCTTCGTATATTAACTTTATAAAATTTTGACAACCCTTAACGAAAATTCTGACTTCGTTTCTGCATACCTGACTATAATTTCAGAAAAGTATCCACCTCCAATCCGGCCGAGGAAATTCCATATGCTGATCATGGAAACAAATACATGTGTGTTATCATATCCTAAAGATTGGCTTATCTGACCCAAGTTATCGATCACAGTCAAACCAGATCCCGAACCAAAAAGTAGTGAGAAAAACATAAGCCAAAAATCTGCCTTTATTAAAGCCTGCATTAAGGTGAAGTCCTCTCCCCTATGAGGTCCCCTTCTTCTTTTGATCCTCACTGCTCCTTTTGCAGCTGCTTGAGCTAGTTTTGCTTGTAGTTGCGCGATTCTTTTTTGCCTTTCTGAAGCTGGAAGCGCGTCCACTTCCTTAGGCTTCTCGTCTTCCACTTCACTAAATATAATTTCATGACCATCACCATGCTCAGATTTGCCAGTTTCTTGTTTCTTTGACTCAGATAGAAGTCCCTCTTCTACAGGTTCTCTTGGATCTTGAAAAAAACTCGAGCAGATAGGGATCACGATAGGAATTGCCAAGAGGATAAACAATATAGCCGTGAAGATTGTAATGACAATGTGGCTCAAATCAATGAGGTCTTCAACAAGCATAACTCCCATCAAATAAGAAGCCAAGAGGAGGCATATGCTGTAAATAAACGAAAAACTTAAACCATCCGAAGGCCTGACTTGTTTGTGGCCTCCAACAGGCCTGATTATAAACATGAGCGCGATAATTACCATTGCTGGTCCAACAGCTATCATAAATATAAGTGAAGCATGATTTGGAGAATGGATCACTGCATATATCTGTGTCAAAATTGCACCACCCAAACCTGCAAATCCCTTAAGTATCCCCACCACAGGGCCGCGACTTTTAGGGAAATTTTGCACACATGACACCAGAGCTGCTGTGTTGAAGTAGGTCTCGCCATTTGTTCCAATAAATATAAGAATACACATCTGGAAAGAAGCAGCTAAAACTATGTCAATTGCTAGATCAAACTAGGAGTCCACAACACTGCATGATCAACATGGTCTGAAAATAAGTGAGTTTGATCCTATGTTGCACGGACTCTCCAAAATGCTACCGCACCCGTGTCGGATCCTTAAAAAATGCACTACTTTTGGAGATCCGACACACAACTGGCGTCATTTTCGAAGAGTCCAAGCAACATAACTTTAACGGAACATGTTCAAATGAATGACTGGACATTCTAGGAGAAGCAAATCAGTTTCACAAGGCAATATTCAAATGTAAATCAATTAAAATATCTATTTACAGTCTAAAATTGTTGTTAAACAAGAAAATAAGCATAGTTCTTGTCTGATGAAGAAAATTGGATAAATATCAAGATATGGAGCACTTTCTATTACTAACTGATGCAAAAGCGAACAGGACTGCAAAATAAAAGATTAAAAAGCACTTCCAAGGGGTTTTCACTAAGAAAAGTTTGTCACTTGGATAAACATCTAAACCTGTGCAACCTTATACCTTCTTGGCCTATAAATTCAATGTATAGCACCCAAAATAGGTTTTAGTAGACTACTAATGAATGGATATAAGTTTTGTACATTAAAAAGGGCAGCCCGGTGCACTAAGCTCCCGTTATGCGCGGGGTTTGGGGAAGGGCCGGACCACAAGGGTCTATTGTACACAAACTTACCTTGCATTTCTGCAAGAGGCTGTTTCCATGGCTCGAACCTGTGACCTCCTGGTCACATGGAGACAACCTTACAGTTAAGCCAAGGCTCTCCTTCTAGTTTTGTACACTGACGGCGTATATAAAGAATTTTTACACTATCGATGCAATTTAACCAATATAGCAGGTTATCACTCTATTTTTCATGTTACCATATTAAACTTGATATAAAGAATTACCAATTGTTACCTATTGTTGCAGGTCATATTTACCCGATGGTGAAAAAAATAATATACAAATAACTTAAATTCATAAAAAATTTAACAAGCGGATTTACCATACCCATAGATAATAGAAAGGACAGTAACAGAGTAGACCTTTTCAACTAAAAAAGAGTAGCTTGGTGCACTAAGTTCCCCCTATGCGCAGGGTTCGGGAAGGGCCTATACGCAGCCTTACCCTACATTTATGTAACAGGCTGTTTTCACGGCTCGAACCCGTGACCACATGGTAGCAACTTTACCAGTTACACCCAACGCTGCCTTCACCTTTACCTTTTCAACTAAAAACTACTAGAAATTAAGAATGAAAGTTTGGTCTTTCTGAAATCAGAATTAAACAGATGAGATGAAGATAAAAGATGAGGTACTCACAGCCCATAATGGCAAAGAAGGAGCTCGAGAAGTGACAATGAGCCAAACCCAACCATAGCCAACGAAGTTTTGAATAGCACCCACAAGAAGTGCAGCCCACAAAGGCAAGATTTCACACAAAGTTCCTGCCAAGAATCCAACACTATCACCCAAATCTTTAGCCACACCCAACCTCGCAATTTGCCTCTGATTATAATTCAAAGACTTCTTAATCGTTGGAGAAATGCTGCCAAATAAATATCCAATGCCAGCACATGTCTGAATCCACATTGCAGCTACAAAAACAAGCCATCTGTTGTTAAAGAAGAAACCAACACTCTCTTTCAAATGAACCATTATTACAAGAGTCTTGAGATAGATATTCTTAAGCTTATGATCAAGTGTATGGTTTTTAATCAAAGGACCACAGACCTTGCTTTTATCATGTAAGTATGCTCACTTTCTTACGAATATAATATTTGTTTTGATTGTTACTTAAATTTTATCGTATAGTATCGTGTCGCTAAATCTCTCGTTACATAACGATAAAAAAATATCATTTTATGAAATGACCGATTTAATGTGATTGTATCATTACCTTGTTTTTCTCTCATCATCTTGCCCTTCCTTATTACTCCCTCGTTTCAGATTATGTGAACCTATTTCCTTTTAAGTCCGTTCTAAAAAGAAAGATCTCTTTCTATATTTAGAAACAATTTAGTTTAAACTTACAATTTTACCTTTAGTGAGAAGCTTTTATAACCACACAAATACTTTGGGCCCCTTTTTGACTTGTTTAGGACCACAAATTCCAAAAGTCTTCATTTTTTCTTAAACTTCATGTCCAATCAAATAGGTTCACATAAATTGGAACGGAGGGAGTATTTGTTTTGATTGTTACTTAAATTTTATCGTATCGTATCGCTAAATCTCTCGTTGCGTAACGACAAAAAAACACCATTTTATGAAATGACCAATTTGATGTAACTGTATCATTACCTTATTTTTCTCTCTATTATACTTTATCTTTTACCCTATCTTTTTATATAACAAATTTACCTTATTTTTTCTTCATAATATTACAAGTTTATTCTTTATAAAACAATAACAAACAATATAATCTATCCAAATATTATATATATATATATATATATATATATATATATATATATATATATATATATATATATATATCAAAATCAAAACACATTACAATACATTATGAAACGGCACATAATTGTTAATTTTTTTTTTAAAGAAGTGAAAAGAGAAGGGGATAAAGGTCGGGGACAGAGTATATCATAGTACTTTCTAGTAAGTATGATGTTTTGTCTGGTTGTAATGTACCATAATTTATGTAACTGAATGAAAAGAAAAGAATCTAGCGGAAAGGGTGGGAGATAACGATCCAAAAGAAATACTATTGAGAGTATAGAAGAAAACAAATTAAAGAGAGGGTACTGTCGCATGTAACCAGATCGAAGAGTTGTATGTTGCAGAGACACGACACTGTACGCTGAGTGGTAAACATTAACGCAGCTTCCTGCATGCTCTACTTAATTTGTGTTTACGTGGGGGCTTATATTGGCCTCCTCCTCATCACTAGTCGCTACTCACCATATGTCTTCTAGCAGTCTAAAGCTTATCTTTTTTTTTTTTTTATTTACTTTTCGTTATTCCGATGGTAAGCAACCCCCACTTCCAACCGAGAGGTTGTGAGTTTGAGTCTTCCCAAGAGCAAGGTGGGAAGTTCTTGGAGGGAAGGATGCCGGGGTCTATTTGGAAACAGTCTCTCTACCCTAGGGTAGGGGTAAGCTCTACGTACACACTACCCTCCCCAAACCCCACTAAGTGGGACTATACTGGGTTGTTTGTTGTTGTTGTTTTCGTTATTCCGAACGAGAGTCTTCAAGCAACAATAAAGTTATTTTCCTCTAACTTATATGTCACTGATGGCCCGATAAATTTTGTGGCCTAAAGCCAAACTTCATGAAGGACCTTAACTTTTTTATTTTTTATTATTTATTTGAACTCTATTTTTCTTAGCTTTTCTTATATACAAAGTTATTAATAATTTTCTTATAATCAATAACTCCTAATAAGTATTTCTCAATTGACAATATAGCTAATCCATTTAACTTTTCTTGTGACATTATTGTTCTTAGGTAAGATTTTATCAATTTTAATTTTGAAAACTTCTTTCCTTTGAAGCAATGGTAACATGAGTTATGAATATTATTCCATAAGCAATTTAGGCATTTGGAAAAGAATTAAATCTTCTTATTTGATTAAGTGTATTAATTAAACTGTTATCTTCTGATTGTACTATTTTCCTTAATACTTTTAATTCAGAAAATAAATCTAAATCATCAATATTGAATTGATTATTATGTTTTAAGGAACATTCAAGATTAAGGCAATATTTTTTCAAATTTTCAACATCTAGTGATCTTAGTTTTTACTGCCAAATAGAAAACCAACAATATTTTCATACACTTTGAATTGTTCAAATCTATTTTGAAGCGAAAAAATAGCCTTGTCTATTATGTATAAAAGTAATCAACTCTAAAGGACTCTTCGAAAGATTTTGAGATTTCATTATCAACATTCGCATCAATTGTTACTTCATATATATCACACGTTTCTTACGAAATTCGGGTTTGATATTCATTTCAAGTGCAATTTCCTTAGTAGAAATCATAGTAGTTGCAAATCCTTCTTCTCTATATTTGTTAGAAAGAAATCAAACTTTTTCACTTTACAGAAGTTTTTTTTTAAACTTATACATAGTCTATTAGGTTTAATAAAAAATGAGGCACCCACAAATATGAGGCCTAAAGCGGTTGCTTTACTTGTTTTATGGAAGGGCCGCCCCGATGTCACGGGTTTGAGTTGTGGTAGTAGACACTAATACTTGCATGTCTACATCGCATTTCTTGAGATATGGCTCTTCTCTAGATATTGAGTGAACACGAAATACCTTGTGCAACGAACTGTCATTTTTTAACTTTTTGTTATTTAAAGTGTATTGTCTTGTACCATAGGACATTTTATACTCCTAGGCGTACTTGATTTTATGGTTTAACAAGTTAATTAGTCGCTTGTTTTCTCTCTCTATATATGGTAAACTTATTAGAGATTGGAATATCTTATTACTCTGTTTATTTTTATTTATGTGAACCTAGATTGGTCACGAAATTTTAACAAAAAATTGAATTATGCGCTCTTAAACAAATCATAAAATTTGTGTGGATATAATTCTTTTGAAGCTCTTAAACATATCATAGTATTTGTGTGACTCTAAAATCGTCTCACTAAGGGTAAGTTTAAATTAAATTATTTTCAAACTTAGAACAAAAAAATTCATTTTGAAACGGACAAAAAAAATAGATTCACGTAAATTAAAACTGAGCAGATACAATCTATTTAATTAGTTTAGTTTTTAACATGTCGTCTCCTGTACGAATTCAATTCTTTTTCTTTTTGTTTTCAATAATTTCCTCTTTCGTTGGCTAACCACGCCTAGCCGACAGGCAGTAATGAAAAAACAAGGATAAAGTAAAAAAGATCAAACGTTACATTTGGATCTGAAGCTAATAATAACTCATGTTGTTTTTCTTTTATTGGACGAATCTAAACTCATGCTGTTGATTCTCCAATGAAGTAGCTAGGGGTTTACAGAGAAAATCGATAAATTGCACTAAATCGATAATTCGAGTCAAACAAAAAAAGAAAACTAATCGTGGTTTGGTCTAAACCCGATCATAATTGGTTTGGTTTGATTTTAACTAAAAAAAGTCAAACCGAAACCAAACCAACCCGATAGTACATTTATACAATTTTTTAAAATATTTTATACATAGAAATATTTATTGTAATATAATTTATAAATATTTCTTAAATTTTTTCATATGTTTTATCTTTTGAAGTATTATTTCAAGTTTGGTCTTAACATTATTGAATGGTAGATAAATTTTATAGCCCATAAATATAGTAACTCAAACAAAGTTCAAATTAATAGTATATTAACAAAATAAATTCAATTCAACACTAGGAATGACGATAGTGTTGGATATCTACTTTTTAGTTTTACATTTGGTTTGTAATGAAAATGCACAACTTAGTTAATCTTTTTCTTTAGTGCTTAGTTATGTAATTAATCGTACTTATTAGCTATACTTAATTTAGCATGACATATATAGTAATGACAATTTTTATTATAATTTATTAATTAATAATATTTGCTTTATGTAATTTTATTATCTTTGTTATTGAATATTTTAGCATAATGCTACGACTTATCTCATATTATTGTGTTATTTTCTTGAAAAATATATTATATAGTTGTATCTCACTAAGACTAAAGAAATATTGGAGCACAAGTTACGTATTTTGTGCTATGAAGACTTTACCTGAAAAATCTGAAACCCCGAAAAAAAATCGAAAAAATTGAGAAAAATCGAGATTGAAAACCCTGACTTTATTGGATTGGTTTGGCTTATAAATTTAAAAATCATTCACCATTGATTTAATTTGGTAATTGAAAAATTCGAACCAATCCGACTTATATACACCCCGTTTCGGACCTGTTGAATCAGATTCTCGCTCATTAAAAAAGAGAAGAATTGGCAAAGTCAGCAAAGAAATTGTCATTTACGCAATAAAATACTAAGTAATAATGACGCAGTTTAATTAAAAATCTATAAATCATTATTCGAACCTAAGCTTTTCTTGAAACACTTATTGTTGTATGTGCGGTATTGAGGAAAAGAAACAAAACGAAAAGTGAAAAGGAGAGACTGAAAAGAATATTTTTCCATCATCATCAGCTCACTTTAGTTTCACTTTTAAGAAAACAAGGAGTACTAAAATAATTTTAGAGGGTGGTGCATGCCAAGCTGTTAATGAACTGTTATTTCTTCACGAAGGGGGTTCAAAATTTTTTTTTATAGCTAGTGGGAATTAAACTCATAACATTATGTAGATTCTGAACCCCCTTGACCACTAAAATACACTTTTGGATTGTGTTAAGAGTGTTCAAAACTTAATATATAAAGATAAAAAATAGATTTTATCTTATATATACAGTGTAATTTTTCGGCGAAGGGTATTCGCGTGAACACCCTTGCGCCCCCCTAAATCCGTCTCTGCCTATCAGGGTAGAGGTAAGGTCTGCGTACACACTATCCTCCTCAGACCCCACTTTTTGGGACTTTACTGGATCGTCTTGGTTGTTGTTGTGTTAAAGCAAAATCAGGAAGTTGGGAAAAGTCAGAATACAAAGGAAAATTTGAAAGAATAAAAAAGACAGAATAGTATAACTTATAATTAGTATATAGAACCCCTTTCATATCCTAATTATTCAAAATCCATTTCATTGTCCAACTTATTTAAAAATGTCATACACATATGTTAGTAAGTGGAACATATATCACACAACTCAACAATACATTAAGTTATTAAACATTGACTTAATGCTAAAATTGATTATTACAAATATACAATCAACAGACCCCATGACGTGGGATAATATTAGGTATATTGTTGTTGTAAATAAACAATCCCAAACATGAATCATTTCATCTGGCCTAGACTTGTCTCTAAATATAAGAACTCTACACTATGCTCAATGAAATATAATTATAACATCGACTACAATGTCAAAGTCGATATGTCCGAGTGGTTAAGGAGACAGACTTGAAATCTGTTGGGCTTCGCCCGCGCAGGTTCGAACCCTGCTGTCAACGTTATTTCTTTTTCTTTTGCATATATCTGAAAGCTCCTGGAAACAGCCTCTCTGTCCCTCGGGTAGAGGTGACCCCACTTGTGGGATTATACTGCGTAATATGTACGCAGAGCTGTTTCCAGGAGACCCTCGGCTCAAAAAAGCAATAGGAGATGATATATTAGTACCATAAAAATGCGTAATAAAATAAAGCTTTTAACCTCAGGCAATGGTTAAATGAATGAAAAGCCATTTTCAGGGAAGGATAATAGCATGACTATCAGTCCCCCAGATTGAAGAGTTAAACCTTAATCAGAAAAGCAAAATTCATTTGTTAAATTTAGAGAGGTATCTTGTTTACGATGATTGTAATTATTCGTAGTAAACTCTATTTAATCTGGAGAAGTCTTCTTGGACCAATGCAATTACCAATTTTTTGAGTTTGCTGATTGATATAAGAGCCCATGCAGTATTTCCAAACTTGAAACTTTAGGCCCAAGACTAAAGTAGTGATCATCCTCAGTTGGAACTTCATTTAATGAGAAACATTCCACCATTACTTACACCAAAACGGAGTCCGGAACCAAAATATGATTCTTTTGGACTCAAAGAATAAAAATGTGTGAAAAAAAATAAATAAGGTAAATAATCTGGAGTGGATGTCTAGATCAGGGTGTCGGCATCACACATATAGCATGTGTGCCGTGAGTGAAAGGGTGGTCGTAGATCAGCCCTCGCTATTTTTGAATTAAATAAAGCGGGAAAGTATAGCGTCTAGCGTCTTAATAAAAGACGCTATACATATATAAATATTGTCTTCCCCACAGTAACAAAACAAAATCGAAAAACTTGAGTGGAGCCCACCTGTCCCGCAAAAAGTAAAAAATTTCGGTCCCACATCCTAGCTAAGACGTTATCTCGTAGTGAGTTGCTCGTTTCGGCTCCAAATCACAAAATTTTCAACTTTCTAAAAATCTTAAATCGAAGTATTCCGACTTAGTTTTTGTTAAAACTTGTATAAAAATGCATATTACTTGTTTTTTATGTGTTCTATGTTATTTTGTGATTGTTTTGCGATTTAATTAATTTGTTGTTTTTATCCGACTATAGTATTAGTGTGCTAAAAAAAATCGTAAAATAGAGAAATTGTTATTAGTTGTTAAAAAAATATTGATTAGTTACTTTTTACTGTGTTATATGTATTTTCGTGATTGTTTTGTGATTAAATTGATTTGTTATTTTTATCCGGTTTAGATTATTTATTTGCTAAAAGACTAGTAAACTAGATAAATTGTTACTTTAGTTCCCTGTAGTGGTATCTTGTGGCTTAATGTAGTGCTCCTATTTGTAATGTAATACCCTTTTAGCATAGTAAAACGTCGTGCCCTTTAGCATAGTATCCTTGTAGTTAGAGAAATTAATCATTTAAGTATCTTTTATTCCCAAAAATACGTCAAAAAGTTTATAGTTCAAAACAAACTATCTCCAATTATAGTCAACAAACGTAAGAAAATAACATGAGAAAACAACAATATTTGTCAAACTAAGTATTGTTATATAAATATTTAATAATTAAATCCTGTGTATAGCTATGAAAAATAATTATTTAATTTTATTATAGTAAAAAATAAGTCAGTAACAAGCAAACAAACATATAAAATAATAAAGCTAACATATAAAATAATAAAATAACATATATAATAATAAATTAATATATAAAATAACGGACTTGTTGAGTGATAAATTGGGGAAATTTTCTCATTATAAACATAAGAATTCAGGATGCATTGGTGCTACTGGGCCTCAAATATTGTGTCCGGAACCAAAATGTGAATATTTAATAATTAAATCCTATATAGTTATAAAAATTAATTATTTAATTTTATTATAGTGAAAAATAAGTGAATAACAAACAAACATATAAAATAATAAAACTAATATATTAAATAATAAAACTAACATATTAAATTAATATATAAAATATAAAATTATAGTATTAAAAATATTTTAACCTAATTAACAATATAGTAAAAATATCGAATAAAATTTAATGTTAAAGGTATTGCAATATATTTATCAATGTAAAAGAAAAATGAAGTAATTAATTTTGTCCAATTTACGTGGTCATGGAGGTTCCGCTTTTGCATCTCGGACCTGCCTCACTAGAGCTACTATTGCTACAGGCCGAGTATGGGTTTTCCTACATATGGGAGGGGTAGTTAATGGACCAGACTTTCCGTGCTAGAAGAATAGATAATATGTGGGACTTTCTTAAGACTTGCAATCTCCATTCTTGTATAGTCAGACGCCTGCAGGATACAAGTTTCTATAGGATTATTGAAATTGGCCGGCTGCAGCTGGATTGGTCGTTGATCATAGCTTTGATAGAGCAGTGGCGACCAGAGACGCACACATTCCATTTGCCCATTGGTGATGCCATTATCACGCTGCATGACGTGGAGGTTCTGTATGGGCTATCGGTTGATGCACTTCCTGTTGCTTTGCCACATGCCATGAGAGAGTATATGAGAGATCAGTACCTGGAGACGTTGCAGTGCCTCACCGGTTTCCGGCCAGCAGATGAGGGTGCATTGGTTGGGGCTAGTCGTCTTGTGTTGACACCCGTCCGGCTGCATCTGGAGGCGATGCATGCTGACATTACAGATAATACACCAGATCTTCATAGTAACCGGTACACGAGGTTGTTGCTACTATTTGGAGGCGTATTATTCCCAAACACTTTGGGAAACCTAGTCAGCTTGAGATTTCTTCATCATCTTGAGCGGCTAGATAATTTACATTGGTACAACTGGGGTGCTGCTATTCTTGGTTACTTGTACTGGCAGATGTGTCGGGCATGCATGGGCACCCAGCAAGATGTTGCAGGATTTATGCTGCTACTGTAGGTGAAAATATAGTTAAATACTCTCTTCATTATAACATACATCATAAAAATATACCTTAAATTTTACGTCCAAATTGTATATAAGGTTTGGGCTTGGGAGCGGTTCGTGCAATTTCAGCCACCTCTACCACTCATAGCTCAAGATGCACCACCTCTGTCGTTTCTCCCTTTAGCTAGGAGGTGGGTTGATAAGAGAGGATACAGATGCGAGTACGAGGCTCGACATAATCTCCCTTATTGCAGGGTTTTGTTGGATTTGCTGGAGGTCGCACAGGTAATTCTATACTTAAGTTTACTTGGCCTGGATTTATATATGTTGCGTATACTCACAGTTCCTATTTTTACGTGATAGTTCATTTGGAGGCTATACAAAGACGAGCTAATAGCTGGTTTGCACGATTATTACTCGACCTGGTGACTTATATGGAGCTCTTCCATCCCGTTAATATGTCTCGATATTGTCGAGCATCATGCCACCGAACGAGTCCTTCGGCAGTTTGGTTGACCGCAACTTATACACACCGCCTACTTAGATTATAACACATTACCAGCGGGATGATCGTTCTACGATTGACTAGACATACGAGGTATGTCTAGAGATGCAGATTAAGATTTGGGATCAGCGGTGTGACCTGATTCCGCCACCCCCTCCACCCGATCTTATGGATAGTGAACATACGTATGTCAGTTGGTACCGCAGCATTACTCGACTGCTCATAGGGAATCCCCTTCATCACGCTGGCAGTTGGTTTGTTCCATATGCTGGGAGGCATGAGGCGCTGGTATGTTATTTGGTATACTTAGTTATACTGTTAACCTTACTGTTCCATAATTAATATTTTACATATTGTGCAAGTTATTGGCCTACATCCGTTCTACCAGTTGGGACTACAGATGCAGCAGCATACCAGCGAGGGAGCGGCCGCTTTGCACGACTATGGCCGGCAAGTTACAGATTTGGCTGCCCGGACATTGCAGCGAACATGGGATGATGAGCGCTTAGGCCAACGCAGTACCATCATGGGCTAGCAGTGCAACCTGAACTTAGTCGACGTGGCATGCGTGCCCCATGAGGTAAAGGTATCCCACGAGGTCGTGGAGGTCGGCGAGGAGGTGGTCCATAGTAAGGGGGCATTGAGGCACCTGTTGAGGATGTTGGAGTTGATCAACCAGGTGACCACCCTGAGCCACATCATGCTCCTAGTGATATGCCCTCATTCAACCTGCAACTTACTCCAGGGACTTCGCTGGTGACTCCGTCAGCTCTATCGTTGATCGCGGGCATGACTATTATCTCACATGACTAGGATGCGTATTTTCCTGACCCTCCAGAGGCATCTACGGTTGCTGATGCTCGTTCGGTACGAGATGTGGATAGTGGATGCCGACTGAGTTATGGCTCATCACGGAGGGATGCTGAGGATCTCCCACAGGATTTGGTTAGTTTGTATTACTATTACTTATATTTGTGTTTATCCCATTGGTTAGTCATAATTATCTAACGCTTATTTTTTTGAAGCCATCATCCTCGCCCATCACAGAGGCCACTTTGTGCGATACTGACTTGCCTGAGACGGATGATTATATTCAAGAGCCCGCTGACATGTAAGACATTTTAATTTTTTTAGCTAACACATACATTACCAATATATATTTCATATACTAAAATATCTCATTATTCTGTAGGTTACTACTGCACCGATGGCCCATTCTACCGAGCCTGCCAACTTTATTGACGATTATGCTGCAACTCATCCTCCGATAAAGAGACAACATGATGAGGATGATCCTGATAGTGTAGCCGGGAAGGATGAGATACACCTGAGGCCAGTGGCTTCTTAAAGCATAAAGGTTGTGGGACACATTGATTTTTTTTATTTTATGTACATATGACACTCAGTAAATAATAGCAACTTTATCTATGGTTTAGCATTATATGCACATTATGTTTTTATTCTCGGTTTCTTTGCTATTTTAATATAACAACTGGGCAAAACAAACATAGCAACTTAACATAATTTAAATTCGATACAACTAATAAAAATACATGATGCGAAAAATATAAAGATAAAATACTACACTCAACACATACATGTATTTGTTTAGTCACTACCGCCCATTATTCTCTGCTCCAACCACTTAAATTTCTCTTCTATTTTATTTCTTCTTCTTCCGCCTCTTTTAGTTTCTCCTGCAGTACTACAATTTCTTATTGCATTTCAGAGATCTGGCGTTGGTATTCACCGTTCATATTCCAAACATACTGCAAACTTGATTTGTAGTGTTCCTAGTTAATGAGTTCATCATACCATTCCTCAAACATGTAATTGTGAGCACGTGATTTTTGTTTACGCGACAATCACTCCAAAAGAAAAAATAAAACAAATAATTTTGTTGTACAATTTTTGGATTTTATGTAGCATTTCTGGCAGTTATTTGTAGTTTTATTTATGATTGTTTAGTTTTGTCGAACAAAATACAAAATATATATGTCGCATGTGAGTTTAGGATGTCATTTTACTATTAGGAGTTAATCAAACTACAATTTGGTTTTAAAAGGAAAATCATAAAAAAATATACGTCTTTTATTCTATTTGTTGTCATTAAATGATTTTATTTTAATTAAGGTGAGATTTGTTGTTTGAGTATTAATTAATATTTGTATGGTTTTATTTTGATTTTACAGTTTAGTTAGGAATTTTATTCAAATCAAAAGAAGGGAAAAGAAATGATTTAAATTGGAATTGGGCCGTAAAATTGGACCCAGAATTAGGGGTGGGCATATATCGAGTAAAACCGATAACCCGAACCGTTAATTACTTATTGGGTTATCGGTATTGGGTTATTGGGCTAATGGTTCGGTAACGGGTTTAAAAAAAATTCTTATTGGGTTATCGGTTCGGGCTCGGTTTATCAAATCTGTTATTGGGTAAACCGATAACCCAATAAGGGTTTACTAATTTACTAGTATACCCTTTAGTCTAGTAATACTAGGGTTTCATTTTCATTAGTCTGTCCGCCTCCTCTCGGCCTCACTAACTCCTTTCCTTTCCTCAGTTTCCTGTTCTTGAAGTCCTCACTCCTCAGTTAAGCTCACTCCGGGGCATATGTGTTTATGTTTATTAGGAGGCTCTTCAATTTTTTCTTTTTTACTTTGAGAAAATGTTGTTCTTGGTGATTCAAAGAGATAGAATGTGGATAGCATGCTGCATTATATGATAGGGCTGCTTCTCTCATCTGGTATCCTTTATAGCTAGACTGCATGATTTTGATATTACTCTACTATGCTAATACCCAAATTCTAACATAACAAACATTTTCTCAGTTTGATTTCTTTCCTCTAATTTATTTGCTGGTGGTATGTAGTGCAAGAATGATGAGGAGGTTGTTGCTGTTATTGCGCATGAGCTGGGGCACTGGAAACTTAATCACACGATGTACTCATTCATAGCTGTCCAGGTATGGAAATTAATTCATGTAGCCCGTGCCATTAAACCGAAACAGTTATTCTGTTTTCGGTTCAAGTAGATGTTGCCGTTGTTCCATTTATATGATGTAGTTTATTTCTCTTTAAGAGATCGTGGGACTAGTTTGACTTATTATATTTATGAATGTAGACAAGAAACAAAGTTGGTTTCCGATTTTTGTACAAGGTTGGTTCCTAAAGTTGTCAGAAACAGAAACTTGAGTCTTTTTTGATAAATTTGATCTGTTGAAACATGAATAACGTGCACATTATTATCATTTGCAATAACAATTTTTGATCTGTTGAACATGTAAATAGTGTATGTACCATTATCATTTATACATGTGACCCATCTGTTTGATATATCCAAGCTATGTGAATCACTTTGATATAACTTTTTTTGATGAGTTAAAACTTTACTAATATGCATCTGATTTCACTATCTTATTAGGGGATATTTATCTGGGGATTATAACCTGCCTGCCTTCAGCGTTCAGCAATCAGCACTCTTAGTTTTAGTTTTTCCTTATCGGGTAAACCGATAACCGAACCGATAATAATCAATAACCGATTAACCGATAACCGATAACCAATATCTTATCGGTTTGGTTATAGGGTTATGATATTTGTAAACCGATAACCGATAGGCAAAACCGATAATATTCAAAACCGAACCGAACCGACCGATGCCCACCCCTACCCAGAATCAGGCCCAAAAACACTATTGTGCCCGGTCCAGGCCAGTTTGGCCTCAGGGGTATCCCAACGACGTCATTTTGGTCATGCCTGATCTGGGTTGTTGATCTCAAAAGGATCAACGACCAAGATCACATTCTCATACCCACATTTAAACCCGACCCGTTCAACCCCGGACCAACCTAACCCCTTGCATTTGAAATGACACCGTTCCTCACCAGCTGAAAGATCTGGCCCTTCATCTCGCTTCATCCGACGGCCAGGATCTGATCACTCACTAACTATATAAATCCAAAACCTTACCCCACGCCCCCATCCAAACACCCTCCTTCATCGTCCCAAACACGGACCTCCCAAACCCTAGCCGCCCCTGTGCACCTTCCCCGTAAAGCCGGCGGCAAGGACGCCGATGACCACCACCTTAACACCCTAGGACCACCCAATCACCCTGAATCCAAATCCACCAACCGTTTAGTTCGAATCAATCCCTAGGTTCTCGAATCTTCATTTGAAGATTCGAGCAAAACCTCGACCTACACCAAACCACCCCAAATTCATACCAGGTATCCCCTTGACCTTCCTCGTGACCAAACCAAGCTTGGTTGGTCCGAATCTACCCACAAATCCCAAAAACCCAAATCTGAAGATTCAAACCCTAGAACACAAGAGTTTATGGAATCTGCTTGGATTTAAACGGAAGTTTGGGGTCTAATAGACCTTAATCGAATGTGTTCTCGGTCGAGAACACCTCAATTAATATCTGTTCCACCTCGGATGGGCAAATCAAGCTCGGGCCTGGGTCATCTGTGTTTAAGCTGTTCTGGTTTGTTCACTTTTCCCCTTTGTTGTCTATTTTAGTTTAGATTAGTTTGTCAGCATGTTTAATTAATTTGTTTGATTATTTCCGGCATGTTCTTTCAATTCCCCCCTGTCTTCATGAGACCTTTTATTTGGTCGAGTTTTTTTTTCATTAATTGATCAAGTGTATGTGTGTAAACTATTCAATCGATTGAAAATACATTGGGTCGATGAATTAGTTTCAGGTTTAATTTTGTTTTGGGCAGTACAATTTGCACCCCTTTAGTACTATTTGATTCTGATTCCTTTGGTATGATTTGAATGAAAGCATTGTAATTCACACAGTCGATTCAATACATGTCGTCCAACAGTTTCTGTTTGGGATAATAGTAATTTGATTCCTGTCGGTTTGATTTTATTCAAATCAGTTGAGAATTGATTGTCATTGTGTGTTAGTCTCCTAGCTAAGTCAGAAAGCATTTAAGAATTGATCTATAGCTGCAGTCTAGGTTAGATTTCAGACTTTGGTTTAAATTGATAGCATGTTCACCTAGTTTAGGTTTTGGGCAGCATGTGTTTTGTCAGCTGCTAAGGAATTAGAGTAAAATGGACAGCATGTGCTGTCAGAACACACCCCTGCTGCCCATACATGTTCAAACTAATAAAATGATAAACCATTTTAATAAGAGGAGATGGTCTGTCAGGGGAATCTGATGGGCTATCTTTTCTTTTAAACTGGTGAGTGGAAAAACAGAAGAGGCCACATGGGAGGGGGTTCAGTTTGTCTAAGAGGCTTTTAAAGTGGTCTGATAGGGGATAAATAGAGGGGGTTTTCCATTAGTTAGGGACATATATAGACACATAGAGAGAAATAGATACATAGATTTGAAAAAGAGAGAGATACAGACTGAAGTTAGAAAATTAGGAGAGAAAATAGTTCTGAATTAGAAAGGGTCAATCAGACAGTAGAGAGTTCAGGGCATTAGTTCTGAAAATCAGAAACCGTTTTCCCAGTGTTATCTTGATTTCACCTTTTCGACCTGTTGATTAACATTGGTATTTCCAAGTCCCAACTGAGTCTACCGGGTGCTTGTTTCATTGGCCTGTTTCTGGGTTTGTCCATCTGGGGTCTTGGTTCTACTCTGCTGTTTTGCTGCTGTCATTTTTGCTACTGCTTTCCATCGGTTATAGTTGCATTCTTGCACTGGAATCTGTTCTGCTGTTATTTATTGCTACTGCTGCTGTTCGTTGCTGTTTATTTGTGGTCACTGCTGCCATTTGAGTCGTGGCTGACTTTCTGCTTCCATCTTCTTCTTCATTTGTAAGCATTTCCAGGTACATATTTCTGACACCATGTGTTGATGTTAAGCTTGAGGTTGGAGTTTGAAATGAATAAAACGAATGCTCGTCTGCTTCACAATATCTATGCTCAAGATGTAGTAATAGGATGAATGATAAAATAGTTTGTGATTGTTTAAGCTCATCCTAATTGTATTTACTTTGTGTGAATCGGAACGTACTCAGACGCGATTTTGGGACTGTTAAATAACACGGTGCTAGATCGATTAGACATGTTTTCATATGTTTTAGCAATCTAGTTTGGTTGGTAATGATTATATAACACAGAACATTAGCGGGCGTTTGTATGTATCTCATTGGATCTTCGAATCATTTTGTCATGGCCCGATCCAGTTTGATTTTAACATATGTCTCAAGCAAACTTTCATATTACGTTAGTTTAATGCCAACGGACTAATCATTAATGTCAAACTCCCTTGTTTAAATTCCATGTTTCAATAGAGGTTAAATAGCATAGATTAATAATTGATGTTAGCATTCGGCTCGCCATTAAACGAAGTGGCTACTAATTTTATAGAATCGGTAGGTTTTACATATTTGGAGTACGAATCAATATTGCAGGGTTAAAAGCTTTAATTTAATAGGCGTGAATCTAGCAAGATGGCTTAAAATTTAGATCTAATAAACTTTCGAATAAACACTAAGACTCAAGGTTAATGCTTAGTTTGACTAGTCAAAAACAATTATTGGTCTATCCACATAATTATGTGAAGCTAATCTAGTTATAGAATAATTAATTTTCTTTGGATATATTCTTTTGTCGATTTGTATTCCCTTATAATTTCCAATTTTAAGTAATATTCTTTTCCGTTAATATTCGTCTTAATCTAGTATGTAAAATGATGACTTGTAGCATGTTATCTAAGTAAGATTTTCCTTTTTCTCTTCTTATTTTAGAAACAAATTAACAGAAATGTAGTCACTCTAGAATATCCTTAAAATAAATGAGACGAGTCTCGCCAAATAAAACGCAAATCGCGGGGCCCTCAATAATCGATCATAATAAATACTTAGAATTTGGGAATGACTGTTTAGTGAATTTCACTGTCTTCCCCAAAGATAATAACGCGTTAGGCTCTTTAGGCGCGACCTAATTAAATTACATTCTTAAATTCGGGTGCGCATTTATGTGACCCAAATTCAAATCTCAACGGAATCGAAATGTGTTAATAACTACGGGTGCATTGATTGTGACGTGGTTCGAGATGCATTTTCACGATGTTGCAATTCTATAAAAAATAAATGATAATAATAAAAACGGTTTAAACTTAATAAAAGCACATAAGTCACGACATGTATTTAAATCAGATATTTAGTCATTATAACAATTTAAGCGACCGTGCTAGAACCACGGGATTCGAGAGTGCCTAACACCTTCCTTCGGGTCAACATAATTCCTTACTTAGAATTTCTGGTTCGCAGACTTCATTTGGAAAAGTCGAAAATTTCCTCGATTTGGGATTCAAGATAAACCGGTGACTTGGGACACCAAAAACCAAACCTTTCCTGAGTGGCGACTCTGAATTAAATAAATAATCCCATTTCGAATATTGTCACTTAAATTGGAAAAACTCCCTCGCGCATTTAACCCTTCGGGGCCGGACGCGCAAAAAGGAGGTGTGACAATAATGATTTCCATCATTTCGTCCAAACAATTGTTGACACATCCAGTATCTGCGCCAACATTACCATCAGACCAATATGTCGTTTGCCACAATAGCACCTTGGTTGGTCATTGCGTCCAGACATTTGTTAATGCAAGAAAAATAAAAAAAAGTATGGAAAGTTTTGCTATTTGTTTTGGTTAAGCGCAAATAATAACTAAAATGCGCTAGTTATTTATAGGCAAGACAACCCACATAACGTAGTATTTAACTGCGCTATGTTTCGCGTGTCGGGTACAATATAGCTTTTCCAGAAGATAGCTTTTGCAGGCGAGCAGCTTTTCAGATCGACAAGACAACATACATAACGTAGTATTTAACCGCGCTATGCTTCACGTGTTAAAGATTATTTCGGGTATAATACAGCTTTTTCAGAAGATAGCTTTTGCAGGCGAGCATTTTTTTAGGTCGACAAGACAATTGTTTTTAAAAAAAAAATGGGTTTATGTTAGATTATTGTACTGACATATTAATGTTAAATATCAATAAGATTTACTTCAAAGACTTTTTGAATAAACATTACAACATCCATTAAAAAGTTCCACTAATATTTAACAAGTGGTTCAAAAAGAAGTAAAATATGGCGAAAGACAATTTTTTTTTTAAATGGGTTTATGTTAGATTGTTGTACTGGAGTATTAATGTTAAATATAAAAAAAATTTAACATTAATGGAAACATAATTTTATTTCATACATTCTGCAAGATAAACAAGTACATACACTTATTACAACCACATTACTGAAACAAAATACTACGTGTATCCTTGATAGTTGGGTACATTAGAAGAACTTTCACCAGGAGCTGGATTACTACCGCCACCCAAACCAGCTGAAGGACATTTACAACAGTCGTGTCCTGTTTGCGAGCATATGCCACATTTACGCACATAAACGGTATCACCAACATCCATTTGGTTATGTATACGTGTTCTTTTTTGCACTTGTAGCTTACGCAAATACTCCTTGTTATACACAATTTTAAATGATTCCGGTGGCCAATAATGCTCAGCACCCACTAGCTGCAACTGTCCACTATAGGTGTTTAAGTATGCAGCAATACTATATTCCTTATCAACATAGCTGGTTGCCGCGAAGCTTGTATGTTGAAAGTACTTCATGGCATGTGAGCACGACATGTGGTAGATGGACTATTTCCCATAAGAACACAACCTTCTGGCTTCATTTATAGTGCGTGTATTATTCCCCCAATTTTGATGAATAGCGGTGCGAATTTCAAAAATATTTCGCTCGTTGCAATGTTGTAAAAATAAATGCCAATGTGCTCGCCTCCTGTATTTCTTAAATCTTTTTATTGGTATTGGCATAAATTCAACACCCCTTTCCATCAATGACGATGCACCTCTAGCCCTTTCAACAAACCTTTCCGCCATTTGTTTAAATGACATCCGCACCATGGCAGTGACAGACAATTCACGTGCAGACTTCAATAACCCATTGAAAGACTCTAACATATTTGTAGTCAGGGTTCCCCACTATCTGCCACCATCTGCATGCAATGTTCACTTGTCAAGCTCATGTCACATCAACCAATGATATGCTCCTTCGTTTTCCTGCCTGATTGATTTCATGCGCCTCCTGAATTTGCACTATTAGTGATCAGTTGCAGCCAACCACAATAAACCATGCAAGTCCCTGTTGGGATGTGCCTTCTGGATATTGGCCTTCAGGTGCCTCACATACTAACATTGGTAGAACTTAAAATATCACCATGCCGATCAGATATAACACAAATACCTGAACGTTAGTTAACAACATGCTCCTTCAAGTAGTTCAAAAATAACGTCCACGTCTCTTGGCTTTCATTGGCACAAATAGAAAAAGCTAGGGAAAATATACCTCCATTACCATTTAATGCAACAGTGATCAACAACTTAATATCATACTTTCCATAGACATGAGTGTCGTCTATGGATATTACCGGCCGGCAATGCACAAAACCATCAATTGCTGGTTTGAAGGCCCAGAATACATATCTAAATATATGTTCTCGTATTCCAGGACTCCGCTCAAGCTTCCATTCAACAATAGTCCCGTGGTTAAAGTGTTGCAATGCGGCCATGTACCTGGTTAGAGATGAAAATGACTTATCCAAGTTACCGTAAATAATTTTAAATGCACGTTTGCGCCCGAGAAATACCTTTCTTTTGGTAATGGCATACCCATATTCCTGGTGGACAGATGTAATACACTCTTTGATCTTGTACCTTATGGAGGCTTCAATGTGTGGAATCAAGACAAGAGAAATCAAGTCAATATCCAAGTTAAAGTGATTCCCACTAAATATATCCATTTCACAATTGTGGGTGCCAATGTATTTACCCACAACCCACATATTTATTTTCTACTTCCTCTAACGCAACATCCAATTACAACCCGTAAACCATCTACCAGCAAACAACCTTGTATACATCCGGAGATGACTCCCATACCATTATCTCATGCCACTCTTTTACGCTGTACATTTTTACCGCCCTGCTTAGGCGCGCTTTATTAGGAAAAAGCATGCCCTTTGACAACATCGTTGATCTAGATTCATCCCACATTACTGCTCGAATTTCGTCAATATCCCTTGTGAGGGCATCCACATCCGGCATACTTGACAAATGATCAAGGTATGGAATATGCCTTCAATGAAACGACACTTGGGACTCGTACACTCTTGGTCTAACGGGAGGTGGAGCATGCTCCCTCGTCAAATCAGGTTAAACATTCTCTTCCTCCTCCTCATCACCCTCGTCAGGGAAGGGTGTGTCATCTCCAAACTCATCGGCATTATTGTCATAATCACTATTCTCTTCCTGACTTTGCGCATATGCTAAATCCCGATTAAATATGTCATTTTCGGGCAATTGAGTAAGGATAGGACCATTAACTTGCTCGTTTTCATTGAACAACCGAAGAAATAATGAGTTACTCAAATTGGTCCAAACAATACATATAACTTTACTATTCACTTACAAATCATAATGTGTTGATATCCCATGATGCACATTATCTTGTTGATGCTGACTCCCGGATTGACTATCATGATCCAACACACCAAAATTAGGTATATTCCAACTGCCCGTTAGTTCATAACTTGTAAAAGTCATATCTGGTTGGTACCCTTTGTGGAATATATGAGTGTTAATACAAATACAATACACAAAAATATACATCGCAATACAAAGGAAAATTAAAGTTTACCACTAGGCTAATGGATTATGTAAACCAGGGGAGAAATTATTTCTTCGCTCCTCATTCGCCCGTGGAGATAAGCTTAGATCCAGCCATTGTTTTAGAAATAAACTCTGCATTTCGAAGCCTTAAAAACCTCTTTATATCTTACCTCAATTTGCGTGCACAGTCCGAGCACGTAACTGGAAAGCCATTATGTGCAAATACGTGAAAAATGATGAATTTTGCTTTTAAAATGAATTTAAGTTGAATTCAGTCAATATTTTGGGTAAACGGACCCAGACCCATGATTTGATGGTCCCAGAGGGTCCGTGGAAAAATATGGGACTTGGGCGTATGCTCTAAATTGAATTCCGAGGTCCCAAGCCCGAGAAATTAATTTTTAAAGAAAACTATTTTCTGGAATATTTATGAGTTTTTGGAAATAAAGTGTGTTTAAAATTTGATGGTATCGGGCCCGTATTCTGGTTTCGGAGCCCGGTACAGGTCTTATATGTGATATAAGTTGAGTCTGTGAAATTTGGTAAGAAACAAACTTGAAATGACGTGAATCGGACCGTATTTGAGAAAAAATTGGAAAATTTGAGGTTCTTAAGCGATTTCATGATTTTGATGCTAAATTCATAGTTGTTGATGTTATTTTGGTGATTTGAATGCATGATCAAGTCCATATGATGTTTTTAGGTTGGTGTGCATGTTTCGTTTGGAGTCCCGAGGGCTCGGTTGAGTTTTGGATAGGCCACAGAGTGGAATTTTAACTTAGCAAAATTGCAGGTTTTTCAGCTGGTATGGTCAGGTCTGCAGGCTTCGCAAATGCGAGAAAATCGCTGCAAATTCGAAAGGGACCTGATCTGCCTTGGGGTCGCAAATGAGAAGCAGTCATCGCAAAAGCGATGTCGCAAATACGAAAGGGACATCACATTTGCGAAGTGGCCTGGATTTCCCCAGTGTCGCAAATGCGACAGATTTATCGCAAAAACGACTTCGCAAATGCGAAAATCCCTTTGCAAATGCGAGAGTAGTAGACTTCTGCGTTCGCAATTGCGAACCCTGGTCACAACATGCAACCTGTTAATTCATAACTTAGACGCATTTCAACCATTTTTCACACTCTTTCAAAACCAAAACACTCTTGGGCGATTTTTCAAAGACAACTTCTCTTCCAAATTGATTATAAGTCGTTTCTAACTAGTTTTCTTCAATCTTTAACATCTTTTCACATGATTTCAACTCAAAATCAATAATTTTCATGGGAAAAGTTGGGTGTTTTGGGTAGAACCTAGGTTTTTTAAGTTTTGGGGATTTGGACCTCGATTTGAGGTCCGATTTCAAAACAAATTATATATTTGGGTTCGTAAGAGAATGAGTAATCGGGTTTTGGTTCAAACCTCGGGTTTTGATCATGTGGGCCCGGGGACGATTTTTGACTTTTTGGGAAAAACTTTAAAAAACTTATTTTCATGCATTAGAATTGATTCATTTAGCATTTATTGATGTAATTAAGTAACTTGTGGCTAGATACGAGCGAATTGGTGGTGGAATCAAGAGGTAAAGCGATAGTCGAGACTTGAATTGTGTTCGTGGCATCGAGGTAAGTGTTTGGTCTAACCTTATCTTGAGGGTTTAGGAGTTGTGTCCTATTTGCTATGTGTTATTTGTTGAGTACGACGTATAGGCTTGGTGACGAGTATCTATACGTTGGTGTCAAGCATGCCCGTGAGTCTTAAATTGAAATTGTTGTGTTCTTAATAAGTACTACGAATGCCTAAGTTGTTGATTTTCTGTGTTGGGCAAGAATTATGATTATTCCCGTGTAAGTGCTTATGGTTGAGTATTGGTGCTAGATGAGGTTTCTCTTGTGAAGTTAAATGTTGGAACAAGTTTGGTTATAGCTGACTCCCTTGCCGGGGCGTATTTACTTATATTGTCGATTCCCTTGCCGGGATAGTGTTGTTTCCTTATTGTTCCCTTGCCGGGACTCTTTTCTTGTGATTGGTGTTGAATTGTATATTGGGATCGAGTTGCACGCCGCAACAATATTATATTTGGATCGGGTTGCATGTTGAAATGTATATTTGTATCATGTTGCACGCTGCAACAATATTATATTTGGATCGGGTTGCACGCCGCAACAATATTATATTTGGATCGGGTTGCACGCTGCAACAACATTATAATTGGATCGGGTTGCACGCCGCAACAGTGATAAATAGTATGGATCGAGTTGCACGCCGCAACAATATTTTTATTATTTGGATCGGGTTGCGCGCCGCAACAATAAATGATAAAAGTGGTTATTGATTGGTTATAGTTTCTTTATTCTTTCTGCCGCAAATTTTAGATTGTTCTTTATGCTTTTCTTCTGAGTTACAGTTGGTAAATGATATTCCCCCGCGGCATGCCCCCCTCCCATCCTTAGTTGTATATTTCTATTTCTATTTTCCGTTGTATATGATATAATTGCACAGGTTTATTAGGCCAGACACTTACCAGCACATGAGGTCGGTTGTGCTGATACTACACTCTGCACAGTGTGCAAATCCCGGAGCAGCAACATTCAGACCTTGGCTTGGGTGGCTGCCTTCAGTCCAATTGGAGATTCCGAGGTAGTCCTGCAGGCGTCCGCAGGCCTTGGCATCTCCCTCTAACCCTTCATCCTGTTTCATTCACATATTTCCGAAACAGTGTATTAGTTATTTTTCAGACCTTGTTTGTAGTAGTTCTAGACTGTCTGTGAAGCGTGACATCAGTTCTGAGTAGATTTTTGCTTAAGACATTGTATTGGATATATATTCAAATGGTTTATCGTTTCTTTCGCTTGCTTTAAATTTTCGCTGTTTATAACTGTTGATTTACACTTGGTAAGGAATTAAAATAGGAAATGAGTAATTTGTGCAAATGGTCGGCTTGACTAGCTTCCACTAGTAGGCGCCATTACGACTCCCGAGGGTGGAAAATCCAGATTGTGACAGCCAAACTCTTTCAGCCGGAACTTGTTTGGCTAAAACTGCTCCAAAATAACCACCCAATGATTGAGGGATTTCCCTACTTTGCGCAACCTCATTATTGCGAACGTCTTCAGCCTTGACGTATATTTCGAATAGTTTTATCATAATAAATTCTCGGTATTCATCCGGAGTGCTCAAAAAATTTCTCAGAGTTTCATCGTCTTTGATGTTAAACTCAGCATAACAAGCAATCCCTTGCGGAGTCACAAAATATGGATATCTTCTGATTACTTTACGATTTACCGAACATTTGCTCACACTCATTTTTTTACATAACAACGATACCAATGTATCGTACTCCATTGTAAGTTGCAACTTAACATGAGACTGTGGAGATAAACTATAGTTTACTAAGTTATTCGCCACCACAACCTCATCCCCTCCCCCTTAATATAATGAAACCCTAATTCTTCGCTCTTCAGACATTATGACAAAATGCAAAACAATTTAACAAAGAAAAATTTCACAAGACTTGAGAATATTTCTGAATGGATTTTTACAAAATCTTTAACGTTTTTTTATAAGGCAAAAACCAGTCCGGGGGTCAATTATTTGAGGTATAGCGTCTTAGCTTAAGATGCTATACCCAGTTGAATTATTGTTATGTCAGTTAATCCCAGAAGAATTATTTGTGGCCTCACATAATATATATAGCGTCTTAGTGAAAAACATTATACATATAGCATCTTTTAAAAAGGCGCTATACCTTAACAGAGAAGTTATACATATTTTGGTCACTATATTTTTTTTCCACATATTTTTGTTCTTTGATTCTAAAAAAATCACATTTTGGTTCCGGACTCCACCCAAAAGACCCTAAGGGATTGTTTGGTTGGAAAACAAGTTATTCCATTATTAATGATTTTGGGATTAGTTATCCCACCCTGCCATAGGGATAAAAAAATACTATAATTTTAAGATAACTAATCCGGGGATTAGTTATACCACGTTTTTATCCCAACCAAATATTGGATAAACTCATCTCAAATTTAAATCTGAGATTAGTTATCCCTTATCCCTCATACCAAACGAGCCGTAAGTGCCTTTCGATTGATTGATATTCTAGGTTTTAGTCATGGACAATTTTATTTTACTTAACTAAAATTAATATTGGGATTTAAAGTTAAACAAGTATAATATATACTTTGTATAACATAATAACCAGAATTTGACAAATGCAACTTACAAATCGCAGTAGTCTTTGCACCTTAGAAATGGAACTAATGCTGTATTGTGGTCCGGGCCAAACGGGCCTAAACGGGCCAGGCCAAACGGGCCTGAGCTTGAGGCGGTCCCGAGCCAAACGGTCCCGGGCCAAATGATCCCAATGTGTGGAACCGGCCCACGACGGTCCTAAGCCCACATGGTCCCGGGCTAAATGGGTTAGGCCCGCGGGCCTAACGGGCTTTTTCCGTTCCAGGCTATTTTTTTTATCTAAGGCACTTTCTTGTAAACTATATATGTATATACTAGTATAAATTGCTTATATATAGCTATATAAATATATATAGTATATATAGTATGTATAGTATGTATATATAAGGGTGTATTATGTGTATATATAATTATATATTGCCTTATGTAATATATATTGCCTTATATATGTATGTATGTATATATATATATATATATATATATATATATATATATATATATATATATATATATATATATTATATTGTTTTATGTATGTATGTATGTATGTATGTATGTATGTATATATATATATATATATATATATATATATATATAGTTTATATGTATTAGAAATTACTCCACCCTCTGAAAATTGAGTAAATAAATCTACAAGTGCTGCAATATAAACTAAACAGTTAGAAATAGTAGGATAATATTGGCCAGATAATTCATTTGTAGCAATATGAAATTGTTCTAAAAAGTCTACAAGCATTTTAACATTACTCCAATCTTGATTTGTAAGGTGCTCATCATCATCATCATCACCATCACCTACACGAGCATTATACGTTGCGCTTATTGGGTTCCTATATTCATATGCAACAACTAAACTTTCATACATGTAATTCCATCTAGTCGGACAAGGTTTAGGAACCTTTCTTTCTCTAAGGCCAAATTCATCACATTTTTTAAAATAGTCTCTAAGTCTACTTCTACGGTTTGAATAAAAAAGCCAATTAAGAGCCATTTTAACCTTTTCAATTTCTACATTTAAAACTTTCATACCAGCACCGACGATTAAATGGTAAATATGACAAATACATCTAACATGAAAAATATTACTAAATGCAGGATTTAGTGTAGTTGTAAGCAAGCCTATAGCATTAGTGTTACTAGAAGCATTATCCATTGAAACCGACATAATTTTATCTCTAATGCAAAAATATCTACAAATATCTGCAACTGTGTTAGCAATAAACTTACCTGTGTGGCGTGAATTAATTATTCTATAAGCAATAATGCGCTTTTGCATTATCCACTCCTCATCTATCCAATGACTTGTAACAGTTAGATAATCACAGTCATTACCACTTCTACCAATATCAGTAGTAATAGCAATGCGACAATCTATATGAGTAAATAAATAGCGCAAATATTGTTCATATTCATAATTATATTTATAAATATCGCTCTTTACGGTTGCGCAAGGCTATCCTTTATAAGTAGGATTAAAAACTCTTCTAATATAATGCACAAAATGAGAGTTAGAAGGAAACTATAGGGTAAGCACATAACAGTAACTATTTTTGCCAATTCTTCACGATCTTTATTTGGATCATAATATAAAATGCCACCGGTAATAGTGCTAATTCCCGGTTGAACTAGATTTGAACCTGTACTAGGGTTAACCGTACTATCTACACTTGTCCCCTCTTGCGCAGCTTTCATTTGTAAAAATCTAGCTTTATCTCTAGGGTGTTTCAATATGTGTCTAGTCAAACTGCCCGTACCGCTACGGTCTCCAGTAAATTTATGAACTAGTTGAGACCCACAAGTGTTACACTTAGCCTTATTTTTTTCTCTTAGTTGAGTAAAAAAATGTCAAACAAGAGATGTTTCGGGCCGTTTAGAAGGTTGTCTATTAAAAGTAGGGGTTACTATAGGAGGGTCAGGCGGGGCATCATTTGGGTTATTAACAGGACTAGTAGGTGTATCATCTAAATCCGGTTGCGTTTCATTTAAATCATCATTTTCCTCATCATTTTCAAAGATAGTTTCATTAGGATAAAAAGCATTCATAACTTCTTCATTTAATTGTTGACCCAGTGCAACATTATGGCAAAATTGACTATTGGAAAATTGAAAACAAGGGTTATCACTATCAAGAATAATAGGTGGAGGAGGACGGGTAACAGGTCTGTGTCGGGGAGCCGGGGGAAGAGTAGTAGCTTGGCTACTAGATTCACCAATTTTAGATTTTTCCTTACCCTTACCACCAAAAATATTTTTCAAAGAAAATACCATATTAATTATAATTGTACTAAATAAAACTAACAAAACTATAATATTAAAACTTAAGAGTTGGAACGAGTTTACCGAATTGACGAACAACTTCTTGAAAATTGAATATCGTTGAAGACTTGAATACTTCAATTCACCAACTTCACAATTTTTCACGAAATTGCAATAATAAAGTAAGCAATTATAGAAGAAAATTAGAGAGAGATTGATGAATTTGTGAGTAAAAATGAAAGAATGGGGGGTGGGGGGGTATTTATAGTTGAGAATTGGAAAAAAGTATAATTATAAAAAGTTTGGGGTTAAAGCAAAGTTTGGGGGCCAAATGACTATTTTTTAAAGTGACCAACGGATAAATTTTGAAGGCCAATGGCTAGATTTTAAAAATCTGACCGTTGGTCTTTTTTAAAAAAAAATTAGCCATTGGAGCCCGTTAGTCCCGTTGGGCCCGGTTGAACCGGCTCAGGCCCGCCTATCGGTCCCGGGCTTAATGGTCCCGGACTCACGGGCTAATTGTCTTGACCCGGCCCACCACGAGCTTTTGCACCACTAGAGCCCAAGCCCGGTTGAACCGGCCCGTTTGGCCCGCGGTCCTGGGCCGGTCCCGGGCCACAATACAGCCTTAAATGGAACCCATAAAATGTAACTTATAATCGGGATACATGAATGCCACTTATAAATCTCTCACATATAAATTGCAAATTAGCTGGTTGGTACTTATAGATATTACGACTTGGCATTAGGTGTTTGCGACTTATACATAGCTGGCAGAATGCGACTTATAATCGTATTAAAATTGCGACTTATAGTCTCTTCCGATCCAAAACACTTTAGCGTAATATCGCAGCGACACCAGAGGGTAATATTCGAATTTTCCCGAGTTTATAAAAAGGAGGAGAATAGAAAAGGTAGAGGCGTAGTGTGAATTCGCGAAAACCAAATGGATCCAGATGATGTGGCGACGGCATTCGTGAAGCACTACTACTCCACCTTCGACTCCAATCGGGTCGGGCTTTCTAACCTCTACCAAGAAGGCTCCATGTTAACCTTCGAAGGGGAGAAGCATCAGGGCTCTCAGAACATCGTCAACAAGCTGACCGGTCTCCCTTTTCAGCAGTGCAAACACAATATCAGCACCGTCGATTCCCAGCCCTCTGGTCCCGGCGGCGCCATGCTTGTCTTTGTCAGCGGTAATCTCCAACTCCCCGGCGAACAGCATCCTCTTAAGTTCAGTCAGGTATTTTGACAAACACTTCTCCTACACTTTCTGTACTGTAGTGTGCAATGCGTTTGCTTTCTCGGTTCACTTTCTGTCGTGCGATTTGTATCAAAAGTTGCTTTTCTGTTCCAGAATGTCATTTGGGTTTAAGTTTGTCTATTCTTATTTTGGTTGGTTGTTGCATCGGCCTAGTGGTGAATGAACTTGGGAGGAGGAGGGGACCATGAGGTCCTAGGTTCAAATCCAAGTCTAAAAACAGTAGGTTATGTCTCTCCATATGTCAAGCATTGGTGAGCAGAGTTACCCGGCATATGTGCAATAGTCAGGTGCACACAAGCTAGCCTGGACATCATTATCATTAAAAAAAATCGTGTGTGATGCGCTTGTTTTACCGTTTCTATTAGATGTTATCTTTGGCATGTTTCAAGTAGTTTACTCAGTTACATCGTCTGCCATGTGATTTAGATTAAAAGTTGCTTTTGTGTGTCAGACGTGATTTGGTTTAAGTTTGTTTTGATTTCTGTTTGGTTGTTGTATATGGAGGAGAGGTGAGCCTATATGAGATCAGGCATTTCAGCTTAGCAGTTGAGATGCTAAGTGAGAAGAAACGTGGCTTAATGTGAACATATGATGCAAATACCTGTAGTGATTTTTTATAACCTGAAATATTGCCTTGATCATTCTATAGTTTTAAATAGTTGCTAGAATGGCTATGGTGACAATGATTTTAGGGTGATATTAAAAGCTTAAGGAGCCTAAAAAATAGTCTTTTGACATCACTAGTTGTTTTTGGAATTATGATATACTAACCTACTTAGATATTCACCTATATCATCTCGTGCACTCAAGGTTTGTCCTTTGGCTCTTGGTTTGTATTATTCATTCATTTGGGATGTTAACCAATGATATTATAGAAATCAGGCGTAGATTTTGTTTGTATTTTGATTAGAAATGCCCGAGATGTCACCAATCATCTCTTATCTTTCGGACCATTTTGTTTTGAAGTGTACAAGTTGCTTACTAGAAGGAGACAACAGTCAACAAGATAGCTTGTTAGATACGCAATTACACGTGAGTTATGCTGTATCGGCACACAAATCTAATCCATACATTTAATGCTCTTTCTCCCTATAGTTTTCTTTGTCACTTTCTTCAACTAGGCTGCTAAACGTGTCTCTTTGAAAAGGTAATTTAGTTATATGACTCCACAAGATTTGATTTTGCTCGTTGGAGCCTGGGGGCTGGGGCATCAAAATCTGAACAAACAGTTGGAACGATGCAACTTGAAAGAATTGCTAATATATTCCTGCAAGAGAAAGAGAAAAACTACAAAATCTTGGCTCTCGACATTGTGAATACCTCGATCATCTTTCTTTTGCACTTTTTTGTTTTGGTTTAAGTTTACAGCCTCTTTGAGCAACCCAGAGTCTATTAGGAAAAAAAAAAAATATAAGTTCCATTATGCCAGACGAAAGAATGCTCAAACACAATCTTTTAAACATGCATTTTTGATAACCTTGGTGTCCAGGTCAGCTTGCGAGCACCTCGATTAATTTCACGGGATGCCTGCTACCTCATCTTCTAAACATGTATTTTACTTGAAGTTAGTTATAAAACTGATCAAGAGTCTCTTGTACATGTTATATTTAGGAATGAGCACCCCATAGCATCATGCATCAGCTTCACGAGTATCTAGATACCTCTGGGATTGGTGAGACTAGTGTGTTAGAACATTCAAGCCCATATAGATTTCGCCCTTGGGAAGCTTATGGGCATTATGACCGTTGTAGGTGAAACTTGTTGAGGTCATGTGGTGTTATACCTCATTTATACAACAGTTATACACGCGTGGAGAGAAAAAAAGAAAGCGAGGGTAAAGAGTGGTTTGGCAGAGCTTTGGAAGTATTACCTTAATTCGCTAGTCAAATGGGTTAGTTGCACTTGCCTTCCTAAATCTGGTGCGGAGTGAGGTGGGTTTGTTAGCTTTGCTGACTGTCAACCTACTGGGTTTTTTAAGGAGCCTGAGCAGATGTGATGTTATGGGCACGGTTTTGTTTTATCATCTTTAATTTGATAGATGGTAGGGAGAAATTAAAGTTTTAGACTACCTTCAACTATTAGCATTCTTTCTTTGTTGAATACCTTCAGTGGCTATAATTGGCAGACGTGATTTGGCTGGTTTTTGGAGTTATTCTCGTGCACTCAGATCTGACGTTAGCTCTCTCTTCTTCTTTTCTGACTTCTATTTTATTGAATGAACCATCTTGTAGCAGAGGGTTTTTTTGAACTCTCTTTTCAGAGAGAAGTCTGTTTATTTTCTTCTGGTCTCATTTTAGAGCACCCTCATCTGCGTTTATCTTGCATTTTATCACCTACACACTTAAGGAGATAAGAAAACAAAGGATATTTGATTGTTTATTTTCTTCTCTTCCTTCCTTCTTCATGTCCAGTCTTTTTTTATCATTGTGAAAGTTTTTGCTTCTCAATAGTGATAATGCTGCATTTGGCGGGGTTATGTGGGAGGATATGGCCATTAAAGGCTCATATGGGTTCTGGGCTTTGAAGTTTAATTCTATGCAACTGCACGTTTTTGATCCCTTCATACTTCATGAACATTAGACTTCTGAACTTCTTTGCATCTCAAATTTCTAATATGACTATTTTCTTCTTTCTTGGCCTGCAGATGTTTCATTTGATGCCAACACCGCAAGGAAGTTATTATGTGTTAAATGACATATTTCGTTTGAATTATGCATGAAGGGTGCTGGGTTGAATTGTCTCTTGGTCATGTTTTCATGATTGATTTGTCTGAAACTGAACAAGTTTACAGAATATCATATTCTAGAAGTTGAAAGACATTGCTTCCATCGGATATATCAACCTGTAAAAGACTAGTTCTTCTGTGTTGTGGGGCAAGTTGATTAATGGACTCGGTTATGCTTTTGAGTTTTATGGAATTTCATGAGCTCTACCTTGTTGCATTATGTCATTCACATTATTCAGCTCCTCTCTCTCTCTCTCTCTAACACTTGCACACACCGCTCTACCCCTTTCTCTTACAATTTTTTATTAGATGTTGCTTTTCTCCCACACTTTTTGATTGGATCTTGCTTTTCTCCCTTATTCTTATTGATACTTTAACCTGTGGAGCTGGATGATTCGTAGATTTTGAAACATGAGAAGTGGTATTAGAACTTTTGATGCCCTAAATTTGGTGGTCGGTCACGACTAAAATAATGACGATTGAAGAGTTAGCATATGAGTTTTTTTATTGAAAGTATTGCACTTCAGTTGTAATACAACTTATGGCTATAGTTTTTATTTAATTGAAGTGTTAAGTGACACAGCATTTTAGAACATGGTTACTTATACTCTGATCCATGCTCCTTGCTACGGTTTATAGGAGACCGTTCAGTGCTAGTTTATCTTCAAATGTGTCGTAGCTACGTTGATTTTCTGTCGGAGGAAAGCTGTCTCCTTTGGCAACAATATTTTTTTAACTCAATCAAGAACACAGTAAAATTAGTGGACTATATTTTTATCTTTAATAGGTGTTTGTTGGTTGTTGGGGTGGAAGGGGGGGGGGGCATGGTTGGCCTGGTTCAAGAGAATCAGAATTTTGATTTCATAAGCAACCCACCTTGAAAGTGCTTGTAACCTTATAAAGCAGCACCTCAGCTATCAGAGAAAGTTTGTGATACAAGCAAACGATAAAGTATGAAACAGAATAGCTTCATTTGGCAGCCTTCTGTTTCTTCGTAGCCATTCCATTTATGATTCACTCCCGCTCTACTCTCTTGTTGCTGAATTAATCTCCCTTTATAAATTCCGTTCTCTACGTACCATTTCTTTTGCACTGTACAGAAGCAAAGAATTCATATAGACAGAGAAAGAGAGTGTTGCTGTATAGGTTGGTAACATTTATACAGAGGAAGGAGAGGGAAGATGTCGGATTGGGGTCCGGTGTTTGTAGCGGTGGTGCTGTTCGTGCTGTTAACACCAGGTTTGCTAATTCAGGCACCTGGTCGCAACCGATTCGTTGAGTTCAGCAACTTTCAAACAAGTGGTGTGTCCATACTGGTTCACTCTGTTGTCTACTTCGCCCTCATGTGTATCTTCCTATTAGCCATTGGAGTCCACTTATATATGGGTTCCTAGTAAGCCATTTCCTTTTATGCTTTTCTGGTTGTGTCATGGGTGGTTGTCATTTGTCTTGTGTCGTTACGTTGGTTTTGGCTTGTGCTTCCATAACAACTTATGATGTGATCTGATGTATAATCTATTTTGAGAGCTCTTGTTTTTACGTAATTGCTCTCTTTTTACTCGTGTGAGATGTATGATCTGATGAGAATTAAGACATAATAATATTCACTATGTGCTTCCCTCTTTTTTTTTTTTTTTTTTTTTTGTTTCTTGTAATAGAAACAGTGCAAAATGAAATAGCTATTCATCTGTTTGTGGTCGTGATGACAGAACTATGACTTTTCAGCCACCCAAGCAGAGGAAAAAGGGAGGAAAAAAGGGGATTGGTTAAGGATTTAAAACGACAAAATTTGAATGTTTCCGGAAATCTGCAAATAGTGATGGCCAAATGAATATTAGCGGGTCCCTAGATTTATCAAGATAAAAAAGTTTTTGTTATAAAATAAAGATTATAAAGTAAATGATCAAAGACAAGTACAGTGAGAGACTAATATATTAGATATTGAATTGAAATCTCTTCTATTTATAGAAGAATTGAAGCCGCTGCGAGGCTTTCAGGAAGCCGTTGAGAGGTTTTTCTTGAGCTGTTAAGCTGTCTGCATGAGCTGCTCGCAACTTAGTTGTTTAATAAAAAGCTGCTGCAAGTTATTTATTGAGTTGCTTGCAACCTGCCTGCATCAGCTGCTTGAAGATAAACTTCAATGTTGTACTAAATGGATAATCTTCAAGAAAATTATCTACATCGGAGTAATAAATGGACATACACAATAATATTTTCATAACACTTTTTCTATATATATTTATAAGTTAGAAGTTTGAATAGCTTAA
Source organism: Nicotiana tabacum (assembly GCF_000715075.1). Classification (NCBI taxonomy): domain Eukaryota; kingdom Viridiplantae; phylum Streptophyta; class Magnoliopsida; order Solanales; family Solanaceae; genus Nicotiana; species Nicotiana tabacum. The sequence continues at coordinate 751,674 of NC_134100.1, forward strand.
GCACCAAGTTGGTGCTTGCCACTGACTAATTTGATCAGACAGCACTTTGAAGGCAGTGTTTGATGAGTCTATCAAGACCTCTAGATGAGTTAAAACTAGAGATAACAAGTATACGCAAGCAATGAGAATTTCTAAAATTTGGATCGGCATGTACACGTGGATCTTCTGATAAAATAATATTGACGTATTATAACAGTTAAACCTCAACACCTTTCATGGCAAAAAGCGTTCAACATTATTTTAGAAAGAAAAGTATAAAGCCAAAGTGGTTCCTTTATGAAAAGCATTTTATATTCAGTTGTCTATTCTACGTAACTTTTTAACTTGAAAACTGTAGGTAGCTTGTCCTTTAATAAATTCCCTCTGATTCAAACTGGTTCCAAACTCCTAACCAATATGCTTGTCTAGATTCTAATACAGTATTCCTTCAAACTAAAGTAGAAGAATATTCCTAACTCTTTCTTGGCAGCGTTCTTCATAAGCTATCACTATTAGATTAGCTGTGGCTACTACTAGTTCTTGAAACTGTTTTTTCCAATTTTCATCCTACTGGAAATAGGTAGTTAGCGCATCTTTTCATCGAGCTGGTTGAATGGCGGACTGGGGACCAGTGGTCATTGGGGTGGTACTCTTCATACTGCTGCAGCCGGGGCTTCTGTTTCAGATACCTGGAAATGGCCGATCTCTGGAGGTCGGGGGCATGAAGACCAATGGCAAGGCCATTGCTGTTCATACTCTTATTTTCTTTACTCTTTATGCTATCCTCGTTCTTGCTGTTCATGTTCATATCTATACTGGCTGAGTACTCACAACCTAAAGCTAAAGGTGTCGCGTCTTTACTTACCATTTTCATTGAAGCAATAACATCTGTTGAAGATCTGTATTTGATTTTCTTGAGAAAGAAGAAAGATTTTATGTTTCGTTTCTGTTACTGATTGTTTAATATAAAAGAATTCTTCCTTTTCCACTTTTAATTGGGATCTGAACTGCCTACTATTTCCCCTTGTTATCAAAATCTGATTACTAGTATAGTGGCAATCTCTCCACGAGACTTTGCTAAGGTTTCCGGCTTATGCAAGAAAAAGATGGATGCACAACAACAACAACAAAACTAGTATATCTCGTAAGTGGGGTCTCGAGCCTTACCGCTACCTTATACAGAGCCCGTTTTCAATAGACATTCGGGTCAAGGAAAAAGACGGATGCACTAGCTCTATGTTAAAAACATACACACGATAATTATTCCTTGTATTGACGAAATCAAAAGAACTTCTGCATTATGAACAACCTCAAATATACTCCAGTATGAGCATGTCTGATAGAGTGGCCAGAAGATTTGTTCATTTCATTTTCATGAATTCGATAAACATTAATGTCAAGCGCATTTATCAGAGTACTCTAGGAATGATGAAAAGTACAAAGATATATGAAACACAAGGAAGGTCTGTAGCTGCGTTGTTTTCACTTTCAACTATGGGATAATATACATGAAGTAGATGGAGGAAAGGTATCAACCAGATCGTATATGGACACCAACGGCGACTATCAAGATGGTGTATATACAGAAGTATAAGATAGCATGAACTAGGATGGCAATTCCGCTGGTGTACATGTTCCCAAACTCGATGACTCTCGTTCTTGCTGGCAGCTGGCATAGGAGTCCGGGTGACAATAAGATGAACATCACCACCGCCACCACCACTGGTCCCCAATCTACTACCATTTCTATTTTCTATCTCCTTCTCAATATTTTCTCTCTCAGAGTAGTTAGCCTTAGTTCTCTCTCTGGTAGTATTTAGTTCTGGTGTTTGCAAATGAGTAGCAAGAGATTTAAGGCAAATGTAGCGATTTTGCTTAGTGAAGAAGGAGAAGAGGTACTAAACTTGAGGGTGAAAAAGCAGGCAGTGTGAGGTATTGTGTGGTAGTGGAGATTTTGCTTTATGGAAGTTGACAGAAAATACTGACTTTGTGTATATGTTTTTCAATAATTGAACAATTTAAGGTTTCTTTTTACCTTTACTTTAAACATTTTATTTTCGTCAAAGTAGTACAGTCAAACCTCTCTATAACAGTCTCGTTTGTTCTGATATTTTTTGGCTGCTATAGTAAAATGCTGTTATAGAGTACATATAATATAACATAACATAATATAATAATGGGTTCCGAGTTAAACTTAGCTTTTATATAGTGAATGACTATTATATAGGAATGTTGTTATAGAGATCTGACTTGAGAAAAGAAGCAGGTGGTGTGGGTGGAAAGGCAGATAATGCTGAAGCTTAATAGGTTGTTGAATGCTTTATTTTTGGCTTACATATTCAAGATGAGCTAACAATGCACATTCATAAAAGGCTTTGATGATCAAATCAGATAAGAAAGTAAATAATCAAAGCTGTGGATAAGGCAAACCTACTTGAATGATGCAACTGCTTTGCTTTCTATTTGGTAATGCTTTTGCCTCTTTCACATTAATTTGTTGTTCATCTAATTCTCTTTTGATCATGCACAAAGCTAGTAGGGACACCAAATATGCAAATGTAATTGTCAAATTCATCCTACCTGGAGTAGCCATCGTCCGTGCAATCCAGAAGAGACAATAGCAGTGGTGCTGAAACTTCCTCCGCGAGTCACTGAAACTTCCCCACACTGCTCATCAGACAGTAGACAGACAAATAGACATGGCTGATTGGGGACCGGTGTTAATAGCAGTGGTGTTGTTTGTGCTGTTGACTCCTGGACTTCTGTTCCAACTTCCAGGAAACAGCAGGTCAATAGAGTTTGCCAATTTTCAGACAAGTGTAATCTCCATCTTCATCCATACTGTTCTCTACTTTGCCTTAGTATCTATGTTCCTTATCGCCGTTGGAGTCCACATTTACTTCGCCTGACGCCTAATATACTCCATCAACAGTTCCATCTTCTCCTAAAGGCAAGCTTCATCTCATTTGTTAGTTCTATCCTCCAACAACCACAAGGCTGTAGCCTGTAGGCTCTACATATAACCAGCTCTCTTAAGTATTTTCAAGTTTTCTACCTTCTTTTTTCTCATTCATTTTGAGTATCAAGCTTGGATTCTGTGTTCATTTCGTAGTAGGTTCCGAGTGAACTGAGATACTCTTAAATACTGTAACATATTCCTTTCAGTGCATATTACCACATCCACATCTAATGCAATTTGCTCAACTGGTTTGCGAAAACTTAACATTATCGTCAGCATGGTATATATACAAGCATCATATCTTACTGAAATCTCCGTAAAATTATGAATAATATCCATTCGAGATGCACTTGCTGCACTCACATTTAGTTCCAAATGATAACTGTCTTTTATTGTGCTAAGTACAGAACTTAAATATCCAATATTTAGTGTCATCTCACATATCATACCATGCAAAAAAGGAACTGCCTATCTGTCTGGATAGTAATTTTTGGATTAAGACGCTATAGTCAGATGTACCGATACTTGTGAGTAATTCTAATGATTTATTACATCACAAATAATAAGAATGACAAAGCCTAAGAGTAAGAGGTGCTGATCATCAAGACAAACACTTGAGGAACTTCAACACAAAATCATCAGGCCATCATTCACAAGACTAAAGATATAGTGAAGTTTACGTGGCGTGTGAATAGGCTGTCTTCTTGCCCACTCTTTTAACTGAAAAACTGATCATCTTTCAGACTCTGTATGTTCTTGCAGCTAGAGTTCTCAGCTGCACCTATGCAAACAGGCACAAAGCTGTAATCTTTTACTAGTTTTCCATTTCCCATACAGAATTTGAGCAACTGCAACAAGTCATTCTTCCACTATAACTACAACATATGAAAAAAGAATCCAATAAAGATGCCACGTTGCCAATATTCATACTGTTTAAGGAAATTTTGTAACATTAATACATCAAACTACATTACCAAATCTGCTGTCATGTGATGCTTCTCAATAATCAGCTTAATAAATCTAACTCAGCCACTATGACTACTATCAGTCTGTGCTACAATGTTGTAACTTTTTACTTGGGATCACTTTAGTCTTAAAATTTTTCTACAGAAGCAAGTGCCATTACTTAGAATATATATACCATATTGTATTAAGAAACCTCATTGGAGAAATTCAAATGAATCGTCATCTCAAATGTATTAACCCCTCTTTTGGAGATGAATAAAATGCCTTCTTTTTGCTTAAATAAATAAAAAAATGAATCGTCATCAACAACTCAGGGACTATCAACATTTGTCACGCGAATTTTTGGGCTTAATTATGTGGTGATTAGCAAATGAAGCCCCCAATGGTATCGTTAAAATAGCACGGTCTAGCCAGTTTTCTGGTCATTTAAAAATAGCTAGCGTTTACCAAGTCAATGAAAAATAACCACTATTTTGCTGCAACAGAGACCGGTCCAGTGTAATATACTAGAGTTCGGTGCACCTATACTTTGCTGGCTCCAGTGCTCCAAACTCCAGTATATTATGCTGGAGTATTTTTTCGAATTTTGACCAGTGTTTTCGTTCAGATTTATCTTTACATGAAAAGTGGCTAAATTTCGATTATGTTTGAAACTCACCACTTATAAATCTGATTATTTTTAACGGAAAATGAAAAAAAATATTTTTTTCATAAAAACTAAATTGTTTTTTGTAAAAACTGGAAAAAAATAAGAAGACTTTACTAAATTAGTGGATTATTGGTGCATTAGTTTAAAAAAACGAAAATATTTTGCAAAATATTTTTTTAAGTTTTACAAAAAGAATAATTATTATTTTAATTTAGTATTGACCTAACAGTCAAATGGCATAAGTGAACCAAAAAAGTGGATGGAGGGATATTTTTAGTCCAATAGATGGATGAATGATCTTTTTAAACCTTTTCCAATAGTTTAGAGGCATTTTGAACCCTTTCCCGTATTTTTAAATTTCTTTAGATGGTATCGTGATAGGTGAACGAGCATTCATTCTTCCTAATTAATCATGTAATTTATAGAATTTAAGCTTAAATATTGAAGAACTAAGGCTTGTAATTGGGTATCTAAAATTAGGGATTTGAGGGGTCATTTGTGATTGAATTTTGGTGTTTTTGATACGAATGAACTCGAGTTTTTGTTGCTACTTGGTGTCATTTCTACGGCGGTACCACTAGGTGGTATGTGGGCTTCACCCTGCAGCCCAATCTCTCCTTGTCAGTTTTTCAGTGGGCCTGGGCCTAATTCGAACTACCCAGGCCCAGTTAACAAAATCCCTTTTTCAATTCAGCGACTTGACAAATTTCGTCTTCTCCAAGTAACCCTTCCTCCTGTTCTATACAGCCAAAAACCCTATAGATCGAATATTAGCATCATTATCATCATATTCCCTAGATTAAGAGCTCTGAGACTGAAATACTCTATCCTTCAATGGCGTTAACGAACTTTATACTAACGGTGGTCGGAGTGAGCGCGGCGATATTATTGCTGAGGAGCGATGTCAAACAGTCTGCTTCCATCTTCAAGCGTAACGTTCGTCAAATTCGCCATTGGCTCGAGGAAGAGTCTTCCTCCGCCGCCAAGTATGCCCTTCCACTTCCCTTTTCCCTTCAATATTTTTTGCTTATCGAAAGTCCTGTGCTGTAATTCTCATCGATTGATAAAAACGAGACCTTTATACAATGGAATCGCAAAGAATCAGTTTACATTCCCGTAACTAACTTTGATTCCCAGTAAACAAATTTCCTTCCAAATTGAATCAACCGCTAACTAACTGCTTTAACTACCTAATGCTGACGTGGCATCTTCGAGCTTCTTCTCCAGCTGCTCTATCTTTTATTACTCCTTGATCCTTCTCTTGCAAATACCACTGCAGCTAGACTGTGCTGGAATTGGGCTCAACTTAGCTACATTGAGCTGATTCAGTAACTCCTCTAGAGATAGAGCCAGTGTTTGAAGTGTATGAGTTCTGAATTTGCCACGGAACCCATAGCTCGTCTTAGTTTCTTGGTCCGCAATTAAATATTTTTACATATTTGATGGATTTCTAAGTACAAATATAGTGTTTAAGCAAAAGTGATTGGGTTCAGCCGAACCCGCACCCAATGGGCTAGCTTCACCTCTGCCTCCTGCATCATTATCCCTCCCTTGCTGGCCCATTGGCATCATCACACTATGCAATATACTGGTAGCTTGAAAACAGTTATTACGAAACTAATTTGCAAATTTGTGTTTTTGGAGACGTACAAATAAAGTATCCATGTAATGAACGGACTGAAGTTCTGTCAATGAAGCACGTAAATAATGCCAAAAGTCTATAACCACCGCTTATTCGATGTATGTAACACACTACTCCTACATGTTATGTCTCTTAATCTGTATCGTTCTTTCCAACTAAGAAAAAAGTGCATTTTTTTTCTTTTGTTCCTGGGCAAAATAATAACTTTTGGGTTTTTTAATAGGTTATCTAGATGCCAGTGGTATTGAATGTTCTTGGTGATTTCAAAAGCAACAGTTTGCTTCTGAAGTTTGTTTTGTTTCTCGCTTGGTAAAGTCTAAAGAGTAATATAAAAATTAGAGTTCTAGGCAAGTCAAGTCAAGTAAACTTCAGGTGGTTTTTCTTTTGGGCAGCCCCTTATAGTTTTTGTTATCGAGATATCTTCTCTTTTTACATTGTTCCCGAGGATGTTTTGGGGAATCTGCTCCTGTGCTGCAAAGACTGGCAGTCTGGCATTACAGTTTCAGTTGAGGCTCATGCTTTTATAGTCAATTTTTTAATATGTAATTTATGATGAATAATATTTGAAGTTTATCATTTAATTGTAGGTTTAGGATCTTTAGCTTTGGCTTTATCAAAATAAAGATAGCTAGCTTTGTTTCCTTTCCCTTCTCGTTCCTTAGTTTTCTCTGAACAAGGGACATCCATCCACGTCAGATTTTAAATTGGTTTCTCATTGTAGCTTCTTCTGTTAGCTTTTTGATTTTGAAATCCTGTAGCTGTAGTGTATATATCGTTGTCATGATGTTATGAAATTCCATTGATGTTTCTATAGGGAATTGGAGAAGGCAAAACCAAAGGAGATACCTCACAAAGACATTCCTAAGGAGGATAAGCATTAGACGAATCTCAGGAATCTTTATAATGAAATAGAGAGGGCAGAACCAAAGGAGATACCTAGAAGACATTCACTAGCAGAACAAGAATGAGACATGCCTCAGGAATCTTGATAGTTTCATAATTTGCATTTTCTCACCTGTGCTTTACCTTCTATTCTGTATAAAATTCTTCATAGTTTGATTTCTGATAGTGGATTATTATTCTATTTTCTTAGCTACTCAACTGCTTGGTACATGTGTCCCTATGAATATCAATATGTTCACTTAATTTTAGCTGTTTGTTGGAAGTCATCGTTTAACATAACTTGCTGCACTTGCTAGACTGCTTAGGATTTTGATGTAATCAAGTCCAGACTTATCTTTGTACTGTCACAGTATCAGCTTGATACTGTTTCCAATAAAACCTCACCTTATAAAAAAAAAATAGATCCTTGGCATAAGCTCATGAAATTTGAATAAATAGGCTGGATATGGTCGTTAATGCACTTATGGTGAGAAATGATCATTTATTTCACGTTCTGTATTGATTCATAAAGGAAATTCTTCATTTTACTATTGCCCAGAGATATAACTGATGCAAAACCATGTCAGGGAGATGAATATTTGAAGGATAGTGAACTCTGCTTTACTCTTTTATTCAGGAATCATGAGCTTTTATGAATTGTAGTTGTGGACGACAAATGTGGAGTAAATTGACATGTTAAGATCTGAAATTTATCCTTCACAAAAGAAAAGCAAATGCAATTGCAAAAATTGTTGAGTTTGTAGGTGGTCATATCTAATTTGTCATTAGAGCTCAGCACAACTCCTTAATGATTAAAACTTTTGAACCAGTTACATTAAATGCATAAGCACAATGAACTCAACTCTTGCACGGTGATTTACTTAAAATAGCACTTATGGTAGCAATTTCAAGTCTACCGCATACCCATTGAAACTAGTTAGTGGCCTTGTCATGTTTGACATCCTTTATTTGATCGGCTTGTTGGAATAGATAGATGACCTGTTTATTCACTATGACAAGCTTAGTATGCTTGTTAGTTACTCTAGAATGACTCTGTCCGGGAAACCTATTTTTCAACCTCTGATAGCTGCAGATATCAAGTTCTCTCTGGCTATCGTATTGGTGGCACTGGGGGACTCATTACCTTGTTCTAAAAGCTGTCTTACTCTGGATGCCAAGCTAGGTCAACCAAGTGCATGCTATTATATTCGGACTGTATTGGAATTACATCTGTTGTGCTGAGTTGCTAAAGTAGAGAGTAAAGCTAGTAAGGCGTTAACAGGAGAGGGTGCACACTTGAATATTATCATCCCACACTTGAATACTATCATCCCTGTTGGTTCATCATTGTGAGGTTGGGAAATGCATTGATGTCTTTATGACTAACTGACTATCAGGCAGAACTAAAAGGAATGAGATTTGCATTCATTCGTTCATGATAATGACGAGATCTGAAGATGTATTTTGTTCTACAGTAACACAAACATGATTCTCTTTTCGATTGGACAAGGCCAGGAAAGGTAACATGTGGTATGAATGTTGCATGTTGTTGTGGACCATCAAAATGCAGAGCAATTTTCACCTACCCAGAAACCAAGAGTGAAACTATTTGAAGAGCAAACAGAACAGCAAAGAAAGCTAAACTTTAAGGAAAGTAGTAGTCATATTCTACATGTAGAAATTGTTTTTTATGTCACTCGTAATGCAACAGGGATACTGATTTGTACAAGACTGCCTATCCCAGAGAAAACTGCTGTGCTGGTATAGAATAGCAACCAATTATAAGCATAAAGATACACACAAACGGACGAAGCTTCAGGTAACACATTTAAATTACACACTGCTTTGCTGCATGTGAATGACATTGTTTCTGCAGATCATATTGAATAAAGCAGTTCCCAAATAGTCGGCTAGTGAATCACAAGATTGCATGCATGTGAATGTCACTGTTGCTACAATAAAATTGTATAGTAATAATAGAACTGTAATCATTAATATCTTTGCTTACATTTTCACTCATGTGCCTAAAGTTACAAAAAGCTAGTGGTGGCCCATATTCCTTCTCATAGATGATACAGAATGTGTTCAACTCTATCATTAAGTTTCTAAACAGGGAATTTGGAAAGACTAAATTCATTGTTGAAACTGATTGTATTCTGTTGGGCGCTTTCAAAAAATTTCTCGTCTGCTGCTATGTGTTCCTAATGATCCATCTTCATGCTTCATATTTTTTTTTATAAGGCGAGATTTTATTGAAAATAGTATCAACCTGATTATGTCAAGATTCATGCTTCATGATTTGTATTCAGTATTTAATGTCTGCTTGTGAAAATGGACAGTCCATGTACCTTGTATTTTTATTGTGTCAAGTTTGGTTCTTCCTCGTACAGCTACATATATGGTGCAAGGATAGTAGTTTCTAGTGGATTAATATTGGAGAACAAAAAAAGGGGCAGTACTTAAATAGGATGCTAACCATTTAATAGTCAGGACTTATTATATAATCCTTGATTCCTTATCAAAAAAAAAATATATATATATATATTCCTTGATCAATTTTCTCAAGTGATGAATGAGATGTGACTGTGTGAGTACAACTATGAAGCCTCTTTTGCGTGCTCTCATCTTTATTCAGCTTTACTGATGCTCATTCTGTGCGGAAGTTACAAAGTTAGCCTTAGAAATGTAGCTCCTATGGTAATTAGGAAATACATCTTTTTAGTGGTTAAGTAAACTATATATTTTCATTTTAGTGGTTCAAGTGACTTGACAAAGTCCATGACAGCCTTCTTGTGAAAGTTCAAGGGGTATGCCTTCCGGACTTGATCTAACTATATAAAAGTATTCATATTTACTGGTGGTAGAATGATATATCTGCTGCACTACAGTTTTAATCATAACAATCAAAGTTTTAACTTTAACACAGATAATCAATGGGGATCTTCACGTATCATTGGAAATGTTCCGTGATAGTGAAAACATCAGAGCATGAGAATACTTTCTCAACAATTCTTAGCACATCAACAATAGATCAAACTTGATGATAACAACCCATTTCTCACACAACTTAGCAACACACGTAGAGCGAAGGAGAGATTCATTTATTTTGTTCACAATTGACAGCTCAATACTGCACGCATATTGTGCTCCTGGAGTAGAAATGCAGAGGATCGGCATTACATTCTTTTTTCTAAATTTTCCCATCTAGAGCTCCAGCACCAAATCTACATTACACAATGAGGAAAAAGAGTCAGATAATAGTCTATTTGTGTGTTTACTTGACAAGAAGTCATGAATTTTAGCGTAAGCTGTTTACTTACAGTCAGCATCTGTTTTAATCCAATGCTCCCTGTTTACTGCTGACACATCATATTCCATGTCACTTGGATATACTTCCGAAGCATGTAATATCTTAGTGGGAACAGAAGCGTTAGAAAACATTTTGTTCAGTTCACCATTTGCTCCCAGTTTACCAGCTTCGCAGGAAATCTTTCTGATCTCATCCTTTAGTGGCTTGTTCTTATCTGTTAATCCCTCAGCTGGATGAACTTTCCTTTTTAACATTTTTAGGACCTGTACATTATAGATGAATAGCTTAGGTATTTGGTGATATATGCTGATGATTTAACTCATTGTTTGGAGTACTTTCAAAATATCTTGTTCTTAAGCACATGGGAAGTCAACTAAAATGTGTGACAGTTAGGTATCCAGCAGTCAGGTTATTTTTGACATTTTTCATGCTGATGATTTAAAATAGAACCACGTTTTCAAGAATTTCTTTGTGGGGAGCCTTTTCCAATGCCTAAAGTGGCTTGAGAACATATTAGGCCTTCAAAGGAGAAGTCTTTTTCATGGACAAGAATCTATTGTCTGCACTGTCTTAATCAGTGAATTCATGTTTGTCCTGCCATTTCTGGAAGCCTGCCAAATTAATCTATCTTAGTTTAACCATTATCTTGTAATCTTCTCAATTTTGGTATCTAGCTAGTCACCTTTGATTATAAATAATATGAGCAAGCCTTTCAAATGAAGTAGTAAATATTTAAGAGTTAATCTTTGATAGGTCGAGATAGTACCAACCTGAGGGAGTTTCCTCTTTCTTGAGACATATTCATTGACATCTCCAGAAGAAGGATCTGTAGAGCTCTTTGACTTGGAGTGGAGATTCTTCAGCATTTTCTTCATAAAATGCATTGCACGTCTTCCCTTGGTTTGTTTCTTCTCTTTTCCATCTTTTCCTATATGATGCTCTCCCGCTATGTTGTTCCTCTTAATAAGGAGCTCTCCTTTTGGTTTCTTTCCCTCAACTTCTGTCTCTGAAAGTTCAACTGAAGAGCCAAATAGATATTTCTGGAGTGGGAATTGAACAGAATTACCATAGGTTTCTGGTAATTCAACCTCCTCAATTAATTGTTTTCCGCCACTGAGTGTAATAATGCTTGCATGGCTGCTTCTCTCTGATGATTCATGAGCAACTTCAGCTTCTACAAACTTCTCTAGCTCATCATTTATACGCTTCAATTCATTCTCTTTTATGTCTAGCTTTACTTCACCATGAATTACATGCTCAAGATGCATAGGAAATGTAGGAGTTGGAGGGTCACTTTTTATTGTTTGAGAACCAAGAGTACCAATTGAAAGAAAGCCATGAAAAAGTTTTTCCAAAGCCATTTCTGTTTCGGTGCTTTTAACTTCCTTGCAAGCAGGTTGCTTTGAGATTGTGAAGCTGTAGTTTGCTTCTCCATAGTATTCTTGTTCTTCAAATAATGTGCCAGCTGAGAAGGAAGTAGCAGAGTTTTCTGAAAATAATGATGATCATAATAGTGAGAAAAATAAGATAATATGTAACAATTGAAAGGAAATGGATAGTGTAAAAGAGTTCATTCCAAATGGAAAGAACTGAAAGCAGATATATGCAGTGTGAAATAATTACATACCTAGTATGATATTCTTTGCGGACTCATTGCTGTTTTGCTTTGCTTTACGGTGCATCCAACCTAGTAACTGCAACATAGATGAAGTTAGGAAGTTTGATTTGATTGAGCATATATATATATATATGAAACTTTAATTTTGGACTCACCTTCATTTTGAACTATCTGGAGAAGTGCAGATGAAACCGGGTGGCTCGTTGGAGAGTTTTTGGAGAAACCTGTGTTAGAAGAAAGATATTTACTTGGTAGTTGGAGGAAGAAATTCAAGACTAGATAAAGGAAAATTTTAGGAGGAAGAATAAAGCAATGTTTCATCATTATTTCCTCCTGGATAGTAAGCCAGCATCTGTAGCAAGAGAAAGTACATCGAGAAAATTACAAGATAATGGTTGGCTATTTTCTTGTCAATATTGCATTGATTAGACAAGTTGAGATCAAGTGGTTTTGACACCCACAGGTCGAAGGTGCTAGAGTGTGATATGGGCACACGTGTGTGCTAGTTTGCACTATATCGTTGCATATAGATTCCTAATACATATGTCTGTCATGTTGGCCTGGCATCTGATAATTTCCAGAACAGAATGCATGAGTAATTGAGTATTGTCTAACTTTACTTGCATTCTTATTAATGGGCTTGACTACATGGAATCATAAGACACATCCTACTAACCACCCTAAGAGAAGCGGCGAAGAAATGCCTGAGGTTCGTTGCAGTATTGGGTAGCCCGGTGCACAAGGTATCCCGCGTTCACGCAAGGTTCGGAGAAAGGTCGCATCTTAAAGTGTGTGATATAGACAACATACCCTAATGCAAGCATTAGTAGCTGTTTCCACGGGTCGAACCAGTGACCTATAGGTCATATGGAGACAACTTTAGCGTTATTCCAAGTATCCCTTCAGGTTCGTTACAGTATTGAGTGGTGAAATATATCTGTGTTGCCTTCTGAATTGGCTTCCGAAAGTGTACGTTTAATATTTGATTATTGCAATTGCGAGTGATCACAGTTTTTATCATATGCCGAGGGCTCATTGAGAAGGCTGCATGTCACTCTGTTGATTATAGATTAAAGTGAAAATTTTGGTTTAGTTTGAACTGTTGATGTAACATTTTATTTGCCTTCGCTAAAAGGGTTTTAGTTGTTAAATACAGTTTTTATCATCTTGTCAAAATTAATAACTAAAATTTGAAAAAGTGCTTAAACAGCTAGAGTGGTGCTTCAACCTTCTTCTAGTTTATTTTATCACTGAAACCCATCTAATTGTTGCTATGTAAACAACCCCTTTCTGCCATTCCATGTGCTACTTGTGTATATTGATAGCAGTAAATTTTAGTACTAAGTACTCCCTCCATTTCATTTTCTGTAAAGCCTGACTGATGAGTTTAAGCAAGAAAGTAAGATTTTTTGAACTTCTAATCTAAACATGTTATGGTATTTGTTGTGGAAAACAATAATTTAAAGTTAAAGTGTCTTCCTATTTGAACAGTAGAATGTTAATAATCAAATGTACGATTTTCTCTCTACCTCTCCAGTTAGGGATAAGGTTTGCATACATACTACCCTCCCCAGACTCTACTCGTGGGATTATACTGGTATATTGTTGAAAATGTACGATTAATGGTGATTGCCAAATGCTTAAAGCACATTATTAGGCACACATAGGGCTGGCAAAATGGTTAAAAAAACCCAGTTAACCACCCATATTATCCACTAAAAAATGAGTTGAATAATGAACTTTTTAAAAACGGGTCAAATATGGATAAGAACCATATTATTCATTTAGAAAATGGATAACCAATTGATAACTAATGGGTTTAACTTTTACACTTGTAAAACCTGAAATTGGAGATTCCTCAAGTTATGAATTCTCTCAAAAGTGATCATATTCAAGAAGTCATGGATAATATGGTTGCCCATATTATCTACCGGTTAACCCATATTTTATCCGTACCAAATATGGGTTGGGTCGGATAATTTATCCGTTTTTTCATCACCCATTTTCGACCCGTCCCATATCTGACCTGACCCACCCGTTTGCCACCCTTAGCCACACCCAAATATGTATGTATGTATGTATGTATGTATGTATGTATGTATGTATATATGTATGTATGTATATTTGTTTTACATATCGTGACTCATAAAGTGGTTTTATGAAATTCTGTTGCTTGCGTTTGGACTATTATGCGTAATCAGATATGGAGAAGAAGAAAAATACGTAATGTTTAGGGTGGTTAAGATGTTGTTTAATCATGTCTAGAGCTACTTTGATTATATATCGTTAGCATTTAACATTATTGGATTGTTTTAATTGCTAGACTTATTGAGAAGAGAGGATATGAGTGTAATCAAAAGGATTATAAGAGATGTTAATTTAACGTGTAACATCATTCTTCCTCATCAGCCGACAAACAGTGAAGAACCAGGCCGAAAAAAGCAACTCCTGAGTTTTGTCAAATAAAGCTATTTCCATGCTGTGGGAGTCAATAATTCTAACTATAATAATTGGTGAAACAACGTAACGTTGGGCCAAAGCAGTCAAGACAACAGAGGTGGGCGATGGGGCCATGTGAGGAAACAACGTGGAATCCAGTTGAGGGAAGGATTCTACTTTCAGCTAAAGTGCGAGGCGCTAAACAACATGAGAATTCCCTTCTTTAGGTCGAAAGGAAGAAGAGAGCTCCGAGCATGAAAACGAAACATAAAAGACAGTTGTTGCATTCTATAGGGAAAAGTGTTTGATCAAAGTACCTAGCGGAAGTGGCAAGTTGGTATGTGAACATTGCAATCTTCTTAAGTACTACAAATGACACTGCACCCACCAGAAGCGAAGCCAGGATTTCAAGTTTATGGGTTCAGAATTCTAATCGTTTTAAGTTACTCGGTTCTAAATTAATAATTTATACATATTCAATACATTTTTTTAAGACACATACAGAGTTCGAAACAAAGCTACTGGATTCGACCAAACCCGCTCCCGTCACTTTAGTTCCGCCCCTGGCACCCACTGTTTATCAGTACGGATGCAACGACCATAGTCAAGGGGTGGACCTATGTATTGAGCAGAGGGGTCATTCAGGGGCGGAGCTAGAGTGCCGGAAGCGGGTTCGGTCGAATCCAGTAGTTTTGTTTCGAACTCTGTATTTGTCTTAAAAATGTATTGAATATGTATAAATTATTAATTTAGAACCGAGTAACTTAAAACGATTAGAATTCTGAATCCATAAACTTGAAATCCTGGCTTCGCCTCTAGGGTCATTAGACCTTGTTAACCTCGGCAAATTTTTTGAATATATATATGTTAAAAACGATCATATAGTTTGCTTGAAACCCTAAATATCAAAAGTCAAATTAGGGCATTGGTTGAGCAATCCGCTCATGTGCCCAGCTGTATTGGGAAAAATCAAGTTAACATTTGGAATTAATTATGTGCTGACATGTCAAGACATGTGGATCAATGAAAAAATGACAACTAGCAAAGAGTATTCAAAGAGAGACGAGCCTTAATAGATACGGGCAAAAATACAAGAAAACAAGAAGGAACAGTTACTCGAATCTCTTGGGAATTTGAAAAGACATCGGAGGAATGAACCTAGATAGCAAAATGTACAAATACGTATTATCTGTTATTAATGACCAGATAGCACTTGCGTGTTTACACGCAAAAAAGCGTGTGACGCCCGATAAAAAATCCCATTTTTTGTCTCCCCTCCGCCTCCCTCTGGTCTTCTTCCTCACCACCCTCCCCCTCATTTTTCCCCAAATAGAATTTTTGAAAGAACATATCAATTTTAGATCTAAAATTGAGAGGATTTTGTTGGTTTATTGTCCAAATATTGTGAAAACTATTTATTTTTGATAAATTTGAAAAGCTTTAACAGTAGTATTGAAGGTTTGGTAAAAAAATCTAGAATCCACCATTGTTGGGGTATCGAAAAAAGCTTGAAAATTCAATTGGGTCTTGTTGATTATTGGGTTATTGAACTCAATTTGTTGCTCGATTATTTCCGGCTAGTTGTTTAGATAGTATGGTTGAATTTTGGTCATGGTACTTGAGATAGAAAATGAAAAGATGAAGAAGATGGGTTTTAATTATATTTTCTAATTTTTTTTTCCCTTTTTAAAGTCAATGGCACGTGTCACGACCCTAGTAGGGCCTGACTTTCCGGTTATCTAAAAAGTTGGTCAAGCACAAAAGTGGTGTGTCTTAGATACACTTTTAAAAGGTTAGTGTGTAAAAAGTTTCCCGTGAAAGAAAGGTGTGTAATAGGTATATCGCTGCATGGTTGATGGGTAAACTATGTATTTTGTCTATCTAAAATAATCTCATTTTCTTCTTGAAGAATATGAATCTAGCTGCAACACCATTTACAAAATTTAACTTTAAGGTCAAGAGCCTGTTTTCCATTCATATTCATATGTAGGAAGTCACAAGAGAAGATAAAGAAAGATATCTGCAACTGGAATATCATTTGGCAGCCAATTTTATCTGCAACTAATTGCAGGGATATAATTTTTTTCACTCCACTGATATACTTGTGTACACCCATCCCTGAGCTTAGAGAAAACAAATTTTGTACACTCTCTGTACTAAAGGAAGAAATTGTGGCCGATTACATCACAAATAAAATCTATAATGTAATCTTTAAAGTAACTCCATATCATTCGATGAATGATCAACGTAACTTGTGTAGAGGTTCTCCTTTATGTGTTGGAAGGAAATACTTCCAGATTAGTTGTCCTTAAACTGTATAATTTTCTTGTAGATTTTGACAGGTTTTTGTAAGTTAGAAATGTCTTGTTCTTTGTTCAGTTATTCAGGTCTTCAATCGGTGTGTTGTTGCACAACTAATATTGTGGAAATACTTTCAGAATCTGCTAAAGCAAACATGTCTCCTACTGGCCCTAACTCAGACTCTTCAACCCAGTCAGAAAGCCCAAGTAGTAATGGAGATTGTGTGTCATGTCGTCTTCCAACAATGATTAGTTCGTATTCATCCTCCATTGATCGCATAACAGCAGCTGTCCCTGTTCCATCCCGGATCATCTTTTCTACATACTTGACCCGATAATTTCCTGCCATACCACTCCTTGCTTCACTTACCATTTCATTATCCAGAGTCTTCTGTATTGTGTCATAATCAGTCGTTGCTATTTTACCGCCTTCCTCTTGCTTAAGGAGTAATCGGACTATTGTGAGGCTGATGTTTCTTTTTCCAGCCATGCGTTCTCCCAGGGCGAGTGCTTCCCTATCATCTGGTCCTCCCAAGAAAAGGACAGCAACACGATACGAAGACCAAGCATCTAGTATGGGCCTTGAGGTGTTGACAAGTGACCGGTCTACAACTACTGCAACGGAACAAGGTGCTGTCTGCAGGATTTTTTCATTCATAATTTTAATACCTACCTTGGATACTGTCTTCCTGCTGGAACTAAACCTTTTGTGGAAAGGAATCATTATGAGAGATGCCCTCCTTTCAAGTGCCATATTGCAGACTTCGTCATGCATCATAACATAAGGAGATATAGCCGTAAAGGGATGCATGGCTACTGTCTCGCGGAAGTTCTGCTCAAACACTTTGAAGGCATTGATGATTCTTTTCGAAGCTGAGGCCTCGTTTATGTGCTTCATCATTGGGAGTTTGTGGTTTATGAGAAGCGGATGAGCACGACCAACAAGCTCTATTAAATGTAGCATGGCAATATCCATACGGCTTTGGTTTGAGGGGTGAAGTGCTTCCAGCAAGTTTATTGTAGCCGGGACATTTTCTTGATCATGTATACATGCAAGCACCCGAAGTTCAGAGTACACCTTCATATGCTGGATATTCCTATTTTTGTGTGCTGCATATCTTTTATGTGGATCATACAGGGATTTCAGTATTGGAGTAACGATGGCAGTTGCAATGAACAGGTTTATGCACAAGACAACAAAAGCTTCATCTGCTATTGCCTGTATTCGACGAAAACCAATTCGCACGTATACATCAAAATATGAATTCATGCATGAGCGAGTCAAATATAGTACTATGTTGGGTCGTTTGATACATGGGATAAGGATAATAATCCCAGGATAAAGTTTGGGATTAACTTTATTCTATGTTTAGTTTGGGGTATTAGCTAATCCGGTGATAACTTTTACACTAAAATGGTGGGATTAGTTATCCCATATAGAAGGTGGGATAACTAATCCCATGGGATATCCCACCATATATATCCCACCATTGTACCAAACAACCCCTGTAAGTATTACGTTCTTAGGAAAAAAGGATATTTTTGCAACTATATATAGTTTACCTCATTTTGCTTCATCATTTTAAACATGCCTAGCTCCAGAACACCTTGGACGTTGGCTACGAGGCCAATTGAGATTGCATCTCGGAGTGAAACTTGGTTGCAAATTGAAGAGATAAGTGCGCCAAGGAATTTTCCCAAACAAGCAACGAGAATAACTGATTGCAGAAGCAAATAATTCCTGAGTTTCACAGAAAATATATCAGTAACCAAACCAGTTTTGACGAAGTAGATGGGCATAAACAGCCAAGAAACGATGAATTGAAGCTTCTCCATCAGGGCAGAACCTAGGGGAGGTCCAGCTGGTATGGCTAGACCATAAATTAGTGGCCCGTAGAAGATGTGTAGGCCTAGAGCCTTGCTGCAAAATCCAGACAGCAAGACGCCTATAAATATCAAACAAATGAAACCTTGCTTTAATGGCTCCCCAGGAGGATTTCTTCGCGTGCCCCATATTATTAGGGGTCTCACACCAAAAAATATAACCATAGTAAAGCCAATACCAGCTGTGATGTTTTGGAGAATGATGAATTTCTCGACTGAGGGTTGACTTGACAGGCTGGTGATAGTTATGATTAAAAATCCAAACATATTGCTGACAAGGGAACAAGACATTGCCATCCTTCCAAAATCTGAATTGACCATCCTAAGCTCGGTGAGATAGTGGGCGATGACTGGGAAGCCAAGCACCGATGACATGGTTGCTACTACGGGGAGTGAGTCCGACACTAATGGCTCAACATTTATTTCAATGCTGAGCAGAATGAAAGAGGTGGTGATACTTAGTACAATGGCAGCCGCTACAGTTGATACACCAATGATGAATGCCTTCTTTTCAACTCTCTTCAGAATCCAAGGATCTATTTGTACTCCAATCAAGAAGAAGTAGAACATATAGCCAAATAGAGCAACCGCATCGATGAGTACCAGACTTCTGTAAGGATAAAAAAGCTCTATGAATCCACCAATCCGTCCGACAAACGACGGACCTAGTGCTATACCACCCTGCAGGGAAAGCAAGCATCTTCTTCTTGTTAACTAATGTTAGACATTTAAGCCTAGGATATGCATGCATGTGATTGCTCAGGCTAAGTTACAAGATGATAATTAAATATCAAAATGGCCGGACTTAGAATACTTTTGCAAGAAATAGGAGCTAATAAATCTGGTTCTACCTCCCATAGTATCAAAATGTGCTATGGAACTGAGAAACCATATGCCATATATCAGGTCTACATGTGTTATTGTTTTCGCCTATGTTGCATGGACTCTCCAAAATGCTGCCGCACTCGTGTTGGATCCTCCAAAAATGCATTACTTCTGGAGGATCCGACACGCACCCGATGTTTTTTTAGGAGAGTCCAAGCAACATAGTTTCCACTATATTACAGATAGTTCAAGGGCAGCGTAATGGAGACATCAAATGCATGAGAAACCATACTTGGGATCCTAGATATTCCCAATCAATACAAGCTTATCTTGATAAAGAATGGCTTAAACCACTCTCTGGTGATTAAATTGAATACTGATGAGGGCAGGGTAGCTAGTATGATAAGGGACTATAATGGGATGATGAGTACACTGGAAGCCAAGGGCGGAGCTAGGTGGGCGGAAGGGGTTTAGCCAAACCCCTTAACTTCTTTGCGTGTTTACCTTTTTTTATTTTAAAATCCCCTTGGTTAAAATCCTGCTTCCGCCACTACTGAAAACTATTAGACAAATTAATTAGTAGAATCGCACAAGTAGTAGTTGTCAAGCAATATTGCTATAGAGAGACTAACAAAGTGTCAGATAAACTAGCTTCTCTCAGCCATGCTTACTGTCAGCCCATCGACTTTACCAACTATGTAAGCAAGTTGAAGGCCTTCTCCAACTGGTCAAATGGCAAATGGCATCATTCAAAGTTTGAAAATTCATAAGAAAAAGAATTGTGGTCAACTGAACACCCTTCGTCGACAACTTGTACTTCCTCCATTTCAATTTATGTAAACTTGTTTGACTGGCACGGAGTTTAAGAAAAAATGAAGACTTTTGGAATTTGTGGTCTTAAACAAGTCAAAAGGGGGCCAGAGTATTTGTGTGGTTATAAAAGCTACTCATTAAGAGTTGAATTGTAAGTTTAAGCTAAATTGTTGTCAAATTTAGAAAGGAATCATTCTTTTTGGAACGGACCAAAAAGGAAATAGGTTCACATAAATTGAAATGGAGGGAGTACTATGTACAAGGTAAATACTTGTTATTGATACCCTTATATAGCCCACTAGTCCTAGTCCCTTATTGAACAACCTTATTGAATTTTCTGGCTTCGTCATGACTTGAACCAGCAAACAATTTATAGCAGTAATACAACTATACTACAGAGCACTTGCACATACACAGCTTATTTTGTACACAGACTCTCAAAGAATATGAAAAGGTCAAATAATAGAAAAGAAAAAAAGAACTTACAAATATTTGGATGACATTGGTAGGTTGGCCAAGGGGTTTGAGGAGGGTAGAAGTCAAAAGAACGAAAAGGGAGGCCAGGGAAAGCTGAGCCAGAAGGAGAGGAACTGAGTAATCTAATGGGTTTGCATGATGGGAAAAGATTGAACCTTTGGATTGAATCTTGCCGATTGACATGCAAATGGAGGAATGATTTTCTCCACCAGCTTTAAATATTTCAGCATACGTCGCTATGTCATCCGGCTCCATTACGTGCGAACCCATTTCAAATACCCCAAATTATGTGTAATTGAATTGTCTTCTTTACGGTGGCCTCCCCTTCTGCATCATCCTTGACAGCAATTAGAACGAAGGAGAGGAACAACAAATGTTGATGACCAAGAATAGCAAGTTTTTGACAGTTTAAAGCTATGGTCAAAATCCAATACGGTTCCTATTTTTTCGCCAAATTAAAGACTTGTAAAAAGATAGACGAAAATTAAATATATAAAGGGTGTGTTTGGTACTAAGGAAAATAATTTTTTTTGGAAAAAAAGTGGGTTTTGTGTGTGTGTGTGTTTGGTTAGATAGCATAAATATTTTTGAAAATATATAATTAAGGCAAATACTATACGAGAGAAATAGGTAAGGAGGAATAGAAGCGGACCTATTCTATACAAAGAGGGGTCACTGGCACCCGTAAAGTTCAGCAAAAATTTCATATATACACGAATATGTCTTTATAAAATAGATACATATTAGTAGTGGACACCCTATATACAAAACAGATTTTGGTTGATTCCAAAAATGCACTCACGATCTTCAAATCCTGGGTCCGTCTCTGAGGGGAGGGTAGTAGGTCTAGGTCTGGGGTCGGAGTGGCAATGGATATGTTAAGAGGGTGGGTGGCGGGGATGGGGCACGGGGGGGTGGGACAGTGGGACGTGAGGGGAGAGGTGGGGTGGAGAATAGGACGAGGAAGATCGAGAAAGAATTTTGAAAAATATTTTCTCTTTTTTTTTATAATCATTTTTCTCCAATTGAATTTACGAAGAAAATATTTTTCAAAATATTTAAACCAAACAAACATAAAAAAAATTAAAAAGTATTTTCACCGAACACACCCAAAATGTATGCTTGAACGAGAAATTTATGTTTTACTAATAGTTTTGCATGACACCTCATCGTATAATTAGTCTCTAACAATGTTATTCTTACATAATTGTAGTTTACAAAAGCTTTAATTATCTTTATAAATTAAGCAAAAGATATCATTTTTCTAGCAAAATATCAATAAGCAATATACGAACTACTCCTAATTATTCTGGGATTAAATAACCGTTGTTTGCTGCATTCTCTATTTCTCTTCTTTAGAGACAAATAGAGCTTTTATACATTTTCATCTTTAGAGACAATTTTTAAGATATTTAACATTGAACTCGTTATATTTTTAAAGTTATAGATTCAGATTTACCATTTGTTGTAATTTTAATAATTTTTTATATATAAATTTATAAGTAGTGAGTTGAGATGAAATTGGCGTCCAAACTGTTCATCCATCCATGATTATTGGGAGAAATTCAAAATTAGTCAGAATTACAACTGGTCGTTTAAAAATAGCTCAGTTTCAAAAGTAATCGAAATTTAGCCACTTTTCATGTAAAGATAAATTTGAGCGAAAACGCTGTTCAAAACCCGAAAAATACGCCAGTATATTATACTGGAGTTCAAGCACGGCATAAGTATGCTTGAACTCCAGCATATTATATTGGAGTTCCAGGATAACTATGTTGGAACTCCAGCATAATATGATGGAGTTCCAGCATAAATACACTAGAACTCCAGCATAATATACGGGAGTTCCAGCAAATATAATTGTCCAGTATAATATAATGAATTTTGGAGCACCGGTGCTCCAGTTTCCAGTATATTATACTGGAGTCAGCAAAGTATACCGGTCCAGCATAATATGTTGGAGTTCATACACAGGTGCACCGAACTCCAGTATATTATGTTGGACCGTTCTTTGTTGCAGCAAAATAGTGGTTATTTTTCATTGACTTCGTAAACGCCGGCTATTTTTGAATGACAGTCCGAAAACTGGCTATACCGATGCTATTTTTACATGATTATTACTACATGATCCTCATAGCTGTAGTTTTAGCTCTATTATCGACGATCGCCAGCTCGGAGGGACCATTCATCGTAGCACACAAGAAGGCCACTCTTACCCGCCTCAAATCTGGTGCCGAACGACTCTCTGTCTCCATTGACATCTATAATCAAGGATCTGCGTACGTTTTCATCTCTTTTCCCCCAGATCCCACTTGTTTCTCCTCTGGTTACTACTTTTATTACTACTGGTATCTCGCGGTGCTTTGCTTTGTAATTTATGCATGATATGCAGTTATTGTGCTTCTTTGTTTTCATTTTGTTACGGTGAAGGATATGAAAGTAGTAGTTGCAAAAGGCTAGGATTTCAAGCTTATCGGTTTGGGATTCTAATCATTTTAGCTACTAGATTCTAAATTGATAGTTTGTACATATTCAATGATCTTTTAAAAGATAAATATAGAGTTTGAATCAAAACTACTGGGTTCGGCCAAACTTGTTCCTGGCAATATAGCTCCGCCTCTGTTAGTTCGTGTGTAGTTGAAGTAATTAGCATTAATCGCTTGCTATTATTACTACTACTGGTCGAACCTGTTCCAGGCAGTCTAGCTCCGCCCCTGTTAGTTTGTGTGTAGTTGAAGTAATTAGCATTAATTGCTTGCTATTATTACTACTACTGGTCGAACATGTTCCTGGCAGTCTAGCTCTGCCCCTGTTAGTTCGTGTGTAGTTGAAGTAATTAGCATTAATTGCTTTTAATCCGTGTGTTGCTATTATTACTACTACTTATTAGTCGCGTGAGTGTTACTACATGGAAGCATTGTTAGTGCTTTTTTTTTTGTCTCATTTAATACTTCATCTAATCCATCTGTTCCGATGGGTGGCTAATGTGATTAATTGAAATTTTTCTTTCTTTTCGTACTTTTTCCTTTTTCCTCCCTTTCCTGACATGATATTACAATTTTAAATGGTTCCCTGTCGCTTGTGTATGTCTTCATTTGTTGGATCAAGTATAATTTATTGTAAAAGATCTCAGCCCTATCCATATCATGCTTTCTATCATTTTCTTTTTTTCCTCTTATTTCTAATAGAATTGGTTTATTTGCTCCCTACTCATCGCCGTTTTCCTTCTTTTGATCAGTCAAATGTCATTAGTTGTGGTTTCTGTGCTTTCCTGCGAGTATCACGCCCCAAATTAGGCGGAGCATGACTGGCACCTGATGCTGTGAACTCTTTAATCATAATCATGACATACGTGCATATGAACTCTTTAAACAAACTTAAATCTTTAACATAAAGCATTTGGCTCGCATATCCATCATATATCAAAATCATAACTTCACCGAAGACTCATAATCATAGTGCAGAAATCATAACTCAAGACATATACATGAGAAGTAAAATGAGAATTCTCAAGTACATAGCTAAACCTCCCGCAATGTGTCAATGAAACCTCCAAGAACGTACATGAAAATAGTGGCACGAGACAAGTCCACGGCCCATCCAAAAAAACTGTCTAAATTTTTTTCGAATAGTATTCCTCAACCTAATCACTATAGCCAAATTGACATAACATAGGAGGATAAAGGAAACTGATTGCAGAGGAAAGGGTTTTTTTTTTTTGCCGTTTGTAAGAGGTAGATGAGGAAAGGAGGAGTTGAGGGATCCAAGCCAGCTGTTTAAGCCCCTTGAGTAGTTGCAAGCATAAGATCTTTTATTAGTGAAAACATTGTTAATTCTCTGAAAATTAACCAATAATGATATTTGGTCAATTAAATCTTTCCTACCTTGTTAACATTCCTTATCTCAAACTTGTGTGTGCATGCTTTTACCTGCCTTAGAATTTAATACTGCTTTAGGGCAGTCGATTTTCTGAATCTTCGCTTTCTTCTGTCTATCCACCATTAGATCTCGGAGATTTGGTGATGCTATTTCAATGAAATGGATTCTTTGTGTTCTTTCTTTCTTTTTTGTAAAAAAACAATGTGTTGCTGATCTTTTGACACGAATAGCTCTTATTTTTTCAGGACGGCATATGATTTAAACCTTAATGATGATAGCTGGTCTCAAAATGTGTTTGACATTGTCGCTGGCAACACATCCATGTCATGGGAAAGGCTGGATGCGTGAGTTCTCATATTATTTGTGGTATGATGGTATTGACAATTAAGTATCTTTAAATTTATCTCTTTATCATACTTGTTTATCTGATGTCAGAGGAACTGTTCTCTCGCATTCCTTTGAGTTGGAGGCTAAGACCAAAACAGTGTTTTATGGTGCACCAGCAGTTATAAAATTCCGCATCCCCACAAAGGCTGCTCTGCAGGTTTGACATTCTCATCTGTTTCTTGACATGCTTCTACCTGTTTGGTTTATATGGATGGTGTTGGATCTTAAATGTTTTTGTTCTAGGAGGCATACTCAACTCCAATCCTTCCTCTTGACATACTAGCTGATAGACCTCCTGAAAAAAAATTTGATCGGGTAAGCTTAGATACTAGTTGCAGCTGCACACGGCCACCTAAATATGGTTAACTGGTCGTTGTTTCTTATAATGACTTCCTTTAATTTATTTTATTTTTCTTGCATGGATGTCTTACACTGCTGGTGAAAATTCACAGGCTAAGGTATGATTTCTTATTGGTTTTGAGAATGATTACAATCATGTAAAACTAGACATCGATTTGGGCAAGAAAGAAAGAAGATGAAGAAGACGAGAGGGAGCGGGGAGAAGAAATACTTATCTGGAAACAAAGTTTTTTCCATTTTTGGGCATCAAAGACTTTTTATTTTCCTTCTTTTGTTGCATTTTTTGGCTCCAAAACCACATGTCATATTTTTTTTTCGACTAGTCACCACGACTCAACTCCATGCATTTTGTTTCATTTACAATTTGCTAGTGAAGGGTTTAATAGGTTCATATCTGCCAACTTTAGGTGTTGAATAGGTCGAATCCTAAGATAAGATGAAAATTGGAGCCAAGTTTGAGACAGCCAATGTATTTGACTGCAAATGTTAAAAGTAAACTACATGGTGTAGAAAATTTGAGGACAATGTGAGATATGGAGTACAGAGTCTCATTTGATATCCCCTAGCCCTCCCCAAAAGTAATGTGGGGTTTCTCTTGAACTTGTGATGGCTTCGATGGAAAGTTTTAAGAATTAGGTCCTAACTTTTATCTGTCTTTTCTTTTCTTTTTTGCAGAGTTTATTGGCAAAATATGGATCCTTGATATCTGTGGTCTCAATTGTGGTTATGTTTGTATACCTGGTGGCAACCCCATCAAAATCCAATGTTGCAAAGGGAAACAAAAAGAAACGTTGAATGTTGGTTCCACAACTTGGCCTTTATTCAAGCAAGGATGCATATCAAGTTGGACACCTTCAGTTTTAGTTCTTTCGCGTCGTAGGTATCACAGGTTACCAGTTTAGATTTACACTGTAACGTCTGAGGAACTGATCAGTAAACTGAATTGTTTTCCTCCGCAGATTTCTAGGTTTCAGATTCACTGTAAGAGAATATGGAACATGGTCTTAGTCCTTGAACAATAGATCAGTCGCTTGTTTCTTGAGCCACAACGATTAATTTTTTTATGGTTTCTTCCAGTGCTCTTGTCTTCTCATCTTTTCCGTCTTCTTGAGCCGAGGGTCTATCGAAAACAGTCTCTCTGCCCCATCAGGGTAGGGATAAGGTCTGCGTACACACTGCCCTCCCCAAACCCACTTACCCACTTGTGGGATTTCACTAGGTTGCCGTTGTCGTTGAGGTGCAAAGAGTTTTGCTTTCCCAAATGGTGGGTTCTTTAAAAATCATTTATCTGATAGAGCAGATTAGGTTTAAGTAAGGTTAGTCTTTTTTGACCTGCAAGGTAATCGCAGGAGATGCGAGCTTATTCATATGCTTATTGCATTTGATTGCTCTACTTAAAGATCTAATGTAGATGTGTTACAGAACCTTTCTCTAATTAAAAAGTACCTTTAAGTCAACGTAGAAAAGTTAAAACTTTTGTGCCTCAGAATCTCATTTATATAATTCATATCCTAGTCTTATCAAGTTAAAAGAGTAGTCAATCTGAAAATGATTATAAATCATATAGTCGGGATGAGAGAATTGTGTAGAAAGTTAAATATAAAACGCATAAATCCATCCTCATTTTCCTGGCTTTGGAGTGAAAGAAGCCGGGAAATACACACAGAGATCCATACAGCAAGATACGAAATGCCCCTTAAATTGTGGATCACCAGATTCAGAAAAGTGAATAGTCTCCATTCCAATAAGTAGGTAGTTGAACTAAGAATACATAACAGTTCATTTGAACAAATTAAAGTTACAAGAGGCAGAGGGA
Source organism: Nicotiana tabacum (assembly GCF_000715075.1). Lineage (NCBI taxonomy): Eukaryota > Viridiplantae > Streptophyta > Magnoliopsida > Solanales > Solanaceae > Nicotiana > Nicotiana tabacum. The sequence goes on from NC_134100.1 coordinate 778,859, forward strand.
AGCAGATGCACACATGTCCTCTACAACGTCCGGACGAAATCTGGGGAGTCCTTCCTGGGACCAACCAATGTTCGATACAAGTAAATCTTCTCGACCTTTTGCCTGTCATCAGAGCAAGTGTCTATCTGATCGTTCTCGCTGATGATCTCCACATTGAGCCTCGGCATCTTCTGAGCAACAGCCTTGCATGCTCCAAGAGTCACTTGGCAGGACGACATCCAAAGGGATCGCATTGTCTCATACTTCCCCACGTCCGCCAGAAGTGCCACATTACCAAAAGGGCTATCCCTGATCTCAAGCTTTTTCATTTTCTTGCACCCGTTCAACACATATAGCATCCCCTTGTCACTATCTCCAGCAAAGGCTATGGAGAGCATCTCAAGCTGCTCAGCATACATTCCTATGTAAAGGAAAACCTGATCAGTTAGAAGACCAGAGACTGACAGCCGCTTGAGGCCTTTGCACGACTGTACAATTGCCCCAAAACCTTCGTCTAGTGGCTGCATGGTAACTGCATCTGGCACAGTTGGGTTAAGAGTGCACAATCTGAAACGAATAAAGTTTGGGCAGTTTTTGGCAACAGTTATAAGTGCAGCATTAGTCATCTGCTGGCAGAAATACAACAATGAGTTGAGCTTTGGACAACCGGCTGATATTGCAACCAAGCCCTCTTCAGTTACAGCAGCATGGCCAAATCCATGAAGGTCAGATGGGAAGACCCTTAATTCCTGCAATTCTTTACAAGTAGAAGCCACAACACCTAGCCCTTTATCTCCAATAGTATCCAGAATCTGTGAAATCAATATTTAACGCGTCAAACAATTGTAGGAAAATAAAGCAACAAGGAAATAATTAAAAGGGGGGCAAAAATATCAACCCATAGGCGCTCTAGTTTTCCGCAGAAACGAATCAGCTTTATAAGTTCAGCACTGTAGATTCCAGGTGCATAGCTCAAGTTCAGGGACGACAAATTCAGGCAAATTGGATAAATAGCAGGCAGGCAGCGAGGAGCAATCTCCAAGAACCCCGACAAGCTCCTAATAGAAGTACACCTCTTCAGAGCATTCTTTAGTTTGTTGTAAGTCTCAGAAACTGGATCACTGATAAAACTCCCTGTCCCCAAGTCCACTAAGTGAGGAGCTTTAATTAAAATCCTTTGAAGAGCATCAAGAGGCACAGTATGATTTAATCTCAGACTTCTTAGGTTTGGACATCTAGCCACTAGCCTCTCAAGAGCTGCCAAGTTAACTTCTCCTTTGAGGCAAGCAAAATTCAAAGAGACAAGAGTAGTGCAGTTGTCTGAAAAACAACTAAGCCACTGTCCTCTGCGATCTTCGACTTCGTTTTCCTGCAAGTCCAACTCCCTTAAAAACCTGCAAGAATCAGACGACCAATTTCAGTTAATTATCTGCCCTATGTATCATTCAAATGCATCATAGATTTGCCTTTACACAAGCTCAAACCATCCTTGCAGCTCCTCACAGATGTTCTTCACCGAGACATCACGGGTATGAAAATTTGTAGAGAACCTGACATATCTTACTTCATACGCAGAGTGAGCTATAAAGAAGCTTGCATCTTTAAGAGACAGATGTTCTTCACCGAGACATCACGGGTATGAAAATTTGTAGAGAACCTGACATATCTTACTTCATACGCAGAGTGAGCTATAAAGAAGCTTGCATCTTTAAGAGACAGTTTGATTGCGAAAGAACATGACATTTCAACATGAACTACCATGAGCCACCAAAAAGAGAAAGATTTATTCTATTAGAACTTATTAAAGTAGACCGACGAACAGAACTTGTGTAAACTGTAGACTGAGTTTAACACCCAATACTAAACAAACGTGCAGAACTAAACTAACATTGCAAAACAGAGAAATATCCCAACAGCACAATTTTGTATATTGCTTGGTTAAGAATGAATACCCAGAGAAGCCACAAGGATGAAGAACTGCATCAATGTAGGAAAGCACTACTACTACATTAATGCAACTCACGAAAAGCAAACACACATAACCAACGATTAGACAAGAAATAATAATGCATATATATTATATTAGGCTGAAAGATTCGCTGCAGCAAAGGAATATATACCTGCAATTGGAAGCAATAGCAGCAAGACCATCAGTGGAGAAACCTTCACAGCTAACCAAAATCAAAGACTTGAAATTAGGAAAGGATCGCGAGAGTAGTTCAAGGCTCTCATCCGAAACCACCATCCTCTTCAAACGAAGCTCCTCCAAGTTCACACCACTCGCAGCCATCGCCTCAATCCAAGGGTCAACATAACCTCCCCAATCATGAGGGACCAAATTGAAATCCGCAAAATGGGGTTTCCCTTTCAAGGTAAGCGACCTAAGCCTCGGAAACCTAGCAATCACTCTCTCGGGGCTTACCGCGTAACAATTCCCTACAAACACCTTCTCTCTACTGAACCTCTCAACTCTATACCAAGAATTACAGACCAAAGAGACCGCATTTCGGTCCCTGTGGGAAGTCAAGAAATTGAAGACATGCTCCAACACTTCCTCTGGGAAGTAATTCATCATACACTGACACAAACACATTATTTGATGGTACAACTACCCTACTAAATACAACAACTTCACATTTTTGAACAAAAACTAGATCTAACAACAGAGAGAGAATAGATCTAAAGACTTGACCTTTATGGTACTACAAGTAGAACATTTAGATAGATCTGAAAGGAAAAAACAATGAAATTCAAGAAATACGATATTAATTAATCAGATAAGGAATATAGTCATCATCACCATCATATATAAAATAATAATAATATCAAGAAACGATGATTAGAGAACAACTTTATGAAGATGAGCAGATCTGAAGTGAAGAACCTATTCAGACAGAGAGACAGAGCTCCCTCCGTGGGCAGTAAATCTCTTATTATTATTATTATTATTATTATTATCACTCATTCATCAGAGACGAAACTGTTCTTCTCTCTCTCTCTCTCTCTACCCATCTCAATATGATGATAAGATATCTAAGCAAAGTGTTTCACATCATCACCACTCATCAGTCTTCAGGAAAAAAAGGAAGAAAGAGAGAGAAGTGTTTCTCTCCTCATCTTCTATTGACTAACCAAAGTAGTAAGCTAAATCTTGACTCTGGTTGAGTTAAAAGTAATGATCGGACGGTAGATATATGTCCTTGAGAGCAGAGTAACATGCATGTGTCTTTATCTCAAAAGCAATGCCAGTTTCACAAAATTGGCCATTCCTTTCACCATCTATTTACACGAAATGCCATTTTGTTGATAAGCTTCTCTTACCACATGTTTGTTGTTCTTGGTAATGGACTTAAATACAGAAAAAGTAGTTTTTCCAAGTGTCTTTTTAGAAAATAATTTTGAGAAAAATATACTTAGAAGTACTTTTTAAAGACTTAGTCAAACACTAATTGCTCTTCGAAAGTATTTTTTAAATTAAGTAGTCAAACACAAACTGCTTTGTACCAAAAGTATTTTTTTAAAAAACATTTCTCAAAAGAAGTTGATTTTAGAAGCTCGGTCAAACAAGCTACTAAAGATTAAAAGGAAAAGGAAATAGAGAGTTGTGTATAGTCAACCAAAGATTAAGTGGGGAGCCTTGACTAGGGATAGAGCGCAGGAGCGGAAAAGAAGTTGCTAGCAGTGGGGGCATGAGGGAGTAGTGACGACGCAAGAAGTGTGTGGATCACGACTGGGAATTGCATTAGGGAAGCAACGTGAAAGGTGTTAAGGGTCTTGAAGAGCTACTTAGATGGACACAAAGAGGACCGGTGGTGGAATAGAGAGGTCCAAGATAAAATTAAAGCAAAGAAAGCAGTGCATTAAAGCTAGTGGAGAGTAAAGACAAAGGAGAAAAGGACGAGTAAGGACTGGTATAAGAATACCAGGAAGGAGACGAAGTGAATGGTTACGGCGGCTAAGACTGCAACATCGAATGTTTATATAAAGAACTTGGGGCCAAAGGGACAAAAAGTTATACAGACTAGCCAATATGAGAAAAAAGGAAGATATTTGACATGTACCAAGTAAAGTATATCAAAGATGAGAAAGAAAAAGTACCGGTGGAAGAAGTACATATTACACGAAGATGGGTGGTATACGTATATGGACTCTTAAACAAAGAATGGGACATGAACACTATACTAAGTGATTTAGAGCACTCCGAGAGTAATCGAGATTTTGGACGATGACCATTGCTCCTTAGCTCATTTTTTATGGACCAACAAAATTTTAGGCGATTCGAGTCCGGTGGCCCGGGCCCATGCAAAAGGCGTGGGCTACGGCATACGAAAATCTAGGAACCGAGCGGAATTCAAGATTTATGGCACTAAAACGCCAAAAAACAAGAAACGGTCATGGCGAGACTGGTTTAGATCGTTTTCAATGGTTCGAAAAAATTTTAGGCGATCCGAACTCGGTAATCTGGGATCATGTAGAAGGTGTGGGCTATAGCACACGAAAATCTAGGAATCGGATGGAATTCCAGTATTATGGCCCTAAAACGCCAAAAACGAGTAACGGTCACGACGAGGCGGTGACTATTATTTCTTAGGTTGTTATTGATGGTCCGGCAAAATTTTAGATGATCCAGGTCTAGTGGCCCGGGACCATGCGGAAGGCATGGCTATAGCACACGAAAATCGAGGAATTGGGCGGAGTTCCAGTTTTGTGGCCCTAAAACCCCATAAAACGAGAACGGTCATAACGAGGTGGTGACTCTTGTTCCTTAAGTTATTTTTTATGGTGCGATATTAGTTTAGGCGATCCGGGTTTGGTAACCCGGGCCCATGCAGAAGGCATGAGCTATAGCACACGAAAATCTAGGAATCGGACGGAATTCAAGTTTTATGGCCCTAAAACGCCAAAAAATGATAAACGGTCATGGCGAGGCAGTTACTATTGTTCCTTAGGTAGTTTTTGATGGTCCAAAATGTTTTAAGGCGATCCTGGTGCGGTGTCCCGGTCCCATGTAGAAGATGTGGGCTATAGCACACGAAAATCTAGGAATATGGCGGAATTCCAGTTCCATGGCCCTAAAACGCCAAAAAAACTAGAAAGTTTCACGGCAAGGCGATGACTATTATTCCTTAGATCTTTTTTGATGGCCCGGAAAAATTTATAGTAATACGGGTCCGGTGGTTAGGCCCCATGCAGAAGGCGTGGGCAATAGCACACGAAAATCTGAGAATTAAGTAAAATTTCAGTTTTATGGCTCTAAAATGCCAAAAAATGAGGAACTATCATGGCGAGGGAGTGACTCTTGTTTCTTAGGTCGTTTTTGATAGACTGAAAAAAATTTAGGTGATTCGATTCAGAATGCCAGGGCCCATGCAGAAGGCATAGGCAATAGCACACGAAAATCTAGGAATTAGGCGGAATTCAAGTTTTATGTCCCTAAAAAGCCAAAAATGAGGATTGGTCATGGCGCGATAGTGACTATTGTTCCTTGGATTTTTTTTAGTAGTTCGGCAATATTTTACGAGATCAAGGTCCGGTGGCCCGAGCCCGGGCAGTAGGCGTTGGCTATTGCACACGAAAATTTGGAAATTGATCCGAATTCTAGTGCCCTAAAACTCCAAAAATTGAGGAACAATCATGTAGAGGCAATGCTTATTGTTTCTGAGGTCATTTTTGCAAGTCCGGCAAAATTTTAGGCGATTCAGGTCCGATGGCGCGGGCTCATGCAGAAGACGTAGGCTATAGAACACAAAAATTTGTGAATTGGCGAAATTCCAATTTTATGGCACTAAAATGCCAAAAAATGATGAACGGTCATGGAGAGACGTTGACTATTATTCCGTAGGTCATTTTCATGGTAACGGCAAAATTTTAATCGATTGGGGTCCGGTGACCCGGGCCCATGCGGAAGGAGTTGGCTATAACACACGAAAATCTTGAAATCGGGTGGAATTCCAATTTTATGGCTCTAAAATGACAAAAAATGAGGAACGATCTTGGCGAGCCAGTGGCTATTGTTCGTTAGGTCATTTTGACGGTCTAGAAACATTATAAGCGATCCAAGTCTGTTGTCCCTAGCCTATGAAGAAGGCATAGACTATAGTATACGAAATTCAGGAAATCGGGAAGGAATTCTAGTGTTATGACCCTAAAACGTCAAAAAAGGAGGAACAATCACGCTAAGGCGGTGACTATTGTTCCTTAGGTCATTTTTTATGGTTCAACAAAATATTAGGCGATCCGGGTCCGGTGGCCCGAGCCCATGCAGAGGGCGTGGGCAATAGCGTATGAAAATTTGAGAATTAGGCGGAATTCCAGCTTAATGTCTCTAAAATGCCAAAAAATGAGGAATGGTCATGGCGAGGCGATGACTATTGTTCCTTAGGTCATTTTTGATGGTTCGATAAAATTTTAGGCGATCCAGGTCCAGTGGTGCTGGCCCATGCAAAAGGTGTGGGCTATAGGATACGAAAATTTGGGAATTGTGCGGAATTCCAGTTTCACGGCCCTAAAACGCCAAAAAATGAGTAACAGTCATGACGAGGTAATGACTCTTGTTCCTTAGGTTGTTTTTTATTATCCAGCAAAATTCTTGGTGATACGTGTCTGGCTGCCCGGGCACATGCAGAAGGCAAAGATTATAGCACACAAAAATAAGATAATCAAACGGAATTCAAGTTTTATGGCCCTAAAACGGTAAAAAATGAGGAACGATCATGGCGAGCCATTGGCTATTGTTCCTTAGGTCATTTTTTATGGTCTAAATTTTTTTTAGAGGATATGGATTCGGTGGCCCTGGCCCATGAAGAAGGCGTGGGCTATAGGATATGAAAATTTAGGAATCATGCGGAATTTCAGTTTTATAGCCTTAAAATAGTAAAAATGAGGAACGGTCATAGAGAGCCAATGCATATTGTTCTTTAGATCATTTTTATGGTCCGAAAAATTTTAGACGATCTGGGTCCGGTGGCCCAGGACCATGAATAAGGCGTGGGCTATAGGACACGAAAATCTGAGAATCAGGTGAAATTTCAGTTTTATGGCCCTAAAACGTCAAAAAATGAGGAACAGTCATGGCGAGGCGGTGACTATTGCCCTTAGGTGGATTTTGATGGTCCAATAAAATTTTAGGCTATCCAGGTGTTCGCAACAAATTTTCGTAAGATGAAAAATAAATTGCAACAAAAATAATATGAAGAAAAGGTGATTTTATTGATAAATATTTGTGAGTACAATTCTATGTATCCCTTGATTCTCCTCTCTAAAATTCTCCGTGATTCGAGGGCTTGAGAAGCGCCTTTCTCGAATGTAGGATGATGCAGACCTCCTTGTGATGTATTTAATCGCCAAGAACATCGAGCAACACTTTGTTGTTACGGGTTGATCCCCGGGAAGAACTCCATTGATCACTCCTTTGTCGAAGAACTAAGCACTTGATGATTGATCTCTCTGTTTGTGGATGCCTTCACCAATTGCGGAGTGTTCTTCTCCAACTCTGAATGTCCCATGAGAGTTATGTAACCCCTCTATTTATAGTTGTAGAGGATGAGCAGTCCAGCTACATGTGAACTCTCTTACTTGATTCTGACTGGCCATGTTATTTTAGCCACTTGGCGACATGTGGTTGGTTCTTGCTTTTTGACTTGGATTGCCACATCATTTAACACGTGGCGTCATATTTTTGGCTTGCAGTTTGACTGAATATGCCATGTCACTTGACACCTGGCATGAGTCTGGGCCTTAAGATGAAATGGACCTTGGGCTTGAAAATAATAAAATGGACTAATTTAACTTGTAAAGTCAAAATTAATTATTTAACCCAATTGAATTTAATCCAAATTTTGCATGGATCAGACCCAATAAATTTTATATGTCTACAGATGCCCCCTACTTCAAGGTTCGTCCTAATGTGTCTTATCGAGATTTGATGACGAGGCTTGAAGTACCCGTGAGACAACTATTATTTTTTTAACAAAAGCCTCTTTTAAACTTAATTGCACATATCTCCTTCAAAGTGAAGCACGGAAATATCAAAACTGAAATTTCTTCCATGTAAAATTTTCCAAAATAATCACTTAAGTAAGCCTGCTTAATTAAGGAAGGAGCTGCTTTTAATATTTTCCTTCTCCGGTTAGCAGTCCAATTTAAGATCTTCTTAAGGACGGCAGAACAAAGTAATTCCATCTTTGGCTTGAATTACTATTTTAATCTAATTCTTTTTTGGAAAGAATGGCTAAGTCCAAACATTAAGCAAAGCCACATAACTCACTTACCTCAATTTGTGTTTGGATATTAATTGCAATTTACACATGACGAGTAATCAATTTGTGTTTCACTAGCACATAGAATCTTTTTTATTCAACTTCGGTCCAATTTGTCCACGGGATAATTAACTTCAATCGGATAACTCTCTTCTTTTCTCTTCTTTTCTGTTTAAAAGACGAACTCTTCTTGCAATACCTATAAAAGGAGGACCAAGCCAACTAGTTTTCCGTCACAATTGAATATCAAGCTCCTCTGTCTAACTAGGTCGAAGCACCAAAACTGATATTAGAGCTTCTTCTATCTAACCAATTGCTTTCACGAACTGTTTGCACTCTCCCTTTCTTTCATTCCTCTTTTTTTTGTTATCTCCTTAATTTTTTTTGTTGAATCATGACTTGCTTTCTCTCCCCTTTTTTATGCAGCAGATCATTCAATTTAAATAGGTAGAAAAGAGAACTAGAAGCAACCAAGCGCGCTCCATGCAATAATTTGGGGATGAAGTTGTGCTTCCCGTATTACTTCTTTATTCAAAATTAATCCATGTTGAAGGACTCCACTAGCATGAGAAGCCAAATTTGCAAACTCTGAGCAATGGAGATCACTGTTCAAGACCAAAAAAAATATTTGCCGCAATTTAAAGCTTCGTGCTATGGGCACCGATATCTGTCATTCTGAACTAGACTGTTGTGCTGCTTTCGATATCTTTTTTATGTCAAACTGAAGCGCCATGATGCTGAATCGTCGTGCTATTAGCACCATATCCACAGAATTTCGTGTTGTTGGCATCGAGGATTTCCAAAATATTTTTCTTTTGTAGGCTTTTGCAAGAGTACCAACGGTCTTTGATATCACTAAGGAGATGCACGAGATGCCTATATGATTTGCAGTGAAACACTTGTCTCTTTGTTGCGGCCTGGCAAGAGAGACGCATGAAGTGTCTTTCCAAACTTGGTGATGAAATACCTACTCTTTGAGGTTCGATGATACCATATTTCATTATTGGCAAGACAACATGTACCACATCGCACCATTGCAGGTTGACGAGGAAGTCAACTGGAGTAGGCTTTTCCAACTTCGGCGAGCAAGCACTTGGCGCGTCTCTGCTGTTTTGACTTCATAGAATTTCATGCTCGCATTAAAAAAAATCGTATCTCGACCTAGCAGTGTCCAAACTGCAATCTGCTTGGTTCTGCTGAATTAAAACTTGCACCACAACGACATATCCAAAATTTAGGGCCAAATTCCATCAGGACAAATCGAATGAACTTTTGAAGGCGATGCACAAGTCTGTCATTTCGGCTTCACAGCCTTGCATGCTATCATTGGAATGCATACATCTCAAGCTAGGAATGTCCAAATCACTATCCGTCTATTCCATTGGAAAGAAGACTCAGAAATAAGAAAATACCCAAAATATTATGGAAGGATTCCTAGCAGATTAGCCTCAACAATATTTTGAAAGCGACCCACCTGTCTGCCGAACTCGCTATTTAGCTTTGTGCGCACTCGTTGAAAAATTCATATCTCGATCTACCAGAGTCAGAATTGCAAGCCATCTATTCCATTGGAATGAACAAGAGTGTCTTTAATACTTGAAGATATCATGGACGAACTCCTTTTGAATTGCCTGCAACAGTAGTTTGAAATTGCTCCCAACATTTGCTGCACTTGCAATTCAGCTTTGCGCACTTTTATAGAAAACTTCATATATCAAGCTACGGGTGTCGGAATCCCGAGATCTGCACCATCGGAAAGATAAGTTTGATACCTACAACACCTGAAAATATTGTGGCAGAACTCCTTTTAGATTGGTCGCGATATTACTTTGAAGTCGCTCCTGATGTTTGTTTTGCTGCTTTGTAGCTTTGTGCACTTTCGTCAAAAAAATTCATATCTCGAGCTACGAATCTCCAAATTGCGATCCGTTTGAACCGTTAAAAGTTAAACGCAGATACCTACAAACATGTTAATTTCATGGAATAACTCGTTTCGATATGAAAACAGAAAAATTCTCAAATCCATCTAGCAGCAGTAAACTTTCAGATTCGTGTAGTTCCGGCAGAAATAAAATCATATTTTGAGCTAGGAGCCTCCAAATCACAAATGGTTTGTGTTGTTTGACACTAGGTATACGCAGCTACAACATGTGAAAAGTTAGAGGTAGAACAGATTTTAGATGGACTGCAGTGACTTTTCGAATTTGATTGATATGTCATTTGAGCTCGATTTCCAACTTTGCGCACTCATGCGGAAAAATTCCTAGCTTGGGCTATGGGTGTCTGGACCATAAACATCTTGATTCTACGACATTTAGATGTGAAGAAATATAACCATGCCAAAGATCAAGGCTTCATTCTCTCTGAGTTGTCCTATTTTGAGATTGACTCTACATTATTGCATATAGTAACTTCAAGTACCATGCTTCACAAATCTTATCTCTTGTTTATTCCTTTTGTAGAGTCGCGAAGGAGCTCAAAGGGTCCAGATGTCACACTGAGGTGTCATACAAGATACAGAGTCAACCTTCCAACATCTGTTGCACTTGATTTGTTGATAGTCTTGAAGTTCATCAATGGCGGCTCCCATGCTGATTAAAGGTTTTTCAAGAGAGACGACTTCTCATATATGGGACCTTCAACCAACACTTGCACAAGAGAAGCAAACTATCATGATCGAGGCCTAACAACAAGATATATGATCAAGAGATTATTACAACTACTAAACACGAGAGACATACATCGGGAATGGCATCAAATGTAGAGACGTCATACGGAAAAGCATTTGAGACGCGTCAGCAACAAAGCCTAGTTTATGATCTTCTTCATGATTTAGGCTTTTATATAGAAAAATGTCTTGTTCCTTTTGTCTCTACATTTTTGAATGTATCAACTTTTGTACTATTGAAGCAATAAAACATCTTTTATATTTCAATGCAAATCGTCTTCTTTTCCTCATAGATATGTGTCTATACACTTGGAAGAATTAATGTAATGATCTGATGACGCCAAACTTTTATTTTTTTAAAACTCATGCTACTGAACTTAGAATGGAAGTCTAAGATGCCTACTTACCTCGGTAAAGAGGATCAAGTCATAACGTAGTTTAGAGGGATGAGTTTTTTTTTTGGTCACTTTTGCCTAGGCCGCCTCTTTCAAGGTTTTCAACCTATCAATTTTTTTGTCGTACACAGTTTAGACTCATGCAGGCCAGGAGCGTGGCAACGTGCAGTTTAGGCTCATGCATCAAGGAGCATCATGACTTACAATTTAGGCTCGTACGTCGAGGAGTGTTGGTGACTTTCATGGGAAGTACTGCTTCAGAAATTTTCCGTTGATCGGACCAACTCTAAGACCATCCTTATCGACAATTTTGTATGTGCCACTTGAAAGGCTTCCTTCACAACATATGTCTCATCCCATTTTGAGGTAAACTTGTCGCCTATGCATTTGTTGAGGATTATGGGTCATTGAATAGCTAGGACTAAGTCTCCCACTTGGAATGATCGTGGCCGCACTTTCTTGTTGAAAGCTCTAGCTAGTCAAGCTTGATAGCACTCCAATTTTTGTTGCGCTTCCAATCTTTTCTCATCCAATGCCTCTAACTCTGCTACGCGAAGTTGAGCATTCTCCTCAGACGTGAGTCCTTCTTGGATTGCAATCCGCAATGATGGAATTTGTTGCTCCAACGGACGGACTGCTTTTACGCCATATACCAAAGAGTAAGGAGTTGCTTGTGTAGTAGTTCTGAAGGTTGTCCTGTTTGCCCAAAAAGCTTCACCAATTTTCTCATGCCAATCTCTCTTGTTCTTTGCAACAACTTTCTTCAAAAGGTTACCAAGCGTCTTGTTAAAAGCTTCAGCAAGGCCGTTGGTGGGTGTATTATAAATTGAAGACTTATGTTGTTTGAAACTGAACTTCTCGCATAGACTCTTCACGAGCTTGTTGTCAAATGGCGTTCCAATATAAGTGATTATGTATCTTGGTATGCCGTACCTAAAAATTATATATGACTTGACAAAATCGACAATAGTTTCCTTTTTCACCTCTTTGAGTGGATTAGCTCAGCCTATTTAGAGAAGTAGTCCGTAGCGGCCAATATGTACATCTGTCCCTTTGATGACCTTGGAAGTGGTCCAACAACGTCAAATCCCAATGCATCAAAAAGTCATGAAGCTCCAGTTGGGTGAAGAGGCTTTGGAGGTTGGTGGATGTAGTTGGCATGAAATTGACACGCTTGACATCTTTTGGCATGATCCATGCAATCCTTCACTATTGTCGCCCAATAGTAGCCCATCATCTTGATGCAAAAATGGAGCTTGGGACCAGATTGGTGTGCTACACATGAGCCAGAATGTGCTTCCTCTATCACTTGGCAGGCTTCTTCTTTGTCAAGACATCGCAAGAATAGTCTTTCAAAAGAGCGGCGAAACAATGTCCCCTTATAGAAGATGAATCGTGGTGCTCTTTGTTTGATGTCTGTTCTTTGTCACGGATCTTTAGGTAACTTTCCATGTTCAAGGTACTCTATCAGTGGTTGCCTCCAATCTTCTTCTTCAATCACTTGAACAGACGTGTGATGGCTTTCATTGATTTGAAGATCTAGAAGTCTAGGAATAACCCATTGATGACACACGTATACCTTTGTCAACTCATTCTCTCCAAGTGCCATCATCGTAGCCAAGTTAGCCAAAGCATCAGCCTTGCGATTTTCTTCTCTTGGGACGTGGTTTAAGAACGCTTGGTCGAATTTTTCAAGTAAACCAGAAGCATATTGATGGTATGGAAATAGATCTTCCTTCTTTACCTCGTAACTCCCCAAAAGTTGGTTGATGATCAACTTAGAGTTTCCGTAGATCTCCAACTGTAGAATCTTCATTTCTAATGCCATTTAGAGACCGATGATCAAAGCTTGGTACTCTGCGGCATTGTTGGAGCATGTTTCACCTAAAATAAAGGAGAATGACAAGACTTGTCTTTCTGGAGAGATCAACACAACACTTGCCCCCACACTATTACGATGTGCAAATCCATCAAAGAACATTGTCCATGGTGGTAATTCTTCGATGAACAAAACGTCTTCATCTGGAAACTCATCCGAAAGCTCCCATTCTGCCGGAAGAGGGTGATCAGCCAGAAAATTGGCTGGTGATTGTCCTTTCATAGCTTTTTGAGGTGTGTATATGATCTCATATTGGTTAAATAATATGGACCATCTTGCTAGGCGTTCAGAAAGAACAGGTCGAGTCATCACAAACTTCACGGGATCTGCTCGAGAGATGAATTTGATGGTGTATGCTTCAAAATAATGCCTTTGCTTCTTTATTGCATAAAGTAACGCTAAGCATATTTCTCAACAGACGTATAATTCAACTAATCTCCTATCATAGTTCGACTAAGGTAGTACAAGGTTTGTTCCTTTCCTTCCTTATTCTCTTGAGCAAGTAGTGCCCCAAGTGAACGTTCTTGTGCCACGATGTAGAGTATCAATGGGTTCCCAAGCATTGGTGCCCCTAACACGGGTGGATTCAGTAGGTATATTTTAATGCTTTCAAAAGCATTTTGACATGATTGATCCCAATGAAAGGGATATCCTTCCTCAATAGATGATTGAAGGGTTGACACCGTCCAACTAGATTAAAGATGAACCTCCAGATGAATGCTAAGTTTCCTTGGAGACTTCGAAGCTCCCTCAAGTTCTTTGGATCGGGCATTTTCTGAATGGCGTCAATCTTTGCAGGATCAACTTCAATTCTACGATGACGCACAATGAAGCCAAGAAACTTTCCTGAGGTAACTCCAAATGCACACTTGAGTGGATTCATCTTCAGGTCAAATTTTCTTAACCTTTCAAAAACAATTCGAAGGTCTTCAAGGAGGTAATGCCTACTCTTCATATTCACCACTAATTCATCGACGTAGCATTCAACCCTATTATAAAGCATGTCGTCAAAGATGTTTTGCATCGCGCGTTGGTAGGTGGCACTAGCATTCTTCAGACCAAAGGGCATCACTTTGTAGCAATATATCCCTTTTGGAGTTTGGAAAGCAGTACACTCTTTATCTTTTGGAGACATTTTGATTTGATTGTATCCGAAGGACCCATCTATGAATGCCATAGCTTCATGCCCTGTTGTAGCATCAACCATGAGTTCAATAATTGGTAGCAAGAAGTCATCTTTTGGACATGCCTTGTTTAGCTCTCGAAAGTCAACACAAACACGTATTTGACCATTCTTCTTCTTGACAGGTACAATATTCGATATCCATGATGGGTACTTCACCTCTTGAATAAATGCTGCCTCGATGAGCTTCTTGACTTCGACTTCAATTTGTGATACAAGCTCGGGTCGAAACATGAGTTGTGACTGCTTCACAGGGCGTGCTCCACGTTTGATCCCTAAATGATGAACAATTACCTTAGGACTAAGACCAGGCATTTCTTTATATGACCAAGCGAAGACATCTTTGTACTCGGTCAACAACTTGGAGTATTCCTCCTCCTCTTGAGGCGTAAGCAGTGCACTAATGAAGGTGAGGCGTGGATCTTTCGGATTACCTAAATTGAGTTCCTTAAGTCATCCACAGTTGATTGCCCACCATCTTCTAGTTGAGGGGGAGCCTCATATGCTTCATCACCGACGTTAAGGCATGGACTATCTTCCATAGTTATGTGATAGGATGTTTCCACAAAGTCTGACTTTTCTCTTTGACTTCCTTAGATGGTCGGCATGGCTTCTTTCTCTTTCTTTGCTTTTTTATGAGGCTGGAAAGTGTAAACAATGGTTCTCTTTTGCACCTTCAGTGGACCATCTGTGGCTATTGACAAAATAGACTTCCTCTTCATGTGTGATGGGAAAGCACTACAAATTTCTTTGTCAGCAACAACTTCAAAATGATCCCGCTCCTCATGGATTGCTCCTTGTATTTTGACAGTATCTTTCTAGATAAAGACTTCATTGTGGTCCCTGGGCGACAAAAGATAGAGGTATTTGAGGTAGTGAAAACTTCTTTTAGATGTTTGGAAGCTACATATTCACCTTTGTGGCTTAGCCTTTCAAACACTAAGACTGGAGGGGTTGAGCCTCTAATGCTATCAAATACTGAAGCCCGTTGTTTTATTTTCTTGCCCTTAACTTCCTTCTTCTCCTCTACCGAGGTGTATTGTGATGAAGCTATCTCTTTGCTTCTCTTTGATGAAATTCGAAGAGGCTCTGCCAAACTGAACCCCAACCCAAACTTTAGAGTGGCGACGTAGTGCCCTTGCTTTCTTAACTTCATTTGGGACTCATTGAGCCCATGTATCTTTTCACCAGTGACTTCGTATTTGAATTCTCCTAGTTATGATGGATTGGATAAGTCATAACCAGACTTTTCCAGTAGTATGAAGGCCTTAGGATCATAGTGCCCTTTTATTTTATCAGCTTAGAGATTGCCTTTAGCAGACTCACAAGTCGCGGATGGGATTTGTGCAACTGGGGCAGTCATATGCTCCTACAAATGTTGGATATCTTTGTGACTCATTTGCTTTTTTGGATTACATTCATGTAGCAAAGGTTGCCCTTTATTTCGACGCTCACGTGGAACATAGCGAAAAACCAGATGCTCCCCAGTCTTTGTCTGTATGTCACCTTCAAATGATGATATCTTAATGGAGACTTCTTCTGTTCCCTTCTTAGGTAGCTTTGTGGTAGTCCATTGAGCCTCATTTTCCTCTTCTGACTTAACATCAGCTTCGTCATCTGATGATGGTTTCTCCATTTTCGGCTCACAAGAATCTAGGTAGAATTTTGCGTCTAAAAAGTATGACTCCGCCTTAGTGAAAGGCTTGATGTCTGCATCAATTTTGACTATCTCACCATCTCTTTTGTACTTCAGACATTGATGCAAAGTAGATGATACCACCCCATTCTCATGAATCCAAGGACGTCCAAGCAACAAGTTGTATGATGTTTTAACATCTATGACGTGAATCAGGGTGTTTGAATTCATCTCGCCAATGGATAATCCTACGCGGGCCATACCTATGGCTCGTTGTCCTCCTTGGTTGAAACCTTGGATTGTTAGGTTACGTTTGGATAGCTCATCGATAGAGATCCCAAGCTTTTTTAGCACCATCTTTGGCATGATTGTGGGTACGTCTGAATCTAGAAATGGATAAACCTTCTCCTCTAATTCCTTCAAGGTGGGACGACGCTTCTCCTCTTTGGGATATTGACTCGGGGTCTTATCCTCCTTCACTTTTGCTTAGTAGTGACCTTCACGGAAGTTGCTTTCACCGCCATTGCTTCTTTGGTTTGGTTCTTTGATGCAACATTTTTCTTGAACTCCTTTTGATCAGCAAATGGAGATGCCTTTCCATGACTTGCGATTCTTAACTCCATATCGTGCGCTCGTGTTGTAAGTTCTTCAAAAGTTCACGGTTTGATCCCGTGTAGAATGTACAAAAGGCCCCAGTGCATTCCTTTAATGCACATATCCATAACAGATATCTCTCAAAGGCGATCTTTGCAGTCCAAACTTAACACCCTCCAACGATTAATGTAATCCACCACGGGTTCGTCCTTCCTTTGCTTGGCGCATGTCAAATCTATTATGCTTACAGTTCTTCTCGGTACTGTAAAACGATTGAGGAATTCCTTCTCAAGTTGCTCCCAACTATCAATGGACTCGGGCTCCAAGTCAAAATACCAGTCAAATGCGTTCCCTTTCAGAGAACGAACAAATTGTTTTACCAAAAGGTCACCATGCGTTCCAGCATTTCTACAAGTCTCGACAAAGTGGGCAATATGTTGCCTTAGGTTCCCTTTACCATCAAATTGATGCAGCTTTGGTGGTTGATAATTGGTGGGCATGGTTAAACAATCAATACTCTTAGTATAAGGTTTAGAGTAGTACAACGAACTTTGCGATGGTCCGCCATATTGAGCTCTGATGGTGTTTGTTATCATGTCTTGCAATTGTTGGACAGATAACGCCGCAACTGAAGTAGATTGATTTTCCTTTTGAATGTTTAACTTTGCAAGTGATTCCTTAACAACCATTTTCTGGGAGTTGAAGATAGGTGAACGAAGAGGGACATGGCTCGACTCTCCAGGTGCATAGGCCTCCAATTTGTTCATGAGTTGAGCGATATGAAGGTCTTTGTCTTCAACAGATTTCTTCAAGACTCTATAGTTTGTTCCATCATGGCAAACTTTTCGTCCACGTTAGTTGCGTCAGTCACAAGGCATTGACTTTCGTTGAAACTGAAGAATCCACCAAATTCTCAAATCCGCCAAGGTTTGAGGTTGTTTGAGAAAGTTCGTCAAACATCGAGAATGGGGTGTTGCCCCCAGAGATTGCGGTTGCGAACGTCATATGAGATCTGCTTTTCTTTGACATCTCCAAGGAGGCGAAGTATTCGGATCCATCCAAGCCACTAGCCTTGAACTTGCTTCGAGTGATTGGGCCAACATGACTGAGCTCAGTGGATGCAGCAACAGTAACATCTTTGCATGGAACATCACACATGTGGAAGGCCATTGTAGTAGTAGATCTAAAGTTTGTAATTTCAACTTGCAAGAAGGAGAGATGAAGGGCAGAATTTGTCCCACTGGGCGTGCCAAAATTTGTTCGCAATAAATTTTCGTAAGACGAAAAATAAACTGCAACAAAAATAATATGAAGAAAAAGAGATTTTATTGATAAATATTTGTGAGTACAATTCTATGTATCCCTTGATTCTCCTCTCTAAAATTCTCCATGATTCGAGGGCTTGAAAAGCATCTTTCTCGAATGTAGGATGATGCACACCTCCTTGTGATATATTTAATAGCCAAGAACATCGAGCAGCACTTTGTTGTTACGGGTTGATCTCCGGGAAGAACTCCGTTGATCACTCATTTGTCGAAGAACTATGCACTTGATGATTAATCTCTCTGTTTGTGGATGCCTTCACCAATTGCGGAGTGTTCTTCTTCAACTTTGAATGTTCCCTGAGAGTTATGTAACCCCTTTATTTTATAGTTGTAGAGGATGAGCAATCCAGCTACATGTGAACTCTCTTACTTGATTCTGATTGGCCCATGTCATTTTAGCCACTTGGCGACCTGTGGTTGGTTCTTGCTTTTTGACTTGGATTGTCACATCATTTAACACGTGGCGTCATATTTTTGGCTTGGAGTTTGACTAGATATGTCATGTCACTTGACACCTAACATGAGTTTGGGCCTTAAGATGAAATGGACCTTGGGCTTGAAAATAATAAAATGGACTAATTTAACTTGTAAAGCCAAAATTAATTATTTAACCCAATTTAATTTAATCCAAATTTTGTATGGATCTGACCCAATAAATTTTATAAGTCTACACCAGGTCTAGTGGCTCGGGCCCATGCAAAAGGAGTGGGCTGTAGCACACAAAAATCAAGAAATCGGGCAGAATTCCAGTTTTATAGCCCTAAAACACCAAACAAACGAGGAACGATTATGCGAGGTGGTGGCTATTATTCCTTAGGTTGTTTTTGATGGTCCGAAAAAAATTTAGGCTATCCAGGTCCGGTAACCCTGGCCCATGCAGAAAAGCGTGGACTATAGCACACGAAAATCTGAGAATCGACCGGAATTCTAATTTTATGGCTCTAAAATGCCTAACAACAAGGAACGGTCATGGCAAGGTGGTTTTATTGTTCCTTAGGTCATTTTTTATGGTCCGGCAAAATTTTAGGCGATCCGGGTCTGGTGGCTTTAACATACGAAAATCTAGAAATCGAGCGGAACTCCGTTTTTATGGCCCTAAAATGCCAAAACATGAGGAACGGTCATGGCGAGGCGGTGACTATTGTTTCTTCTATCATTTTTGCTGATTCGACAAAATTTTAGGTGATCTGGGTCCGGTGGCTCGGGCCCATTCAGAAGAGGTGGGCTATAGAATATGAAAATCTAGGAATGAGGCAAAATTTCAATTTTATGGCCCTAAATGTCAAAAAATGAGGAATGGTCATGGTGATGTTGTAACTATTGTTGCTTAGGTTGTTTTTGATGATCCAGAAAATTTTTAGGCAATCTGGGTTCAATAGCTCGAGGCCATGTAGAAGGCGTGGGCTATAACACACGAAAATCTAGGAATCACGCAAAATTCAGTTTTATGGCTCAAAAACTCCAAAAATGAGGAATGGTCATGGAAAGGCGGTGACTATTTCTCCTGATGTTGTTTTTGATGGTCTACCAGAAGTTTGGGTGATCCAAGTCCGTTGGGCTGGGCCCATGCAAAAGGCGTGGCCTATAGTACATGAAAATCTGAGAATCAGGCAGAATTCTAATTTTATGGCCCTAGAACTCCAAAAAATAAGAAACAATCATGGAGAGACATTGACTATTATTCCCTAGGTCTATTTTGATGGTCGGAAATTTGTTTAGGTAATTTGGGTCCTGTGGCCCAGGCCCATGCGAAAATTTGGGAATGAGGCGTTATTCCAGTTTTATGGTCCTAAAACGCCAAAAAAATGAGGAACGTTCATGGTGAGGCGGTATTTGTTGTTCCTTAGGTCATTTCTTATAGTTCGATAAATTTGTAGGCAATCTAGATCCAGTAGCCCGGGTCAATGTAGAAGGCATGAGCTATAACACATGAAAATTTATAAATTGGATGGAATTTTAGTTTTATAGCCCAAAATGCCAAAAAAGAGAAACAGTCATAGCAAGGTTGTGACTATTGTTACTTAGGTCATTTTTGATAGTCCGGCAAAAGTTTAGGTGATCCAAGTTCGGTGGCTCAGGCCTATGCAGAAGGTGTGGGCTATAACACACGAAAATATGAGAATCTGACGAAATTCCGGTATTATGGCCCTAAAACATCAAAATAGGAGGAACGGTCATGGCGAGGCAGTGATTATTATTCCTTAGATCATTTTTTCTGATACAACAAAATATTAGGTGGTCCGGGTCTGGTGGCTTTGGCCCATATAAAACACGTGGGCTATAGAATACGAAAATCTAGAAATTAGGCGGAATTCTAATATTATGACCCTAAAATATCAAAAAACGAGCAACGGTCATGGCGAGGCGGTGACTATTGTTCCTTAGATCATTTTTTATGGTCCAAAATTTTTTTAGACGATCTGGGTCCTGTGGCTCGGGTCCATGCAGAAGGCATGGGCTATAACACACGAAAATTTGGGAATCGGGTCTAGTTCCAGTTTTATGGCCCCAAAATGTCAAAAAATAAGGAATAATCATGGCGAGGCGGCGACTATTGTTCCTTTGATCGTTCTTGATAGTCTGACAAAATTTTAGGCGATACTAGTCCAGTGGGCCCGGCCCATGTAGAAAGTGTGGTTATGGCACACATAAATCTAAAAAAGAGATGGAATTCTAGTTTTTTGGCACTAAAACACCAAAAAATGAGGAACGGTCTTGGCGAGGCGGTGAATATTGTTCCTTAGATCAATTTTTATGGTCCGATAAAATTTTAGGCAATCCGGGTCCGGTATCCCGGGCCCATGCAGAAGGCGTAAGCTCTATAGCATACAAAAATTTCGAAATCAGACATAATTCCAGTTCTATGGTACTAAAACGCCAAAAAAAGAGGAATACTAATGGAAAGGCGGTGACTATTATTCTTAGGTAACTTTTGATTGTTCAAATTTTTTTTAGGCGATCTAGGTACAGTGGCTCGGGCCATGTAGAAGGCGTGTGATACAACACACAAAAATCTTAGAATCATGCGAAATTCCAGTTTTATGGTCCTAAAATACCAAAAATTAGGAACGGTGATGGAGAGGCAGTGACTATTGTATTTTTTATGGCCCTAACAATTTTTATATGAGTCGGGTACGATGACCCGGGCCCATGTAGATGGTGTGGGCTATAGCACACAAAAATCTGGGAATCGGGTGGAATTCCAATTTTATGGCCTTAAAAAGCCAAAAAACAAGGAACGATCATGACTATAGTTCCATAGGTCATTTTTTATGGTCCGACAAAATTTTAGGCGATCAGGGTCTGGTGGGTCGGACCCATGTAGAAGACGTGATCTATAATTTAAAAATCTAGGAATCGGGCGGAATTCAAGTTTTATGGACCTAAATTCCCAAAACACGAGGAACGATCATGGAAAGGTGGTAATTATTATTCCTTAGGTCATTTTTAATGGTCCTACAAATTTTAAACGAACTCAACACATGCATAAGGCATGTGCTATAGCAAACGAAAATCTAGAAATCGGGTGAAAATCTAGTTTTATATCCCTAAAATGCCAAAAAATCGAGGAATGGTCATGGCGAGGCAATGACTATTGTTCCTTAGGTCATTTTTTATGGTCCGGCAAAATATAAGGCGATCCGAGTCTGGTAGCCCGGGTCCATGAAGAAGGTGTGAGCTATAGCATACGAAAATCTGGGAATCAGGAGCAATTTAAGTTTTATGACTCTAAAATGCCAAACAACAAAGAACGGTCATGACTAGGCGGTGTCATTATTCCATAGGTTATTTTTTATGGCTTGGCAAATTTTTTAGATAATTCGGATCCGGTGGCCAGTTGTGCCTATTGTTCTGTAGGTCGATTGGCTATAGCACACGAAAATTTAGAAATTAGGCGGAATTCCAATTTTATGGCCCTAAAACTGCAAAAAATGAGGAACAATCATAGAGAGCCAATGGCTATTGTTCGTTAGGTTATTTTTTATGGTCTAGAAAAATTTTCAATGATCTAGGTCCGTTATCCCTAGTTTATGAAGAAGGCGTTGGCTATAGTACATGAAATTCAGGAAAGCTAACAGAATTCTAATTTTATGGCCCTAAAACACCAAAAAAGGGGAAACGGTCATGACAAGGCAGTGAATATTGTTCCTTAGGTCATTTTGGATAGTCCAGAAAATTTTTAGGCGATCCAGATCCAGTAGCCCCGGCCCATGCAGAACGTGTGAGCTATAACACACGAAAATCTGGAAATCAAGCAGAACTCCAGTTTTATAGCCCTAAAACACACAAAAAACGGTCATGACGAGGCAGTGACTATTGTTCCTTCTATCATTTTTTGATGATCCGGTAAAATTTTAGGCGATCCGGTCCCGGTAGCTCAGTCCAATGCAGAAAACGTGGGCTATGGAACACAAAATTTAGGAATCAGGAAAAATTCCAATTTTATGGCCTTAAATGTCAAAAACGATGAATGATCATAGCAATGCAGTGACTATTGTGTCCTTAGGTTGTTGTTGATTATTCGGCAAAATATTAGGCTATCTGGGTTCGATGGCTCGAGCCCATGCAGAAGGCGCGGGCTATAACACACGAAAATCTAGGAATCAGGCAGAATTCCAGTTATATGACTCAAAAACTCCAAATTATGAGGAAGTGTAATGAAAAGGCGGTGACTATTGTTACTTATGTCACTTTTTATGCTCCCACAAAAGTTTGGACGATCCAAGTCCGATTGTTCGGACCCATGCAAAAGGCGTGGACTATAGCATATGAAAATTTGGGAATCGAGCGAAATTCCAGTTTTATGGCCCTAGAACGCTAAAAAATAAGGAACGGTCATGGAGAGGCAATGACTATTGTTCCCTAGGTCAGTTTTGATCGTCGGATTTTCTTTAGGAGATCTAGGTCCTGTGACCTGGGCCCATGCGAAAATTTGGGAATCAGGTGGTATTTCAGTTTTATGGCCCTAAAACACCAAAAAATAAAGAACGGTCATGGCGAGGTGGTGTTTGTTGTTCCTTAGGTCGTTTCTTAAGGTCCGATAAATTTTTAGGCGATTTGGGTCCAGTGGCCCAAGCCCATGAAGAAGGCATGGACTATAGCACACGAAAATTTAGAAATCGGGCGAAAATCCAGTTTTATGGCCCAAAAATGTCGAAAAAGAGGAAAGGTCATAACTAGGTGGTAACCATTATTCCTTAGATCATTTTTATGGTTCGACAAGAGTTTAGGTGATCCAAGTCCGGTCGCTCGGGCCTACGCAGAAGGTGTGACCTATAGCACACGAAAATATGGGAATCTAACGAAATTCCGGTATTATAGCCCTAAAACTTCAAAAGAGGAGGAACAGTCATGGCGAGGTGGTGATTATTATTTCTTAAATCGTTTTGCTATTCCGGCAAAATATTAGGTGATCCAGGTCCGGTAGCTCTGGCCCATGTAAAAGACGCGAGTTATAGAATATGAAAATTTTGGGACAACAACAACAACAACAACCCAGGAAAATCCCACAAGTGGGGTCTGGGGAGGGTAGTATGTACGCAGACCTTACCCCTACCCCAAAGGGGTAGAGAGGCTGTTTCCGAAAGACCTTCGGCTCAAGATAATAAGAAAACAAGAAAAATAAAAGGGGAGAATATTAGTTTCACCATAGAGATCATAGGAAAAATAGGAATCTAAAATGCATAAGAAAAATACAAGACAGAAATGATGGCTAGTAAATAGATCTAGCATCGAAAATAGAAAATATTAAGACACGACAATGCCCCTAGTAATTTTCGATTAAAACCTTACCAGACTAGGCTCACAATGGAACAAAGTAACGCAAGACTCAACTAGATCCTAGCCTACAACTGTAATACTTGACCTCCACAAATTTCTATCAAGTGTCATGTCCTCGGAAATCTGAAGTCTTGCCATATCCTGCCTGATCACTTCTCCCCAATACTTCTTAGGCCGCCCTCTACCTCTTCTCGTGCCCTCCACAATCAGCCGCTCACACCTCCTCACTGGAGCATCTGAGCTTCTCCTCATTACATGCCCGAACCATCTGAGCCGCACTTCTCGCATCTTGTCATCAATGGGAGCCACGTGCACCTTCTCCCGAACATCATCATTTTTAATCTTGTCCATCCTGTTGTGCCCGCACATCCACCTCAACATTCTCATTTCAACTATTTTCATCTTTTGGATATGTGAGATCTTAACAGGCCAACACTCCGCCCCATACATCATGGCCGGTCTAACCACCGCTTTATAGAACTTACCTTTGAGTATTGTTGGCACTCTTTTGTCACACAAAACTCCAGATGCTAACCTCCACTTCATCCATCCTACCCCAATACGGTATGCAACATCTTCATCAATCTCCCCTCCCCCATGGATAACTGACCCAAGGTACTTGAAGCTTCCTCTACTTGGGATAACCTGTGATTCAAGCCTCACATCCATGCCCACTTTCCCCGGCTCAGTGCTAAAAATACACTCCAAGTATTCCGTCTTCATTCTACTCAGCTTGAAACCTTTAGACTCAAGAGTATGTCTCCAAATTTCCAGTCTCTCATTAACACTGGTTCGTGACTCATCGATCAGAACTATGTCATCGGCAAATAGCATGCACCATGGCACCTCCCCCTGTATATGGTTTGTTAACGCATCCATCACCTGGGCGAATAAGAATGGACTGAGCGCAGAGCCTTGGTATAACCCCATTAATATGAAAATTTTGGGAATCAAGCGGAATTCTAATTTTATTGCCCTAAAATGTCAAAAATGAGGAACGATCATGGCGAGGCGGCGGCTATTGTTCCTTAGATCTTTTTTATGGTCCGAATTTATTTTAGGCAATTCGGGTTCAATGGACCGGGTCCATGCAAAATGCATGGGCTATAACACACAAAAATTTATGAGTCGGGTGCAATTCTAGTTTTATGGTCCCAAAATACAAAAAAACTGATGAATGATGTTGGAGAGGTAGTGACGATTGTTCCTTAGGTCGTTTTTGATGGTGCGACAAAATTTTAGGTGATACTGGTCCTGTGGGCTGGGACCATGTGGAAAGCTTGGGCTATATTATACGCAAATTTGGAAATGAGACGAAAATCCAGATTTTTGGCACTAAAACACCAAACAATGAGGAACGGTCTTCACAAGGTGGTGAATATTGTTCCTTAGGTCATTTTTGATGGTCCAATAAAATTTTAGGCTATCCTGATCCGATGGCCCGGGACCATGCAGAAGGCGTAGGTTGTAGAATACGAAAATCTCAAAATTAGGCGGAATTCTAGTTTTATGGTACTAAAATGCCAAAAAAGAGGAACGGTCTTGACGAGGTGTTGAATATTATTCCTTAGATCATTTTTTATGGTCCCGCAAAATTTTAGGCGACCTGGGTCCAATGGCTCGGGCCCATACAAAAGGCTTGGGCTATAGCATACAAAAAATATGGGAATTGGGCAGAATATCAATTTTATGGCACTAAAATGCCAAAAAATGAGGTACGGTCTTGGCGATGCAATGATTATTGTTCCCTAGGTCGTTTTGGATTGTGAGGTAAAATTTTAGGTGATCCGGGTCTGGTGGTCCGGGCCCATGCAGAAAGCATGGGCTTTAAGCGCACGAAAATCTAGGAATCGACCGAAATTCCAGTTTTATGGCCCCAAAAGGCCAAAATATGAGGAACGATCTTGGCGAGTTGGTGACTATTGTTCCTTAGATCATTTTTGATGGTCCGACAAAATTTAAGGCAATACTGGTCCAGTGGCTCGGGCCCATGTAAAAAGCGTGGGCTATAATACACGTAAATAAGGGAATCACACGGAATTACAGTTTTTGGCACAAAAACGTCAGAAAATGAGAAACGATATTGGAGAGGCAGTGAATATTGTTCCTTAGGTTGTTGTAGATAGTCCGATAAAATTTTAGGCGATCCGATTCCGGTAGCCCGGGCCCATGCAGATGGCATGTGTTATAGCATACGAAAATCTCGGAATCAGACGGAATTCTAGTTTTATGATATTAAAACGCCAAAAAGTGGATCGGACTTGGCGAGATGGTGAATATTGTTCCTTAAATTATTTTTTATTGTGAGGCAAACTTATAGGTGATCCGAGTCCGGTGGTCCAGGGCTATGCAGAAGGCGTGTGCTATAGCTCACAAAAATCTAGAAATCAGGCAGATTTCTAGTTTTTAGCACTAAAATGCTAAAAAATGGGAAACGGTCGGGGCGAAGAGCTGCCATTATTTCTTAGGTAATTTTTGATGGTCCGGCAAAATTTTAGGCAATCTGGGTCTGGTGACCCGAGTCCATGCAGAAGACGTGGGCTGTAGAATACGAAAATCTGAGAATCCTCCGAAATTCCAATTTAATGGCCCTAAAATGGCAAAAATTGAGGAACAAAGATGGAAAGGCAGTGTTTAATGGTCCGGAAATTTTTTAGGCGATTTGGGTACACTGGCTCGGGCCCATGTAGAAGGCGTGGGATACAACACACAAAAATCTTGTAATTCTAGTTTTATGGCCCTAAAATACCAAAACTTAGGAACGGTGATGGCGAGGCAGTGACTATTGTTATTTAGGTCATTTTTTATGTCCCGACAAAATTTTAAGCGAGTCGGGTCCGGTTGGCCCCAGGCCCATGTAGAAGGCGTAGGCTGTAACACACGAAATCTGAGAATCAGGCGGAATTTCAGTTTAATGGCTCTAAAAAGCCAAAAAATAAGGAACGGCCATGACAAAGCAATGACTATAGTCCTTAGGTAATTTTTTATGGTCCGGCAAAATTTTATTCTATCAGGGTCTGGTGGCCCGCGCCCATGCAGAAGACGTGAGCTATAATAAACAAAAATCTAGGAATATAGCTGTATTCAAGTTTTATGGACCTAAAACCCCAAAACACAAGGAACACTCATGTCGAGGCAGTTATTATTGTTCCTTAGGTCGTTTTTAATGGTCCTACAAATTTTAAACGAACCGGGGTTCGGTTACTTGGGCCAATATATAAGCCGTGGGCTATAGCACACAAAAATATAAAAATCAGGCAAAAATCTAGTTTTATGGCCGTAAAATGCCAAAAATTGAGGAATGGTCATGTCGAGGCGATGACTATTGTTTTTAGGTCGTTTTTTATGGCACGGTAAAATTTTAAGTGATCCGAGTCGAAAATCTGGGAATCGGGCACAATTCAAGTTTTATGACCCTAAAACGCCAAATAACGAGGAACAACCTTGACTAGGAGGTGTCTATTGTTCCATAAGTCATTTTTTATGGTCTATCAAAATTTTAGGCGATTCGGGTTCGGTGGCCCGGGCCTATACAAAAGGCGTTGGTTGTAGTACACGAAAATCTAGGAATCACGCGGAATTTCAATTTTGTGGCCCTAAAACGGCAAAAAATAAGGAACGATCATGCTATTGTTCGTTAGGTCATTTTTGATGGTTTATAAAAAATTTAATCTATCCAGGTCCGTTATCCCTAGCCTATGAAGGAGGCGTGGGCTAGTACACGAAATTCAGGGAATTAGGCAGAATTCTAGTTTTATGGCCCTAAAAGGCTAAAAATGAGGAACGGTCATGGTAAGGCGGTGACTATTGTTCCTTAGGTTATTTTTGATAGTCTGGCAAATTTTTACGCGATCTGAGTTCGGTGGCCCGGGCCCATAGAGAAGGCGTGTTAACACGAAAATTTGAGAATCAGGCGGAATTCCACCTTAATGTCTCTAAAACGCAAAAAATTAGGAATAATCATGGCATATGACTATTGTTCCTTAGGTCATTTTTGATTGTCCAGCAAAATTTTAGGCGATCTAGGTCCTGCGGTGCTGGCTCACGTAGAAGGCGTGGGCTATAGCATCCGAAAATCTATGAATCGTGCGGAATTCCAATTTTATGGCCCTAAAACATCAAAAAATGAGTAACGGTCATTACGAGGTGGTGACTCTTTTTCCTTAGGTTGTTTTTGATGGTCTACCAAAATTTTAGGCGATCAGTGTCTGGCTGTCCAGGCCCATAGAGAAGTCATGGGCTATAGCACACAAAAATTCGGGAATCAAACAGAATTCAAGTTTTATGGCTCTAAAACGGTAAAAGATGAGGAATGGTCATGGCGAGCTAGTGACTATTGTTTCTTAAGTCGCTTTTTATGGTTCGAAATTTTTTTAGATGATCCGGATCTGGTGGCCCTGGCCCATGAAGAAGGAGTGGACTATAGGACACGAAAATTTGGAAATCAGGTGAAATTCCAATTTTATGACCCTAAAACGGCAAAAAATGAGGAACGGTCATGGCGAGACAGTGACTATTATTCCTTAGGTCGTGTTTGATGGTCCAGAAAAATTTTAGACGATCCAGGTCTGGTGTATCACGCCCCGAACCCGGGGCGAGACCGGCACCTAGTGCCTCATCTATCCTTGCGTACTACTTGCGACTAAGAGACTGTGGACATGTAATGTCATACTTTGGCTATGGGCCGCATTATAAAATAACGTGCGAGATAAAATATAAAACTAAATGGAGACTAACACTGACTAATGTCAACATAAGCTGTGCCGGCAAGGCCGGCATAATTACTACAACTGACAAGCCAACAAAATATACGTACAGGGCCTACAAGCCCAACATACTTCACTAACCGACATGATATGTCTACAAGCCTATACTGATAGATGTACTGTGATCGGAACAGGTCCCCGACCTACCCATAACCTATCTACATATATATACAAGATATACACCACACTGCTAGACTCGGCAACTCCGAAAGAAGGGGAGCTTACCGATAAAGTTGACCTCGTACAACACCTACTGAGTAGGTCTACCCGTCTATCTGTCTGAACCTTTACGCATGAAATGCGGCACCCCTAGAAAGGGATGTCAGTACGAAATAATGTACCGAGTATGTAAGGCAATATACCGAAGCTGAAACTAAACTGATAATATAATAACTGAAAACAACTGGGAGTCAAAGAAAATCTGAAGATATGCTCATCTGATACTGGCTCAACTCTCTCAATATAGTGAGTAAAATAGTTGTCCGGCCCTATAAGGCTCGGTAACTGGGTTCGCTCATAAGTGCTCGGCCACAATAGGCTCGGTATATATATAACTGATTTGCCGTAGTAGGCTCGCTCATAGGCGCTTGGCCATACTAGGCTCTGTATCTCGACCAACTGGGCTCGCTCATAAGTGCTCGGCCACAATAGGATTGATATATAATTTACCATCTCTGTTGTAGTAGGCTCGCTCATAGGCGCTCGACCATACTAGGCTCTGTATCTCGACCAACTGGGCTCGCTCATAAGCGCTCGGCCACGGTAGGCTCGGTATATAACTTACCATCTGATCAGAGGTTGCCAAATAAGGGCCTGCCCATCGATTATAGCTCGATGGTAATAAAAATACTTTTAATACTGTATATATGTAAATTCTCTGCTCTATTGACTGCAAGAAGAAAATACTCAACTGAATATGCAGTCCTGATAAGAAGAATATGGTAACTTACAAAACTAGGAAAATATATGTAATTTGCGAGACTAGCAAAATATACGCAAATTTCGAGATACGAATTTTTCTTTATGCCTTGTTATCAAACTTGCGTAATTACGATATCATGCTAAAATGAAGGAAAAGTTTAGCCTTAACATACATGGAGTAGGGAAAACTCCGTGTAATATTTCGTTGGAAAACCTTCATTGATTGAACGAAATCTGCCTTTGCTCCTTAAAGATTCACGGACGAAATTTGTTTTTGATTCTTAAAATTTTAGAACGAAATCACTGATCCCTTGAAATTTTTGAGAGGAAACGTTTTTGTTCTTGCAATTTGGAAAGAACTTGTTCCAATTTAAAACCAAATTTCTTTTGGTTGGAAACTTTAAAAAGGAACATATTTCTGATTTCTCTTTAGGATTTGAAAGAATCCTTTGGATTCATTTTAGAATTTCAAGGAAACGTTTCCTGTTACTTAAAAGTCTTGAAAGACTAGTTTTTTTTTGGAGTCACTTCTTTGGCAGATAACTTTAATCCTCAATCTTGTTTATGCCTAGGTGGCATAATAAGTGACTACTTAGGGACTCTTATTTTGATGGCTTCTTGCCACGTATGTTTGGGGATAATTATTTAGTTTTTATCCGCTTATTAATTAATCGGGTAATATCCAGTTATTCGGTAATTAACCAATTACCCGTATAATTTAAAAATTATCCCAAATTACTTAAAATTCTATTTATTACTAAAATACTTCATATATACTTTATATGTTATACTATCGTGGTCATATGGTACCTTGCATGGTACTAGTCCATAAATACTAGATATTTTAGTTCGGGCCATATTTTACCCCAAAATGCCAAACTTGGACAAAATTTATTTTCTTTGACTTGCTCCCCCTTTCACCTTCATGAATTTACTAATCACTTGTGAAATAACATAATCCTTATGATCTCCAAATAATCTTTTTTAGTTGGACTGATGTCAATTACCTTATGACAAATTCAACGTACAATACTACGGGGTACAACATCATCGTAATTTAATATTGCGAAGCGTAATGTCATCGTAATGTAATACTGCTGGGTGCAATACTATCGTAACTTAATACTGCGAAGCGTAACATCATCGTAGTATAATACTGCAGGACGCAATGTCATCGTAATATACTACTGCAGAGGGTAACATCATCGTAATATATTACTGCAGAGCATAACATCGACGTAATACTGCGGGGCGTAACACGATGGCCCTAGCCCATGAAGAAGGCATGGGCTATAACATACGAAAATTTGGAAATTGGGTGCAACTCCAGTTTTATGGCCCCAAAATGCCAGAAAACGACGAATGATCATGGCAAGGCGGTGACGATTGTTCTTTAGGTTGTTCTTGATGGTCGGATAAAATTTTAGGCGGTGCTGGTCCGGTGGGACGTGCCCATGTAAAAAGTGTGAGCTATAGCACACGTAAATAATGCAATCACACGGAATTCAAGTTTTTTTGGCACAAAATGCCCAAAAAATGAGGAACGGTCTCGGTGAGGCAGTGAATATTGTTTCCTAGGTTGTTTTTATGGTGAGATAAAATTTAGGCAATCCGGGGTCCGATAGCCCGTGTCCATGCAGATGGCGTGGGCTATCGCATACAGAATTCTCAAAATTAGGTGAAATTCTAGTTTATGGTACTAAAATGCCAAAAAAGAGGATCGGACTTGGCGAGGTGGTGAATATTGTTCCTTAAGTCATTTGTAATTGTGAGGTAAACTTTTAGGTGATTGGGGTCCCATAGTCTGGGGCTATGCAGAATGCGCGGGCGATAGCACGCGAATATTTTGAAATTAGGCAGATTTCTAGTTTTATGGCACTAAACCGCTAAAAAATGGGGAACAGTCAGGGTAAGGAGGTGGCTATTGTTCCTTAGGTCATTTTTGATGGTCCGATAAAATTTTAGACGATCTGGGTCCGGTGGCCCTGGTCCATGCAGAAGGCGTGGGCTATAGAACATGAAAATCTAGGAATCGTGCGGAATTCAAATTTTGTGGCCCTAAATTCCAAAAAATAAGGAACAATGATGGAAAGGCGATGACTATTGTTCTTAGATAAATTTGATGGTCCAGAATATTTTTAGGCGATTTGGGTACAGTGGCCCTGGCCCATGTAAAAGGCGTGGGATACAACATACGAAAATCTGGGATTCCAGCTTTATGGCCCTAAAACGCCAAAAAATTAGGAACGGTAACGGCAAGGCAGTAACTATTGTTCTTTAGGCCATTTTTATGGGCCGACAAAATTTTATGCAAGCCGGATCCACTTGCTCGGGCCCATATAGATAGGCATGGGTTGTATCACATGAAAATCTGTGAATCAGGCGGAATTCTAGATTTATGGCCCTAAAAGCCAAAAAAGTGAGGAACAGTCATGACGAGGCGGTGACTATAGTTCCTTAGGTCACTTTTTATGGTCCGGCGAAAATTTAGGCAAACAGGGACCGAAGGCCTGGGCCCACGTAGAAGACATGAGCTATAATACACAAAATTTTTGGAGTCGGGCGGAATTCAAGTTTTATGGACCTAAAATCCCAAAACACGAGGAACAGTCATGGCTAGGTGGTGATTATTATTCCTTAAGTTGTTTTTAATGGTCTTACAAATTTTAAACGAACTGGGGTTCGGTTGCCTGGGCTCATGCATAAGCTGTGGGCTATATCACACGAAAATCTGAAAATTGGACGGAAATCTAGTTTTATGGCCCTAAAATGCCAAAAACCGATGGACGATCATGGTGAGGCGATGACTATTATTACTCAAGTTATTTTTTATGGTCCTGCAAAATTTTAGGTGATCTGAGTCGAAAATCTAGGAATCGGGCACAATTTAAGTTTTATGACCATAAAACGCCAAAAAGCGATGAATAGTCATGACTAGGCGGTGTCTATTTTTTCGTGTGTCATTTTTTATAGTCTAGAAATTTTTTAGGCGATTCGGGTCCGGTGACCCGGGCCCATGCAGAAGGCATTGGCTATAGCACACGAAAATCTAGGAATCACGCAGAATTCCAATTTCGTAGCCCTAAAACGGCAAAAAACGAGGAACGATCATGGAGAGCCGGTGGCTATTGTTCGTTAAAGCATTTTTGACGGCTTAGAAAAATTTTAAGCGATCCAGGTCCTTTGTACCTAACATATGAAGAAGGCGTGGGCTATATTATACGAAATTTAGGGAATTGGGTGGAATTCCAGTTTTATGGCCCTAAAATGCCAAAAAGTTAGGAACAATCATGGCAAGGTGGTGACTATTGTTCCTTAGGTAGTTTTTGATAGTCCGGCAAAATTTTACGTGATCTAGGTCCTGTTGCTAGGCCCACGCAGTAGACGTGGGCTATAGCATACAAAAATCTGAGAATCAGGCGGAATTCCAGCTTAATGTCTCTAAAACGCCAAAAATAAGGAACGGTCATGGCAAGGCGATGACTATTGGTCCTTAGGTTATTTTTGATTGTCCAGTAAAATTTTAGGCGATCCAGGTCCTGCGGCGCTGACTCATGTAGAAGACGTGGGCTATAACATACGAAAATCTAGGAATCGTGCGGAATTCCAGTTTTATGGCCCTAAAATGCCAAAAAACGAGTAACGGTCATGACGAGGTGGTGATTCTTGTTCCTTAGTTTTTTTTGATGTTCCAACAAAATTCTAGGTGATCCGTGTCCACTTGCCCAGGCCCATGGAGAGGCATGGGCTATAGCACATGAAAATCCAGAAATCAAACGGAATTCAAGTTTTATAGCCCTAAAACGGTAAAAAATGAGGAACGATCATGGAGAGCCAATAGCTATTGTTCCTTAGGTTATTTTTTATGGTCCAAAAAAAAATTTAGACAATCCGGTGGCCCTGGACCATAAAGAAAGTGTGGGCTATAGGATACGAAAATTTGTGAATCAGGCGGAATTCCAGTTTTATGGCCTTAAAATGGCAAAAAATAAGGAACGGTCATGGCGAGCCATTGTCTATGTTACTTATGTCGTTTTTGATGGTCCGAAAAAAATTATAAACGATACGGGTCCGGTGGCCCTGGTCCATGAAGAAGGCGTGTGGGCTATAGGATACGAAAATTTGGGAATGAGGCGAAATTCTAGTTTATTGCCCTAAAACGTCAAAAAATGAGGAACGATCATGGCAAGACAGTGACTATTTCTCCTTCTATAGTTTTTGATGGTCCAACAAAATTTTAGCCTACCCAGGTCAGATGGCCCGGGTCCATACAAAAGACGTGGGCTATAGCACACGAAAATCTAGGAATCTGACAGAATTCCAGTTTTATGGACTTAAAACACCAAAAAAAAGAGAAACGATTATGACGAGATAGTGACTATTGTTCCTTAGGTTGCTTTTGATGGTTCAAAAAAATTTTAGGCAATCTGGGTCCAGTGGCCCTGGCCCATGCAGAAAGCGTGGACTGATAGCACACAAAAATCTGAGAATCGGCCAAAATTTTAGTTTTATGGCTCTAAAATGCCAAACAATGAAGAACAATCATGGCAAGTGTCACGACCCAAACTGGAGGGCCATGACTAGCACCCGACCACACTTGCCGAGCACCAACGTACATTTCATCTAACCTTCATTATTATCATTTAGGGCTGACGAGATCAATATAAATGGTAGACCTGGATCATGGACAACCAGCAATAAAATATGATGGCATGAACATACAAAGCAGGGGATGACTAGACAATCAAGAAACTACATAAAAGGTATGAGCTACCACGCTACTATGAAAGACTATAAAACAAAAACTAGCCGACAAGGCATACCAAACTATACATGAGTCGACACTTGTCTATGAGCCTCTAAAGGAACGTAAGTGCTGCAACATAGCCGGAACAGGGCCCCGACATACCCATAATGTCTATAACAAAAATGCATACCAAGACCAAGACAAGTCCGGAGAAGGGATCTCGCCAATCACCGCTGAATTGGACAGCCTACTGTGGTGGGGGAGCTGCACCTGCCTGTCTATCAGGACCTGCAGCACGATATGCAGCGTCCACAAATAAAAAGACGTCAGTACGAATAAAGTACTGAGTATGTAAGGCAGGGAACCATAAATACGATCAGTAATATAAGCAAGGATAGAGAATATACAACATGTAACATCTTAGTACCTCTGAGGGCTACTTACATGAAATGCATGATACATATGTATAAATACATAAACCCTTAAAACATTCGCCTCTGTGGGCATCATCATCATCATATCGTACCCGGCCATAATAGGCTCGGTAAAAAACGTACCTGGCCATCATAAGGCTCGGTAGAATCGTACCCGGCCACGTGGAGCTCGGTAAAACCCAACTGATCAGTGGTTGCACAATAGGTGCTGTACCCGGCCAACTATAGCGTGGCTCGGTAGAGTAAAATAGATACATATATATAATGCATGCTCGACTCATGGAATCACATTCTAAACCTTTCGGAGTGACGTAAGGTCGGTATCCTCTGTACACGTTATTAGGACTAACTCTTCACTATGAACCTTATAAGAATTAGGAAGTACCAACAACATTGATAACATAAGAATAAGAGAAGCAACATTAACATCAATCTTTCCATAAGAGGGAAAACAATGTAAGTACTGCTAGCTTCTAAGAGTAGAGTATCTTGGAAGATCGTTCATTACATTATGTACAATCGGAGTCGTGCAAAAGAAGGAAAGGGATAGCCTCACATACCTTGTATATACTGCCCCAATCTCAAGCTATGCAATTGTCAAAACTCCTTAGTCTACAATAAGAGAAACGATACTATCGTTATCATTTAAGCGTCATAAATATTATGTATCGACTACAACCTATTTTACGATGAAACGGACAGCACCTACCCTATATATATGACCTCACACCATTCAAAACAGTCACCAAATAGCCCAAACAACATCAATAATAAACATATTGAGCCTCCCAAAATTGTCCATACACAGCCTAATCACTCCATACATACGACGACAACAGTAGTCGTGTCAAATAACCTGGAAATGTTATGAATAACTATCAGCCCATAACCCTACATATATATGGTGTTTCTCCACACCCTTCCTCCTCCAAAACTCCACAAGATAGTAGTAAAATACGCAGCCCAACAACAACTCAAAACAGTCCACAAAATAATAACATTACTACCAAGACTTTCGATATATATTTCACAAGTTCTAGCTTCAATGTCTTAGCCGCAACTTGGATAATCTTAAATACATATAGAGTAAGAGCTTCCTTACCTTTATACAGAAAGAACAACTCCAATTTGACCTTAAATTTCCATGAAATATCCCTCCAATGCTGCCACAACAACAAAAAAGCGAAACTAGCAATCAATTAGTATTTTTCGGCACTAGAATCACTTTAGAAGGCTTGAAATCACCTAGGATTGATATTAAGAACATGAGGGAGTATTTACAGAACATAAACCATTTAAAACAACCTCCCACACGAGCTGGAACGACACAAAAATGAGCAACAACAAGAAGAACAAGAGACTTACTAGCGCCACGGAATTCCCGACACTTGATTTGTGTTGTTTGCCCATTTTTTGGGTCTTGAATCTTGAGAGAACCTTGAGAGGATGTTCCTAGGGTTATAAGGTCTGAAAATAGTGAGAAGCAATGACTTAAAACGGATTGGAGGCATCCTATATAGGTCCAAATATCTTAATCTGCCTTAGTGGGCCCCATAGAGAGGTGCTTGGCGCAGTCTCGCGAAAACGCGAATATATCTCTACTACGAGATCGTATCGATGAACGGTTTAATGCGTTGGAATCTAGACTCATATATCTTTAATTTGGTTGGTAGATCACCCCGTAATTCCTTGTAAATTATGAGAAAAGATTATAAACATTTGACCTAATGTTTAAGTAAAATTATGAACCTAAGTTGCGACAACTTTTGTCGACTTTTGTTTCATAACTCGTTTGACTTCAAGACTTATGATACGGATATTATATGATCAAAATACCTTAATAAATGACCTCTTGAGTGTATTAAGCACCGCTAGATTACCTGAAAATACGAGTTACAACATCCTTGATTCGTTTAACTTCTAATACTGGTTAATCACCCTTACACAATCTTGTATCACTTAAGACCAATAGGATTGACATCTTATCATCTCAACGATAATTCCTTCTTGGATTTATGTTAACTAATATATGGCATGAACTAACACATGTGGATATGGGTTGTAACACCCTCCCCCTTAGGAACATTCGTCCTCGAATGTAAGGGTTTATGGGGAGTTTAAATCATCGTGGATTCCAATGGAAATTTCCGATTAATTTTCCCCTATAAAGTGGTCACTAGCAAAACTTGCAAGTAATTAAGCCCAACATATGGCTTCACAAGGCTACACAAGGCATTATGCGTATTTACATTATCTACATATCACCATTTTGTATTAAGGAGGAGTATTCTCAAATTATTGCTTACCTCATAGAGCCGTTTCACCTTCCAATGTATCCTGTCTTCCACCAGCATCCTTGTTATCTTCATTCTGGAATAAGTAAGGGTATTTAGACTTCATCTCCTCTTCTACTTCCCATGTCATTTCTTCCATATTTTTGTTCCTCCACAATACTTTGACGGAAGCTACATCTTTTGTTCTCAGCTTGCGGACTTGCCGATCTAATATCGCCACTGGCACTTCTTCATATGATAGGTCCTCTGTAACTTGTACATCTTTGATAGGGACGACTCAAGAAGGGTCTCCAATACATTTTCTCAACATAGATACATGGAATACCGGGTGGACAAATTCCAATTCGGATGGCAATTCTAACTCATAAACAACCTGTCCAATTCGTCGAAGAATTTTATACGGCCCTATATACCTTGGACTCAGCTTACCTTTCTTCCCAAAACGCATAATACCCTTCATTGGTGAGATCCTCAGGAAAACCCAATCACCAACCTCAAACTCTAGATCACGACGTCGGACATCAGAATAAGATTTTTGCCTGCTTTGTGCCGTCCTCAATCGCTCCTGTATCACTTTCACCTTCTCAATAGCTTGGTGAATCAAATCTGGCCCATATAATTCTGTTTCACCGACTTCGAACCATCCAACTGGTGATCTACATCTCCTCCCATATAGTGCCTCGTATGGGGCCATTTTAATACTGGAATGGTAGTTATTATTGTAGGCAAATTCTATGAGTGGAAGATGATCATCCCAATTCCCCTTAAAATCTAGAACACATGCTCGTAGCATATCTTCCAGTGTCTGAATGGTACGTTTAGCCTGTCCGTCAGTCTGCGGATGAAATGCAGTGCTGAGATTTACTTGTGTGCCTAAACCCTTCTGGAAAGACCTCCAAAAGTTAGCTATAAATTGAGCTCCTCGGTCTGATATAATAGATACGGGCACACCATGAAGCCTAACAATCTCCTTGATATACAACTTCGCATAATCTTCAGCCGTGTAAGTTGTCTTCACTGGCAGAAAATGGGCACATTTTGTAAGTCGATCAATTATCACCCAGATGGAGTCAAACTTATGATAAGAGCGAGGTAATCCAATAATGAAGTCCATATTAATCACCTCCCACTTCCAGGTCGGAATCTCTATATTTTGAAGCAATCCACCGGGTTTCTGATGTTCTATCTTTACTTGTTGACAATTGGGACACTGGGCTACAAATTCTGCAATAGACTTCTTCATATTATCCCACCAATACTGCTCCTTGACATCATGATACATCTTTGTCGAGCCGGGATGGATGGAATATCGGGATTGATGAATCTCATTCATAATCTTCTCTCGCAACCCTGCCACATTAGGCACACACAATCGGCTCTGGTATCTCAGTGCCCCGTCTTTTCCGATCCCAAAAGCCATACTTTTACGCTGTTGAATGCTTTCTCTTAATCGTACTAAGATAGGATCTTCATATTGTCGTGCTTTTACCTCGGCTACCAAAGATGATTTTGATGTATTCTGTACAGTAACACCTTCGTCATCAGAGTCTAACAATCTGATTCTCATATTGGCTAGCTGATGAAGCTCTTTAATCAACCCCCATCTACCTGCCTCAATATGTACTAAGCTTCCCATTGATTTACGGCTGAGAGCGTCTGCCACAACATTGGCTTTACCGGGATGATACAATATCTCGACGTCGTAGTCTTTCCATAATTCAAGCCACTTACGCTGCCTCAAATTCAACTCTTTCTGCTTGAAGATGTAGTGTAAACTCTTGTGATCTGTGTAGATGTCAACATGGACGCCGTATAAGTAGTGCCGCCATATCTTCAAAGCATATATTACTGCAGCCAATTCCAAATCATGGGTTGGATAATTCTTTTCATGCTTCTTCAATTGTCTTGATGCATAAGCAATCATATTCCCACGCTGCATCAATACGCACCCCAAACCTATACCTGAGGCATCACAATATACCACATAACCTTCTGTTCCTTCAGGAAGAGTGAGCACTGGTGCAGATGTCAATCGATTCTTCAGCTCCTGAAAACTACATTCACAAGTGTCAGACCACTGGAATTTGGTAGCTTTCTGTGTTAACTTAGTCAATGGTGATGATATAGAGGAAAATCCTTCTACAAACCGCCTATAATATCCTGCTAGCCCTAGGAAGCTGTGGACTTCTGATGGTGTTGTAGGTCTCGGCCAATTCTTTACTGCATCGATCTTCTGAGTGTCGACACTAATACCCTCATCAGATATCACATGGCCAATGAATGCTACTGAGTTCAGCCAGAATTCACATTTGGAGAGCTTAGCATATAACTTACGATCCTGAAGCGTCTGTAATACTATCCGCAAGTGGCCCGCATGTTCCGCCTCCAAACGAGAATACACTAGAATGTCATCAATGAATACAATCACGAACACATCAAGATAGGGCCTGAATATAGTATTCATGAGATCCATAAAAGCTGCTGGGGCATTTGTTAGCCCGAACGACAACACCAAGAACTCAAAGTGCCCATATCTTGTCCGAAAGGCCGTCTTTGGAATATCCTTCTCCCTAACCCTCACCTGATGATACCCTGAACGTAAATCAATCTTGGAGAAATACTTGGCACCCTGGAGTTGGTCAAACAGGTCATCAATTCTTGGAAGTGGATACTTGTTCTTTATAGTAGACTTATTCAACTGTCGATAGTCGATACACATCCGTAATGACCCGTCTTTCTTCCGCACGAATAGGACTGGTGCACCCCAAGATGAAGTGCTAGGCCTAATAAAGCCCTTATCCAGCAAGTCCTTCAACTGCACCTTCAACTCTCGCAACTCTGCCGGGGCCATTCTGTATGGAGGAATAGAGATCGGTTGAGTGTCAGGCAACACATCAATGCTAAACTCAATCTCCCTTTCAGGAGGAAGGCCTGAGAGTTCATATGGGAAAACATCTGGGAATTTGTTGACCACAGGGATTGATTGTAAAGTAGGCGGTTTCGCCTCCGCATCCCTAACGCGAACGAGATGATAAATGTAACCTTTTGAGATCATTTTCCTTTCCTTAAGATAGGAAATAAACCTACCTTTCGGTGTAGCAATGTTCCCCTTTCCATTCAATGATGGGTTCACCCGGAAATTGGAACCTAACCATCTTCGTACGACAGTCAACATTTGCATAGCATGAGGCCAACCAGTCCATTCCCATTATCACATCAAAATCAACCATTTCTAACTCAAATAAATTTACCGAGGTTTGACGACTACAAATCATCACAGTGCAACCTCGATATACCCTTCTAGCAATCACAGAATATCCTATCGACCTACTAGAGCATAGGTTCGATTTTGAGCACCACTCGAACTCGGCACAGCACCTCTACCCCTACCACGACCTGTTGACTGTTGAAAACCCCGTGCTGGAGGTCGAACTGATGAGGAAGAACCAGACACAGATCCAGTCGGCTGAGCCATACCATCACCTCCTCTATTAGGACAATCCCGCATCATATGGCCAGGCTTTCTGCACGAATAACACGCATCAGAACCTCGACGACACAGTCCAAAGTGGGCCTTGCCGCACTGATCACAATGTGGTGTTGGGGGTCTCATCTGAATAGTATCCCTATGATGTTGTGAGCCAGATGCCCGAACTCTGACCTGGACCAGAATAGGATCGATCATATCGAGGCCTCTGAAACTGTGGAGGAGCACTAGCTACAGGTGGCGCCGAACTCCTCGAAAACTGTGGCCTGATGCGACCTCTGAAGTCTTCAGAATACCCTGCAAATCTCGCCCTTTTATGTTGGCCCCTATCCTGCTCCCTAACTGCCCTCTGCTAGCGCTTACGATCCTCTAGGGTCTGGGCATAAGCTTGAATACGGGAAATATCCATGCCCTCCACCAAGGAGGCTGTCGTACACTCATTTATCAGATGTGGTCCCAACCCATTCACGAACATATGCACCCTATCACTCATCTCGGCCACCATATGGGGAGCATACCTTGCCAAAGAATCAAACTGCATACTGTAATCCCGCACACTCATATTACCTTGTCTAAGGTTCAAGAACTTATCAGCTCTAGCTCGCCGTATCTCAACTGGCAAGTAGTGACGAAGAAAGGCCTCAGAAAATTCCTTCCACACAGCTGGAGGAGCGTTCGGACCCCTGGATCTCTCCCAACTATCATACCAGAGAACCGCTAAATCCCGTAACCGATAAGAAGCCAACTCTACTGCCTCTGTATCACTAATATGCATAACCCAAAGTG
Organism: Nicotiana tabacum; assembly: GCF_000715075.1. Lineage (NCBI taxonomy): Eukaryota > Viridiplantae > Streptophyta > Magnoliopsida > Solanales > Solanaceae > Nicotiana > Nicotiana tabacum. The sequence goes on from NC_134100.1 coordinate 819,992, forward strand.
TACGATGAACCTGGTCAATAAAAGTCTGTGGGTCCTCCTTGGGGTCTGCTCCAGTAAACACTAGAGGGTCTAAATTAATAAAATCACGAACTCTTGTACTAACTGGTTTCTCAGCAGTATTCTGCCTCTGAGCCTGAGCAGCTACCAAGCTAGTCAATAACTGCAAAGCACTCCGCATATCCTGGTCTAGAGTGCCAGACGGAGGAACTGGAGGCGCTGGGTGCCTTCTAATATCCTCTGGAGGAGATGGAGTAGATGAGGTATGAAAGGGCATCTCACTCTGAGCCTCACTTTGTCCTGCTCTGACTTGGGGCACCTGACTGGTACCCTCTCCCGCTGCTGTATCAAGCCGTCTACTAATCGTTTGCTTCCTAGTCGAAGGCATCACTGAAAAAAACAAGGTAAATATTAGAGACGAACACTTACGACTCAACTCTACGCACGATCAAGATTAAAGAAGCAGGTAGCAACCCTAGATGTCATGTAGCCTCCTGATTATAAATGTGGCGCGCTACACATCCATAATCAAGACTCTACTAGACACGGCTCATAGACAACCCCTAGGACAGACTTGCTCTGATACCAAGTTTGTCACGGCCCAAACTGGAGGGCCATGACTAGCACCCGACCACACTTGCCGAGCACCAACGTACATTTCATCTAACCTTCATTATTATCATTTAGGGCTGACGAGATCAATATAAATGGTAGACCTGGATCATGGAAAACCAACAATAAAATATGATGGCATGAACATACAAAGCAGGGGATGACTAGACAATCAAGAAACTACATATAAGGTATGAGCTACCACGCTACTATGAAAGACTATAAAACAAAAACTAGCCGACAAGGCTTACCAAACTATACATGAGTCGACACTTGTCTATGAGCCTTTAAAGGAATGTAAGTGCTGCAACATAGCCAGAACAGGGCCCCGACATACCCATAATGTCTATAACAAAAATGCATACCAAGACCAAGGCAAGTCTGGAGAAGGGATCTCGCCAATCACCGCTGAATTGGACAGCCTACTGTGGTGGGGGAGCTGCACCTGCCTGTCTATCAGGACCTGCAGCACGATATGCAGCGTCCACAAATAAAAAGACGTCAGTACGAATAAAGTACTGAGTATGTAAGGCAGGGAACCATAAATACGATCAGTAATATAAGCAAGGATAGAGAATATACAACATGTAACATCTTAGTACCTCTGAGGGCTACTTACATGAAATGCATGATACATATGTATAAATACATAAACCCTTAAAACATTCGCCTCTGTGGGCATCATCATCATCATATCGTACCCGGCCATAATAGGCTCGGTAAAAAACGTACCTGGCCATCATAAGGCTCGGTAGAATCGTACCCGGCCACGTGGAGCTCGGTAAAATCCAACTGATCAGTGGTTGCACAATAGGTGCTGTACCCGGCCAACTATAGCGTGGCTCGGTAGAGTAAAATAGATATATATATATAATGCATGCTCGACTCATGGAATCACATTCTAAACCTTTCGGAGTGACGTAAGGTCGGTATCCTCTGTACACGTTATTAGGACTAACTCTTCACTATGAACCTTATAAGAATTAGGAAGTACCAACAACATTGATAACATAAGAATAAGAGAAGCAACATTAACATCAATCGTTCCATAAGAGGGAAAACAATGTAAGTACTGCTAGCTTTTAAGAGTAGAGTATCTTGGAAGATCGTTCATTACATTATGTACAATCGGAGTCGTGCAAAAGAAGGAAAGGGATAGCCTCACATACCTTGTATATACTGCCCCAATCTCAAGCTATGCAATTGTCAAAACTCCTTAGTCTACAATAAGAGAAACGATACTATCGTTATCATTTAAGCGTCATAACTATTATGTATCGACCACAACCTATTTTACGATGAAACGGACAACACATCCCCTATATATATGACCTCACACCATTCAAAACAGTCACCAAATAGCCTAAACAACATCAATAATAAACATATTGAGCCTCCCAAAATAGTCCATACACAGTGTCACACCTCCTTTTTCCGCACCCGAGAGGGTACAAGGGAGTTTTTCCAATTAAAGGACAATCGAAACGGGATTGGTTTTATTTATTTCAGAGTCGCCACTTGGGAGATTTAGGGTGTCCCAAGTCACCAATTGTAATCCCGAATCGAGGAAAAGAATGACTCCATATTACAGTCTGCGTACCAGAAATCTAGATAAGGAATTCTGTTAACCCGGGAGAAGGTGTTAGGCATTCCCGAGTTCCGTAGTTCTAGCACGGTCGCTCAACTATTATATTCGGCTTGATTATCTGATTTTATACAAATGTGAACTTATTTGCCAATTTTATCTTTTAACCGCTTTTATCATTCACTGTTATTTTATAGGACATGCAACGTCGTGAAAACATATCTCGAACCATGTTACATCAATGCACCCGTGGTTATTGACATATCTCGACTCGGTTGAGATTTGGATTTGGGTCACATAAATGTGCACCCGAATTAAGGAGAATAAATTATTAAGACGCGCCTAAAGCGACTAACGTATTGTTATTTTGGGGAAGGCCGTAAAATTTGCTAAGCAGCCTGTCCCAGATTCTAAGTATTTTAATATATATGCATTTAGAGGGCCCCGCAGCTTCTATATATTTGTTTGTCGAGGCTCGTCTCATTCATTATTTTTTAAGAATTTGCAACGTCATGGAAATGCATCTCGGGCCACGCCACAATCAATGCGCCCGTGACTAGAGACATATTTCGACTCCGTTAAGATTTGGATTTGGGTCACATAAATGTGCACCCGAGTTTAAGAAAATTAAATTATTAAAGGCGCGCCTAAAGCAACTGGCGCATTATTATTTTGGGTAGGGCCGTGAAATTTGCTAATCGGCCCGTCCCGGAATCTAAGTATTTAATACATATAGTTTGTGAGGGCTCCGCAATTTGTACATTTTTTATGTGGCGAAGCTCGTCTCGTTTTTATTATTTGAGGGCAAACTTAAGGCAACTACGATTTTCTACCAATGAAATCATCCGAGGTTAAACAAAAAAACAACGATTCTAACAGGTAATAATATCCATGGTAAAAATGAAAAATAGAATAACCTCGTTCATATGCTCACATTTACTTTAAGCCTAAACATAGGATAAACATTTTTAACACGACAACAAAAAATTGCATTGTTGACATTCATAAATAACGAATATTCTCATTTTTTGCCTTGAACCACAATATGCAAAACGAATGAAATGAAACAAAGGACGAAGAACACCAACCTTCGAACCTCGACAATCCTAGAACGATAAACAGTGATCCCGACGGAACTCAAGCCGGACCTCTCTGAACGAAGAACAACGACGGAACCTCGGACAGCACCTCGACGTGCCGGACCACGACGAACCAAAGACGACCTCGATGGAAATAGAAAGCTCGGACCAAGAACTGTTGCCGCTGCTGGATTTTTCGAGAGGTTAGCTGCTGCTGGATTTTTCGACGCAGCAACTGGTGAGTGAAGCTGCAGCAGAAGGGGTCGTTGGATGTGAGGAAAGGGCAGCTATGGAGGGAGCTAGTGGCGCGAAGGAGAGGACTGTGGCGATAGCTGCTAGGCAGCGCGGCGACGCAGCAACAGCTGCCTCCCTAACGACGAAGCAGCAGTAAGGGGCGACGGGCTGAATGACGAAGAAGATGATGACGATGGTCGCCGGATTCTGCTGGTTCAGCAGGTGGTCGTGGGGGTGTGACTGGTTCAGTTGACGACGAGGGAGCAGCGGGGAGATGGGACGATGTTGTGGGTTTGTAGGTTTTTTTTTGGTGGGGCAGACGAGGGGAAGCTGGTGGTTCGACGGTGGTCTTGAGGCAGCTGGTTGTTTGACGACAAGGGGGGGAGCTGTTGGTCGTGGTGCTGGTTGGAAGCTGGTGGCGACGGGGTGCGACTGGTTTTGGGTAGTTGGGGAGTTAGTCGCGACGACGACGGAGGGGGCTGGTTGGGTGGTTGTCGATAGTAGGGGTGCCGGGGAAGGTGACGGAGTGGTCGTTTGGTGGTGTTGTTTATGGTGGAGAGATGGTGGTTTTGCTTTCTGTTTCGGACGTGAGCCAGTAGGGTTTTTTCTTCTTCTTCTTCAGGAAGAAGAAAATGAATAGTGCCTGTTTCCACAAAATTTCCAAAGTCCTCCCCTGTCAAAATGTGTTTTGACCGTGCATTTGTAATGGTTTTGCCCAGAAAAATGAGCCCCACGCGTGGTGGGGTTCGAGACTTGTGTTCCCCACGCGTGGTGGGGTTCCCCGTGTACGGGATTCCGTCCGTGTTCCCCACGTATGTCCCCTCATGTGCGGTGGACTCGGATTATTATGGTCTAGGTCCGAAATTAGGCCTAAAAGCGGGTAAATTGAACCCGAATATTATTCTTTTGCCCGGACCCGATTAAGAACACAACGTTGTTCGACTAACCCTATGTAAACAAAATAACTACAAAAATAAGACTAATATTTAAACAAAACTATATATTTTTAATATATTTTTCAAGATTTAAAATAGCTACAAAATATTAATAAAACAATTTTTTTTGTAATTTTCGTTTTATATAAAGATAAAATATAAAGTAACATTTTTGTATTTTTTCAAAATTTAAAATGACTACAAAACATTAATAGAACTATATTTTTGGTAATTTTCAAAATTATATAAAGTACAAAAATAAAGTGCAATTTTTGTATTTTTTCAAGTTTATGAGAAATACATAAACTAAAATTTGTATATATATTTTTGTAATTTTTCTTTTTGCAACGAAATAAAGTAAAAATAGTTAAAATAGGCATATTAGACCTAAATTACATATTTATGCTAAAAATGTGAAAATCCTCGGGGAGGGTCAAAAATCCGGTGTCTACAGCTGCCCCTCTTTGACTGGAAACACGAAGAGTTTTCCGACAAAGAACGACTAGACATGTTTTTGACCCGACCATTACTTGGACGGACTACACTAAGGCAAGGAAGGGAATGTGACCGAGCCCTGGTATCTGAGCTGCCTACATATCCTTGGTTATACAGGAATCAGGCCACGTGTAGTTCGGGAATGAGAGAGATGGTAGAGTGTATCGAGGAGAAGAGCCGATCGAGGTGCCGTTCCGTTGAGGTTCCGGTCCGTAGTCCTGTCATTACATCAAAAATGATAACTAAAAAAGACTAACTAAACCTATCAACTACTAGTTACAAGAATTCCTATCTCTAAGTCTTCTGAAACTTGATCTTGAGTCTTGAATGGTGCTTCATACAGACTTTGGATTTGAACTTTGATACTTGCTAGTTGTAGGTGCTAGTTCTTGAGCAGATCACATCTGTTCTCCACATCCGTGCTTCGGATTCATTCATTTTTTCTTTTTCTTCTTTTTTCTTTTTATTTTTGTGACTAGCTTTTGTTGACCCTCTCAGACTGTTGACTCGCATTCTTGGGGCGAGCTTCTTGTTGCTTCTATCTTGGATTGAGTGTTGGGGACTTCTATCGTAGCCTTCTGCCTTCCAATGGGTTGCGGCTTGACTTTGAACGATGTTCCGCTGTTCTACAGGCGGACCCCTAACTTCTTCAATCTTCAGCATACAACAACCTCCGTTCTACAGGCAGGCTCCTGACAACCAAAACAAACAACACAAATGAAATTTCCTAACCCAGTTTGCACTGGGAAGGTTTGTGAGTCGTTAGCAAAATCGTAGCCCACTGATACTACTGATGCAGTGCTGAGAGTGAACTAAACACTAGACTAGGATGTATTCCCTTGTTATACAGGTGGGCGCCTAACTTCAATGCTTGAAATGTAAGGACTGAAATGTATTCCTTTGTTCTATGGGCGGGCTCCCAACTTCAACACTTGTAATGAAAAAGACTGAAATGTATTCCTCTCGTTATACAGGTGGGCGCCTGGGAAGAAATTTAAAGACTAAAAGTATTCCTCTCGTTATACAGGTGGGCGCCTGGTTTTAAGAAAACTAAACAATGATAATCTTAAGATAGCAAAAAATGACTTTTTTTTTTCAATAATAATTTTTTTTCAAACGTTTTTCTTTTTTAGCATCTTAGGAGAAAGATTCATCAGACTAAGATTCTGATCCTAGGAGAAGGTTCGTCAGACTAGGTCTCTATCTTAGGAGAAAAATTCGTCAGACTAAGATTTTGATCCTAGGAGAAGGTTCATCAAACTAGGTCTTGTTTTTTTGGTATCTTAGGAGAAAGATTCATCAGACTAAGATTTTGATCCTAGGAGAAGGTTCATCAGACTAGGTCTCTATCTTAGGAGAAAAATTCGTCAGACTAAGATTTTGATCCTAGGAGAAGGTTCATCAGACTAGGTCTTTTCTTTTTGGTATCTTAGGAGAAAGATTCATCAGACTAAGATTTTGATCCTAGGAGAAGGTTCGTCAGACTAGGTCTCTATCTTAGGAGAAAAATTCGTCAGACTAAGATTTTGATCCTAGGAGAAGGTTCATCAGACTAGGTCTTTTCTTTTTGGTATCTTAGGAGAAAGATTCATCAGACTAAGATTTTGATCCTAGGAGAAGGTTCGTCAGACTAGGTCTCTATCTTAGGAGAAAAATTCGTCAGACTAAGATTTTGATCCTAGGAGAAGGTTCGTCAGACTAGGTCTCTATCTTAGGAGAAAAATTCGTCAGACTAAGATTTTGATCCTAGGAGAAGGTTCATCAGACTAGGTCTTGTTTTTTTGGTATCTTAGGAGAAAGATTCATCGGACTAAGATTTTGATCCTAGGAGAAGGTTCATCAGACTAGGTCTCTATCTTAGGAGAAAAATTCGTCAGACTAAGATTTTGATCCTAGGAGAAGGTTCATTAGACTAGGTCTTTTCTTTTTGGTATCTTAGGAGAAAGATTCATCAGACTAAGATTTTGATCCTAGGAGAAGGTTCGTCAGACTAGGTCTCTATCTTAGGAGAAAAATTCGTCAGACTAAGATTTTGATCCTAGGAGAAGGTTCATCAGACTAGGTCTTGTTTTTTTTTCTTTCCTTGTTCTCTCTTTTTTTTCTTTAACAAACAATTAGAAGGAAATGCATCTCCTACGGGTGAAACTAAAACGAACTTAGGAGGAAATGCGTCTCCTATGGGTGAAACTTAAACTTAGGAGGAAATGCGTCTCCTATGGGTAAAACTTAAACTTAGGAGGAAATGCATCTCCTATGGGTGAAACTAAAACAAACCGAGGAGGAAATGCGTCTCCTATGGGTAAAACTAAAACAACCTTAGGAGGAAATGCATCTCCTATGGGGTGAAACTAAAACAATCTTAGGAGGAAATGCATCTCCTATGGGTAAAACTCAAACTTAGGAGGAAATGCATCTCCTATGGGTGAAACTAAAACGAACTTAGGAGGAAATGCATCTCCTATGGGTAGAACTCTAATGATTTCAAACTAGGAAGTGCGTCTCCTATTAATAAAACTAAAACAAACCTAGGAGGAAATGTGTCTCCTATGGGTGAAACTAAAACAAACCTAGGAGGAAATGCGTCTCCTATGGGTAAAACTAAAACAAACCTAGGAGGAAATGCGTCTCCTATGGGTGAAACTAAAACAAACCTAGGAGGAAATGCATCTCCTATGGGTGGAACTCTAATGATTTCAAACTAGGAAGTGCGTCTCCTATTAATGAAACCTTCGCTTTCTTTTTTTTGAATTATTTACTTACCTGTGTTGTCCTCCCTCGAAACTGTTGGGGATTATTTAGATGGGGATGACTTTTTACCCTTTTTTTCTTTTTTTTCATTATTATCTTTTTATTTATTTTTATTTTTTATTTTTTTTGCATAGCTTCTTCCTTCGAAGACTACCTCTCTTGAGAGTCGTTTTGCCTTTCCCCGAAAGGAACCGCTAAGGATACCGACTTTCCAACCTTGTGTTGGACTCCTCGCAACTGCTAGGGATAACACTGTTGGGGAATTATTTACTTACCTGTTGGGGGGTAAAATGTTATCAGCTGGGGGTACCTGACTTCCAGAAAATTTTTTAAATGGAAGGAAAATTTTCTGCCTCAGTTTGATAATATCCCTTGTGGCATGCGTTTCTGCATCAATGCCATTTCCTTTACCTGTTTCAAATCAAACAAAATTTTTTAGTTTAAAACATGGTGGTTGGCTGTGATACTCCTATTGGGATGACTTTCCCTTTCTCCTTCATTGCGCTGTGTTCCACGACTTGTTGGGGATGATATTATGTGCTGGGGATAATCCCTTCCTGTTGGGGGATATCCCTCTTCTTTTGTGGCATAGCTTGGAAACTGGCATTTCCCCGACCTTTTAGTCTAGTATGGATTTCGCCGAATCATGCTCACTGCTCTCCTTGCTTTGTTCACGGGCCTTGTCTTTGAGGTTTATAACCTTGGTTTTGGCAAGGATATCCCTCTTGACGCTCGTCAATCCTTTTGTCAATTCCCTTTTGCTGGGGATATCTTTATTGACACTGGCCTCGCGCTTGTTCCTTGCTGACTATACCATTTTGATGTACTAGTCAGATCTTATCTTGAAAAGCTGATGGCATATTTTGAAGTCAGTTCACTTGTTCTAACCAGACAGACTCTATTGGGGATTTTTCTATGAAAGGAAAAATATAAAAGGGAACAGAATAAAAGACAAAGGAAAAAATGACTCTTTAACAAAAGCAACTATAAATAAAAACCTATCAAATGCAGATACCGACTCTAATGGCCATGACATGCGTATGTGGCCTACCGTCAATCATCTTTCAAGATCTTCAATTGACGATTCCCCATCTGATTCTCAATCTTATTTGACTTGTAGTGCCCGAAGGGTTTTCACTATCAAGTCTCTCTCATTTTTGGTTCTTCTCTCAGCTTTCATCGCCTTATAGTGCCTGTGAAGGTTTTCACCAATAAGACTCTCTCGTTTTATATCTCTCTCCAGCTGGGGGATTTGGAGTGTTGCCGGTACGACTCTTTCTGTTGGAGATTAGAGTCTTTTCTGCTGTGGAGCAGAATGTTATGTTCGCCGGTAAGACTCTTCATTTGTCTGACTTGGCATCTTTTGAAGACTGATCAGAAGGTCTTTCTTTGGACCGTAATGTGGGTTTTGGATAGGGCTAGAAAGAAAGGGTATAAAAGGCTCAAAAATGCATCGATTTTGGGTTATTAATTACAACTTTCGGAATTAGATTTATTTACAACAAACGCAACTTTTGCCCCAGTTTCTTGCTTGGGGATATTTTAATTGTTTTTTTTTCATTTTTCAAAACTATGACCGAGCCGTGAAGCGCCTACGTATCCTCTTTGAGGAATCAGGTCAAACGTAGTTCCCAATTCCTCTTTTTTCTTGTGGCTTTCTTTTTGTTTTTGTTATCATTTTTCTTTTCTTTTCTTTTCTTTTCGTTTTTTTTCTCTTTTTTTTTTCGTTGTTGTTTTCTTTCTTTGTCTCTTTTTTTTTCTTCGTTGCTACTGATTCCGAACGAGGGGTTATGAAAGAAAAATAAATAAGGCTCAAAAGCGATAACGAAGGATAGAGTGTTTGGGTAGCAGAACAAAATGCCTTCGTCATTCCAGTCTTCAAGACATGCCAAGTGCAAACAACACAATTAAACAATAGATTTATAGTCTCTTCCGATGGTGCTGGACTTGACAATTATGTTCAACATTTGTTTGTTCATTTGTCACTTCTAACGCACCGTTGGGCGACACTCTAACTCTCATTATCTTGAACAACCCTCATGCCAGTTTGGCGAATCTTGCTTTTAACGGTTTTCTTTGTGCTTAACTTGCCCCAGTTCCACATGACTCGAGCTCTGAATAATCTCAAACCGTCCTTATTTTCTTTAAATGGTCTGATCGTCTTTCCGGGGTTTTATGATTAACCTTTAAGATTAGGCCCAAACTGGGTGCGCATGTCATGTCCCTAGAATCGGCATTGAACGAAATGATAAAAGGACTAAACAAAAGACGACTGGAACTAACAAAAGACCGGCTTTGTATTAGACTACCGGCGAAATGGTTTGAATAATAAAACAAACAAAACAACCAGAATAAAATCCTAACACAGACTGGACAAAGTTTAAACAAATTGCTATGACAAAATGGAAAGATAAGAAGGTTTGACACAGGACAAAATCCAAATTACAACCTTAATAATCCGGACAACAGAAATGACAACAAAATAAGCCACCAACTGCTTCTTTCTTGTTAACCAAGGAACGGAGCGTCCTCCCATTTTATCAAACTTGGCATCGTAGCCACTGAGCTTTGCATTAGTATTGCAATGACCATTGCCAACTTCAATATCATTACCCTTAGTCAACAAGTTCCCAATAGGACTCGAATGCTTCCGTCATCAGGCCTGATCCCCGCAGAGTGTGCATCAGGAGGTGCAAGTAAAGGATTCTGGGTGTCATTGTCCGGCTTACCACAAACCAACCACCTTAACTTATTTGCAAAACAAACAGGTTAGAATGGACTCAGTCGGTCCTCATTATTGACAACATCTTTTCTTTTTCTTTTTTTTTTCTTTTTTTTTTCATTTTTTTTTCATTTTCATTTTTTCATTTTTTTCATTTCGTTTTTTTTCATTCTTTTTTTTTTCCCTTTTTTGTTGTGGTCGAATCTTATGGAGATTGCCTACGTATCATGACCCGGCATGAATCAGACCTTGCGTAGTTCGGACCAATAAGAGATAAACAATAGCAAACAATTTTTCAATTTTCATATTAAAACAAACTGGGTTTCAAAGGTTTGAAGATGACCTACAAACTCGAAAATCAAATGACCCACATATTCTAATCAAAAGTTTTACAAACTCAAAAACAAAAAGGTCAGCTTCCTTTCCCCGTTTGACAAATGCAACCGAACGGCTATTTTTGCAAATGTGGCCCCTTCCAACTTTCACATGAATTTTGAGGCCGGGGAGGGTTATTTTATAACACTTTACAAACTTGTCCATTCCTTTACGAAAATAACCTTTCGACAACTGAAAGATACTCTAAGGCTATTTCGGCAAGAACGGATTTAAGACGCGGCCGAAGCTGGCTCGGCTTATTATGACAAAATTCAAACAGTATTCACCTGGCCGCCGACTCTTTGTTTTTTTTTTCAAAATTACAAAAAAAACCTGGGGTTGCAAACACGGCCCTTCAGTGCCTCGGGAACGAAGCTTTTAAAGGTTGTGTGGGTCAACTCGACCAAACTCCTAGACATGACCCAAAAGGTGGCTGTTTACGCAAAGTCAGCCTCCCGGCGTCCCTTTCGGGAACATTCGGCTATTTATGACAAAGCAGAATCACCTGGCTTATTTATGACCCTTTTTATCGTTTTTTTTTGAATTTAGAAAAGTCAATATTGCAAACACGACCTTTTAACGTCTCGGGGACGAAGATTTTTAGGCTGTGGGGGTCAACTGGACCAAGTCTTAAAAAAATGACCCAAAGGTGGTTGTTTATGCAAAGTCAGCCTTCCGGCGTCCCTTTCGGGAACATTCGGCTATTTATGACAAAACAACATCACCTAAATTAAAATTTGACATATATTTTTTGTTATTTATTTATTTATGGCTTTTTAGCAAAATGGGGGTTGGACCCGATGAGGGTTGCCTACGTATCTCACATCCGGTGAGAATCAAACCCGCGTAGTTCGGGCAAATAAACTATTTTTGAGAAGACCCTTTTCCATTTTCTATTTATTTATTTTTTGTTATTTTTTCACGACAATCAAATAGACTATTATTTTTCATTCATAACAAACAAACAAATTAACGAAAACATAAAACATTATATTTGTTTTTGGCTTTTTAGCAAAAGGTGGGGTTGGACCCGATGAGGGTTGCCTACGTATCTCACATCCGGTGAGAATCAAACCCGCGTAGTTCGGGTAATCAAGAATAAGTAGATGAACTAACTCTTTTTTTTTGTGAATTTGTGAAAGAACTACTTTAAAAGAAGAAAGGAAGTATTTTTTGGATATTTGATCGGTTTTCTTTTTAAAAGAAATACTTCTAAGATATATTTTTTTTTGAATTTTCATTTGCTTTTTTTTTTTACTCTAAAGAAGAAGAAGAAAGTATTTTTCGGAATTTTACTTTTAATAAAAGAAATGCTTCTCAAAATATTTTTGAATTTTGAATTTTCTTTTCAATTTTGAAAGAAGAATCAAAATATTTTTGGATTTTTTTATATATTATATATATACATATATATATATATTTTTAAAACAATTAGAAAGACTTTCTAAAGAAGTCAATAATGGAAAATATTTTTGGATTATTTTAATTTCGGCATTTTCATAAACAAATAAATAAACCTATTTTAAAAACAAGACTTTTTTTTATTTAGAAAAACAAGACAAAACAATGATGATTTTTTCTACTTTTCCTTTGCTTTTAATAAAACAAACTAATAAGACATATTTTTTTTTATTTTCTCAAAATTTCGGCAGAGTTTCGACACTACTTGGACATTTGCTTTTTTTTCCCTAACAATAAGTAGTCACATCTCTACACTGTTATTTTCTCCTCTTTTCCACTATTTTCTAATTTGTGGATGATGATGAAAACATACACAATCTTTTTTTTGAATTATCAATGTTTTTTTATATATATATATATACATATATATTTTATTTTTTATATTTATTATATTTTCAAAAATGTGGCATGGGGGACATAGGGAATTTCAATACTTCTTGGATTCCGCAAATGTTCCCCATGTGCTTTTCCCAAAAATGAAGCGTGGGGGACATAGGGAATTTCAAGACTTCTTGGATTCCACAAATGTTCCCCATGTGCTTTTCCCAAAATGCAGCGTGGGGGACATAGGGAATTCCAAGGCTTCTTGGATTCCACAAATGTTCCCCATGCTTTGATTGAAATAACACCATGTTGGACATGACCAAATGACTTATTCGCCCTTGACTAAATACAACATGTAACACATAGGATGCCGAAAGATGGTCTATTATTTTCAGGTTGCTTGTCCTAGACGGACCCAACCCCTGTGTTGAGTCCCCTAAGTCAAATGCACATGATGCAAATAAACGCTCTCACTAGGGATCCGGCATGAAGTTGAGTTATTCTAGGTAAAAACCTGAGGCATATTGTTCTAAACCTGGCTTACCCAAACGGACAGTTTGAGCCGAAGTGGGGGCAACGTACCGGGAGCACGAAAGTCTACCCGGCCTAGTTACTTGTCCCAACTTCGTCTTATTTGGTATGACTTTAACAGAAAGGTGGGCCACGCGCACGTGTACACCATAAATTCAGAAGACTCAGAAAGAAGGGTTTCGTAGCAGTTTTATATACACAATTCAGATAATATTAAAGCGGTAAAAACATCATTTAGCACATTAAGCATATATCATGTAAAAATCAGATAATAAATAAAGCCAACTATAACAGTTATTTTAAGCTCGAATTCTTGAACCCTGAACCAGAGATTCTGGGTTCCAATTCCAGAGCTGTCACACCTCCTTTTTCCGCACCCGAGAGGGTACAAGGGAGTTTTTCCAATTAAAGGACAATCGAAACGGGATTGATTTTATTTATTTCAGAGTCGCCACTTGGGAGATTTAGGGTGTCCCAAGTCACCAATTTTAATCCCGAATCGAGGAAAAGAATGACTCTATATTACAGTCTGCGTACCAGAAATCTAGATAAGGAATTCTGTAACCCGGGAGAAGGTGTTAGGCATTCCCGAGTTCCGTGGTTCTAGCACGGTCGCTCAACTGTTATATTCGGCTTGATTATCTGATTTTATACAAATGTGAACTTATGTGCCAATTTTATCTTTTAACCGCTTTTATCATTCACTGTTATTTTATAGGACTTGCAACGTCGTGAAAACATATCTCGAACCATGTTACATCAATGCACCCGTGGTTATTGACATATATCGACTCGGTTGAGATTTGGATTTGGGTCACATAAATGTGCACCCGAATTAAGGAGAATAAATTATTAAGACGCGCCTAAAGCGACTAACGTATTGTTATTTTGGGGAAGGCCGTAAAATTTGCTAAGCGGCCTGTCCCGGATTCTAAGTATTTTAATATATATGCATTTAGAGGGCCCCGCAGCTTCTATATTTTTGTTTGTCGAGGCTCGTCTCATTCATTATTTTTTAAGAATTTGCAACGTCATGGAAATGCATCTCGGGCCACGCCACAATCAATGCGCCCGTGACTAGAGACATATTTCGACTCCGTTAAGATTTGGATTTGGGTCACATAAATGTGTACCCGAGTTTAAGAAAATTAAATTATTAAAGGCGCGCCTAAAGCAACTGGCGCATTATTATTTTGGGTAGGGCCGTGAAATTTGCTAATCGGCCCGTACCGGAATCTAAGTATTTAATACATATGTTTTGTGAGGGCTCCGCAATTTGTACATTTTTTATGTGGCGAAGCTCGTCTCGTTTTTATTATTTGAGGGCAAACTTAAGGCAACTACGATTTTCTACCAATGAAATCATCCGAGGTTAAACAAAAAAACAACGATTCTAACAGGTAATAATATCCATGGTAAAAATGAAAAATAGAATAACCTCGTTCATATGCTCACATTTACTTTAAGCCTAAACATAGGATAAACATTTTTAACACGACAACAAAAAATTGCATTGTTGACATTCATAAATATCGAATATTCTTATTTTTTGCCTTGAACCACAATATGCAAAACGAATGAAACGAAACAAAGGACGAAGAACACCAACCTTCGAACCTCGACAATCCTAGAACGATAAACAGTGATCCCGACGGAACTCAAGCCGGACCTCTCTGAACGAAGAACAACGACGGAACCTCGGACAGCACCTCGACGTGCCGGACCACGACGAACCAAAGACGACCTCGATGGAAATAGAAAGCTCGGACCAAGAACTGTTGCCGCTGCTGGATTTTTTGAGAGGTTAGTTGCTGCTGGATTTTTCGACGCAGCAACTGGTGAGTGAAGCTGTAGCAGAAGGGGTCGTTGGATGTGAGGAAAGGGCAGCTATGGAGGGAGCTAGTGGCGCGAAGGAGAGGACTGTGGCGATAGCTTCTAGGCAGCGCGGCGACGCAGCAACAACTGCCTCCCTAACGACGAAGCAGCAGTAGGGGGCGACGGGCTGAATGACGAAGAAGATAATGACGATGGTCGCCGGATTCTGCTGGTTCAGCAGGTTGTCGTGGGGGTGTGACTGGTTCAGTTGACGACGAGGGAGCAGCGGGGAGATGGGACGATGTTGTGGGTTTGTAGGTTTTTTTTTGGTGGGGCAGACGAGGGGAAGCTGGTGGTTCGACGGTGGTCTTGAGGCAGCTGGTTGTTTGACGACAAGGGGGGAGCTATTGGTCGTGGTGCTGGTTGGAAGCTGGTGGCGACGGGGTGCGACTGGTTTTGGGCAGTGGGGGAGTTAGTCGCGACGACGACGGAGGGGGCTGGTTGGGTGGTTGTCGACAGTAGGGGTGCCGGGGAAGGTGACGGAGTGGTCGTTTGGTGGTGTTGTTTATGGTGGAGAGATGGTGGTTTTGCTTTCTGTTTCGGACGTGAGCCAGTAGGGTTTTTTCTTCTTCTTCTTCAGGAAGAAGAAAATGAATAGTGCCTGTTTCCACCAAATTTCCAAAGTCCTCCCCTGTCAAAATGTGTTTTGACCGTGCATTTGTAATGGTTTTGCCCAGAAAAATGAGCCACACGCGTGGTGGGGTTCGAGACTTGTGTTCCCCACGCGTGGTGGGGTTCCTCGTGTACGGGATTCCGTCCGTGTTCCCCACGTGTGTCCCCTCATGTGTGGTGGACTCGGATTATTATGGGCTAGGTCCGAAATTAGGCCTAAAAGCGGGTAAACTGAACCCGAATATTATTCTTTTGCCCGGACCCGATTAAGAACACAACGTTGTTCGACTAACCCTATGTAAACAAAATAACTACAAAAATAAGACTAATATTTAAACAAAACTATATATTTTTAATATGTTTTTCAAGATTTAAAATAGCTATAAAATATTAATAAAACAATTTTTTTTGTAATTTTCGTTTTATATAAGATAAAATATAAAGTAACATATTTGTATTTTTTCAAAATTTAAAATGACTATAAAACATTAATAGAACTATATTTTTGGTAATTTTCGAAATTATATAAAGTACAAAAATAAAGTGCAATTTTTGTATTTTTCAAGTTTATGAGAAATACATAAACTAAAATTTGTATATATATTTTTGTAATTTTTCTTTTTGCAACGAAATAAAGTAAAAATAGTTAAAATAGGCATATTAGACCTAAATTACATATTTATGCTAAAAAATGTGAAAATCCTCGGGGAGGGTCAAAAATCCGGTGTCTACACACAGCCTAATCACTCCATACATACGACGACCACCGTAGTCGTGTCAAACAACCTGGAAATGTTATGAATAACTATCAGCCCATAACCCTACATATATATGGTGTTTCTCCACACCCTTCCTCCTCCAAAACTCCACAAGATAGTAGTAAAATACGCAGCCCAACAACAACGCAAAACAGTCCACAAAACAATAACATTACTACCAAGCCTTTCGATATATATTTCACAAGTTCTAGCTTCAATGGCTTAGCCGCAACTTGGATAATCTTAAATACATATAGAGTAAGAGCTTCCTTACCTTTATATAGAAAGAACAACTCCAATTTGACCTTAAATTTCCATGAAATATCCCTCCAATGCTGCCACAACAACAAAAAAGCGAAACTAGCAATCAATTAGTGTTTTTCGGCACTAGAATCACTTTAGAAGGCTTGAAATCACCTAGGATTGATATTAAGAACATGAGGGAGTATTTACAGAACATAAACCCTTTAAAACAACCTCCCACACAAACTGGAACGACACAAAAATGAGCAACAACAAGAAGAACAAGAGACTTACTAGCGCCACGGAATTCCCGACACTTGATTTGTGTTGTTTGCCCCTTTTTGGGTCTTGAATCTTGAGAGAACCTTGAGAGGATGTTCCTAGGGTTCTAAGGTCTGAAAATAGTGAGAAGAAATGACTTAAAATGGGTTGGAGGCATCCTATATAGGTCCAAATATCTTAAACCGCCTTAGTGGGCCCCATAGAGAGGTGCTTGGCGCAGTCTCGCGAAAACGCAAATATCTATCTACTCCGAGATCGTATCGATGAACGGTTTAATGCGTTAGAAACTAGACTCATAGATCTTTAATTTGGTTGGTAGATCACCCCGTAATTCCTTGTAAAGTATGAGAAAAGATTAGAAATATTTGACCTAATGTTTAAGTAAAATTATGAACCTAAGTTGCGACAACTTTTGTCGACTTTTGTTTCATAACTCGTTTGACTTCAAGACTTATGATACGGATATTATATGAATAAAATACCTTAATAAATGACCTCTTGAGTGTATTAAGCACCGCTAGATTACCTGAAAATACGAGTTACAACATCCTTGATTCGTTTAACTTCTAATACTGGTTAATCACCCTTATACACTCTTGTATCACTTAAGACCAATAGGATTGACATCTTATCATCTCAACGATAATTCCTTCTTGGATTTATGTTAACTAATATATGGCATGAACTAACACATGTGGATATGGGTTGTAACAGCAAGGTGGTATCTATTGTTCCTTTGGTCGTTTTTATGGTCTGACAAAATTTTAGGCGATCCGGGTCTGGTAGATCGGGCCCATGCAGAAGATGTGGGCTATAGCACACGAAAATCTGAAAATCAAGCGGAACTCCAGTTTTATGGCCCTAAAACGCCAGAAAGGAGGAACGGTCATGGCGAGGCAGTGACTATTGTTCCTTCTATCATTTTTTCTAATCTGGCAAAATTTTAGGTGATCCGGATCTGGTGGCTCGGGCCAATGTAGAAGACATGGGCTATGTAACATGAAAATCTAGAAATCAGGCAAAATTTCTGTTTTATGGCCCTAATGTCAAAAAATGAGGAACGATCATGGCGATGCAGTGACTATTTTTCCTTAGGTTGTTTTTGATGATTCGGCAAAATTTTAGGCAGTCTGAGTTCGATGGCTTGAGCCCATGCATAAAGTGTGGGCTATAACACACGAAAATTTAGGAAAATTAATAGAATTCCAGTTTTATAGCTCAAAAACTCCAAAATTGAGGAACGGTCATGGAAATGCGATGACTATTGTTCCTTAAGTCGTTTTTTATGGTCCGACAAAAATTTGGCGATCCAAGTGCGATGGCCCAGGCTCATGCAAAAGGCGTGGGCTATAGCACATGAAAATCTTGAAATCATGTGGAATTCTAATGTTTTGGCCCTAGAACGCAAAAAATAAGGAACGATTATGGAGAAGCGGTGACTATTATTCACTAGGTCGATTTTGATGGTCGGGCAAAATTTTAAGTGATCTGAGTCTTGTGGCCCGGGCCCATGCAAAAATTTGGGAATCACGTGGTATTTCAGTTTTATGGTCCTAAAACACTAAAAAATGAGGAACGGTCATGGCGAGGCTGTGTCTGTTGTTCCTTAGGTAGTTTCTTATGGTCCAATAAATTTTTAGGCGATTTGGGTCCAGTGGCCTGGGCCCATGCAGAAGGGATGAGCTATAAGCACACGAAAATTTAAAAATCGTGCGGAATTCCAGTCTTATGGAGCAAAAATGCCAAAATAGAAGAACGGTCATAGCAAGACGGTGACTATTGTTTCTTAGGTCGTTTTTGATGGCCCGACAAAAGTTTATGCAATACAGGTCTGGTGGCCCAGGCCTATGCAGAAGGTATGAGCTATAACACACGAAAATATGAGAATCAAACGAAATTTTGGTATTATGGACCTAAAACTCCAAAAGAGGAGGAACGGTCATGACGAGGCGACGATTAATATTCCTTAGGTCGTTTTTGCTGATCCGGCAAAATATTAGGTTATCCGGGTCTGATGGCCCGGGCCCATGTAAAATACATGGGCTATAAAATATGAAAATCTGGGAATGAGGCAAAATTTTAATTTTATGGCCCTAAAATGTAAAAAAATGAGGAACGGTCATGGCGATGCGATAACTATTATTACTTAGGTCATTTTTGATGGTCCAAAATTTTTTAGGCAATCCGGGTCCGGTGGGCCCGGTCCATGCAGAAGGCATAGGCTAACACACGAAAATTTGGGAGTCGGGCGCAAGTCCAGTTTTATTGCCCCAAAATACCAAAAAACAAGAAATGATCATGGCGAGACAATGACTATTGTTCTTTAGGGCGTTATTGATGGTTCGACAAAATTTTAGGCAATACTGGTCTGGTGGGCCGGGCCCATGTAGAAAGCGTGGGCTATATAGCACACATAAATCTGGAAATGAGACGGAATTCCGGCCTTTAGGCACTAAATACCAAAAAATGAGGAACGGTCTTGGCGAAGCGGTAAATATTGTTTCTTAGATCGTTTTTTATGGTCTGACAAAATTTTAGGTGAGCTGGGTCCAGGCGCGTAGGCTATAGCATACGAAAATTTAGGAATCACGCGGAATTCCAATTTTATGGTACTAAAACGCCAAAAAAGAGGAACAGTCTTGGCGAGGCGGTGAATATTATTCCTTAGATCGTTTTTGATTGTGAGACAAAATTTTAGGTGATCCGAACCCATGCAGAAAGCTTGGGGTATATCCCACAACATCTTCATGAATTTGGGAGACCGGTCCCGAGTCACTTAAAAAAATTTGGGCTCATCAGAAACGCCCTAATGAACCATAGTCATTGTCTCGCCTTTGCCCTTCCTCATTTTTGTATATATAGATTCATTAGGACAACGAGTTTTCCCAAATATATAGTAATTATGAATTTCCTAAAAAATAGAAGGAAATAATCAACTAAAGATATATGTATGTATATATAAATTCATTTATCTAAGCCTTTTGCATTATTTTAAAACATGTTGCTAGTTGAGAATATGAAGCATGGGTGTTATTTTATATGGCATTTTTCACACCATTGGACACACTGAATACTAAGTCACGTTGAACGTGTTATGTATTGGACGGCATATTTCATTTTAAGAAGCTAAGCAAATTTGACCATGATACAAATTTCAAAGCTTCTTATTACTTTACTAGTCTTTTAACTACAGCTATAAGGGCCATTTTTGTTTAGAAATTAAAGAAAAACAATATCAAACCCAAGTAAGTTTTTCAAGATATTAACACAAAATTTAACAAATATAATTTACCATTTTTTTAAAATCTTCAAACTTTAATTCTTTTCAAAACTAAATCAAAATTTTGGTTTTCTAGTACATGAAGGAACATGTAATAAAAAAATGGCTGAAGTTTACATGAGAATTACGATGAATAGTTACTTGCATAGTAAGGTCGATGTATGATAGGAGATTGTGACCTAATCATTATTGAAGCGAGTAAAAATTTCAAGAAATTAAGGGCCTGTTTGGCCATAAAATTTTTTTTTTTTTAGAATTTTTTTAATTTTTTTCGAAATCAGTGTTTGGCCATGAAAATTTTAAATTTCACTTGAAATTGAATTTCAGAATTTTTCGGAAATTAAAAAACTCCAGAAAGTTGTTTTCAAAATTTTCGCTTCAAAGCACTCACAAAAAATTAAAAACAGTTCCAAATTGTATTCATGTCCAAAAATAACTCTATTTTTCAACTTGAATATTTTTTTTTTAATTTTTTCTAGAATTTCACAATTCTTATATCCGCCATCTAGATAATTTTCTAGATAATTTAGTTTTATTTTATTAAATTTTGAATTTTTGATGGATAGAATTACTCATTATATATGCCAGTGGACGCGGTCGAGTAACAAATACATTGGCAGCGGAGACAGTCCACGTGTCATTCAACCACATACTCTCTCCCCAGTCGTGTGGACTGCAATTTTCCCTCCGCCTCCCCCTCACATAATATTACGGGACCCACTATTCATCTCCTCCACCGTTTATTACCTGACACGTGTCATTCAACTCATGGCACTCTCGTAAATAAACCCCACATTCAGGGTTAAAATTTCATTCCGCCATCTCTGACTCTCTAAAACCCCAATTTCCCCTTCCTTAGAGAAACCCTCTTTCTCTCGACGATGGCATTGCTCAGCCGTCTGAGAGCGGCGGCGCAGCCACATATTATTCGGTCATCTCTTCAGTCTTACGGATCAGCTGCAGCTCAGCTCGACTACGATTACGACGATGATTACGAATACTATGAAGAGACAAGTGTACGTCCAGTGGTAATGGAGGAATCTGAAGGATCAGTTCCACGAAGAGGAGTACAATGGGTGATCATGGGCGATCCTATGGCTCAGAGACACGTGTACGCCCAATGGCTTTCGAAGCTTCTAGATATTCCTCATATTTCTATGGGCTCACTCGTTCGTCAAGAACTTCACCCTCGTTCTTCCCTCTATAAGCAGGTTTTCATTTGTTTTATTTCTGTTTTTTTTTTTGGTCTTATTGAGCTCTTAAAAGGAAAAAATTGTTCTCTTAGTTTAACTGGTATTAATGTTGACATATTATTTAGTACTCTCTCTGTTTCAATTTACATGATAGTGTTTGATTTGACACGGTCGTTATGAAAAAAAAAGACTTCTGAAACTTATGTCTAAAATAAGTCATATATATGTGTGATTATAAATCATTCCACTAAGGGTAAATGAAAATTTTGAAGTGAAATTGTTTCTAAATATAGAAAGGTATATTTTTTTTTGGGACAGACTAAGAAGGAAAGACAGAAAGAGTGTCAGATAATTGTGACGGAGGGAGTAATAGAAAGAAATGAGCTTGAATAGAGGGAACGAATACCAAAAGATTCATATAATTGATCCCTACTAGTTTGAAATTGAAGTATATAGGCTTGTTTGAGCTGGTCTTATCTCTCTTTTTCATTAGCAATGGCTAATGAAAAAAATTGTACTTTTAGTTGTTAATTGGTCTTATTTTGACAGATTATTTAGTATAGAAAAAAATGAGCTTGAATGGAGTAAATGAATATGAAAAATCCATATTTTGGCCCATACTAGTTTAATTAAAGCATAAAAGATTGATTTAACTGGTCACAGTTTTGTTTATTACTTTCTCTGTTTCAGCTTTATAAAAAATAAACTAACTTTCTCCAAAGAATATCGATTTCAGATTAGAGGGTCGAAATCATTTAATTTTTGGTGAGATTAAGACATTGAGAAAGAATAAAATTTACGTAGTCAGAAATGATGAACTCTAAGTCCCAAATTTTTAGTCAGAGTAATTGAACGTGCAAAGATTCTGTTTGGCTTCTCAAATAGTAATTTGTCATATAAAAATTGAGTACAGGAGTACATTCTTTTGTTGTAAGATAGTCGCGCATTAGTCTTTTGTTTCTTTTTATTTGTTTCACCCAATAAAACCTCTCATTTTTGTTATGAAGATCGCAGAGGCTGTAAATCAGGGAAAACTTGTTCCCGAAGATGTTATATTTGGTCTGTTGTCAAAGAGGCTAGAAGAAGGTTATTGCAGGGGTGAAAGTGGATTCATCTTGGATGGAATTCCTCGATCAAAGATTCAAGCTGTAAGTATAGCCTCCCTCTCTGTGTGGACTTAATTTTAGTGGCATCTTCTTTTTCTCGTTATCTTCGATCTTTCCATTTCATTTACACTAGTTTCATTGAACAGTTGAGTTTCTTGGGATGCACAAGCTTCCAGAAGTTAAAGTCCATACTGAACATATTGATCGAACTTTGTAGCTTTGTTCATGGTGGTGTTAATTACTTAGTAAATAAATAAACATTTTGAAAATCTAACCAGTACCTTAGATATAATTCTTATAGTCATTTCAGTTCAAGTTTTGTTTTGAGATTTTGAATTAACTGGTATATTAGTTTCAGCATTTAGTTGGTCTTTTAGCTAACAAAATAGCAAATTTACATGTAAAAGGTATGGAGGGAGTAATTGATGAGAAGAGTCCGTAAAAGATTGGTGTTTGCTACTTTCTGAATGCTGTTTCTTTATCTTGAGATAGATAGTGTTTGGCCAAGATTATTCACTTTGTAGTAATCTGCATTGTCTAATAATAAACAAGTGTATGAAGTGTTTATTTTTACTTCTCTCAGATTTTGTTTGAAAAGGACTGTTATTTTATGTTATTTTTTATGATTCATGTCGAAACATGTTGGATTTACATACTCTTCTCATTTATTCCTGCAGGAAACCCTGGACAAAACTGTGGACATAGATCTAGTTCTGAATCTTAAATGTGCTGAGAGTGGGATGTCAAAGAAAGACAAAAGTACTGGGCTTTATTCACCTCTGGAATTCCTTCGCAGGACTTCTGGAATTAATATGAGTCTTCAGTCAGAGGGTGGTCATTTTAGGCCTTCAAGTACCATGACTGATGTTTCGAGAAAGAAGCTGCATGTGCATGCTGAGCAGGTACCCATCCGATTTCCTGAAATTTTACAGATGGAAACACTAGAAAAATTTTGACGTCATAATTTGAGATGAACAGAATTGTAGGTTGCCTCTCTTAGTATTCTTGATGAATAGGATTAGAGATTGCCTTTCTTAGCATTCTTGATGTGCAAGTAAATACTATTTCCTGTTGAATCACACAGATGCAAATATGCATGTACATCATCTGCCAGTATACTGAGTACCTGATTGTTCGTTGAACAAACCATGCTGAAATTGTTTAAATGGCAATGCCATATTGTTCTTGAGCTCTGGCATCTGTTGGCTCTTACCTGATCTTCTTCATGTGCTTTTACTTTGTTCATGCCGATATCTTAAACAAGTTAATGTCTCAAAGATGATTTTGCATCTATCCTACTCAGCTATAATTATGTCAGTACCCTGGAGGTGGCAGTGCATGTGATCAACTTTTTTAAATACACAGTTTGATTTTCTTTTATATATTAGAGCTATAAAACTAATTGCATGATCTTGGTTCAAAATTTCCTCAGCTCTCATGTTCTTGCTAGTCAGCATTCTAAATGTGGTTGTACAGAGTCATAACTCAGTATTTTCTCGGTTGAACTACAAAATCAACTAATACGCAACATCATTCTGTTTTATGTAGATCAAACCGCTAGAAGAATACTACAGGAAACAGAGAAAGCTCCTTGATTTTCAAGTGGCTGGAGGACCTGGAGAAACATGGCAAGGCCTTTTGGCTGCTTTGCATCTTCAGCACAGGACTGCAGTTGGTTCTACACAGTTGAGTGCAGGATGCTAATTTGATTTTCTGCTGATCTTCATTCTTTTTGGGAGCATAGTAGGTATAGGAAATATGAGTGAACAAAGTTTAAGTTTTGGGCGGGAATATGCATAATTTTGTTTTCTTTTTTGTTTAAAAGAGTTCAACCTAGTTTTATCTGCCAGAAGAGAGAAACATCAAGATGTGAGCATCAGACAAGCTTATAATACTCTCTCTATATAGATTTCTACAAAGCTTATTTTTGGTGAATGCTTGTGTTGTGTGTAATACTTCAACCCCATGGAAATGCTACGTTTATTAGCTCGTGCTGTGGCACCCAAATGAATCTTGATTGTGTCATGTTCTGCAAAGTTTGGCTATTTTTTCTATTAATGGAGCTGTAAAAAGCTGCACACATTGCGCTTCAATCGTACTTATTGTATCATCCTGATGTTGATAATTTGAGTTAGACATGCCAACTCTTAACAAAAATAAAAATTTCTTGCCATCTGACTGTGACACTGCTCTTATCAAAATCCAACTTCAGTAATACCAGAAATTGAACCAAAAGATGATTAATTTGTTTCTAAAAGTTGAGTTCATGTATTTGAAAACTAGATTAAGAAAACTAACATGCAACTTTATAAAGTAAACAGGTGTTAAAAATTGAACCAAAAGATGATTAAATTGTTTATAAAAAAATTCGGGTTTAAGTTAAAAAAAAAGTTACTTGGAATCCTTGAATAATAAACAGGTCCTCAAGAATTTTTTAGTCTAGAATATAAATATTTCCTTCCTAACGGACAGAAGATTTTTGAGCTTGTTCATACGTAAGATATATTCTAGTTTTAAGGTAGAAAATGAGAAGGAATACAGCAGTTGCGTTAGCTGCAAATATTTATTAACAGAAGTAAAAAGAAGGCAAACATTCTTTTTACTTTATAAAGATAATTACTACAGATCAAAATCATAATTCACTCTTTATCCATACCTCCCTAAGGAGTTGATACCTCACAGCATTTCCATCAACATTACCTTTCAATATCCTACTGGATTTTGCAAGTGGTGAAGTTTCAATGCCCTCAGAAATGATGAAGTTCATATCCATTTGATCGAGCTCATCATCGCTTGTGTATGACTTCTTGAGCACTGAAGATCCGATCCGTCTCAGCTTAGAATGGCTACTAATGTCACCTAATAGACTATCCACTGAAGCTGTTGAAGGTGGCTTATATGCTATAGGAGCTGCTGTGCAGGGGTAGCTCATGACTGAATCTTCTTCCGCGTCAAAAGGATCCTAATGAGAAAAATATCATAAGCAGAATCTGATTTACAAAGACTTGGTTCTAGCATGACAAAATGAACAAAGTCAAAGAGATGAGCTTACCTCTGTGTTAAGAGCTTCAAGTACACATTCAGGTATTGGATCAGGGCAAAACTCATCCGCGACAAAAACATTAAGAACCCTTCTTATTATAATTGGACCAAATGTGGGACAGACCTGTAGAGAGCACAAATAAGGGGAAAGAAAAATACAAGCACTCGGGCTGCAAAAATCATGATGCTTTCAAGGTTTTGAGGACAAACCTCTTTTCTTATTGTCCTACTTAACAGCATATCCTTTGGAAGCATCATAAGATCACTCAGTGCGTCGAGGAGATAGAAAGATTTGGAAGATGTATCATATTCTTCACTCCCATCATCATCATTATCTGCTCTATTTTCATCGTGTAGTGAGTTCCCAACAAGGTCAGTGAGCCATCTAGACCAATTCCCTATCTGCAATCAATGTGATTTAAATAATCATCATCATATATATATATATATATATATATATATATATATATATATATATATATATATATATATATATATAATCAACGGATAAATACTATCTTAGAGTTTGCAGAATGTGACTTAAAAGAAAATTAATATGGTGTAAAAATTGGTAAAAGAATGAGGGAAGAAAAATAAAGGAGAGCGAAGGGTCGGATTTGGAAACCTGGAAATAAGGAAGTCTAAATATTAGTATGGCACATCTGCTATGAACAAAAAAATGTTTGTTTTCTTGGGGTAATAGGGGAGAGAAGTGACAAATGGCAAAATAACCCGTCAAGGTAAGCAGCAGACTAACAATCATATCTACATTTTAGAACACTAATTGAAAACGTTCAACCATGATCCTTACCGCATTTTTCAGTTGTGCACCTGCCCCAAAGCTAGCTTTTCCAGCTGGAATGGGAAGCACCTCGGCATCACTGATGGGATCTGATATAGGATCTGAAGGCATCTCATCAGCAGACTCTCGAAGGATAGCATTGAACATAGCTACATCCAATCTAGCCACACATTGTTCCATTATCTGGTTTCAAGAACATTTATCAGCAGCAAAATGGACCAAAATCTATATCATAGTTTGAACTGCATTAAACCCATCCAAAGAAAGACAGGAAATGCTGGTTCTAACATAAGCAAATCTACTTTTCTTCAGTACAAGGAAGTTCGTGTTTGGTAGTCTTTTTTAACATATGACACTAATTAGTATATGAACTAACAACTACTTAATTAGTAGTCAAATTTTCTTGAGAAGTGAAACAAAGACAGATAATAACATGTTATGATTACGTAAATAGGAGCATGTACAATATGGAAGGAAGGGTGGGCCAGACTGTACCAATTTAGAGAGCAAACGCAAACAGCCACATTCGTGTCCGCCAGCTCGAACAGGGCAAATCCTATCACAGGCATCTTTCAAGGCTTTTTTCCAAAGATCCAAGGAAAAATTTACATGCTCTTCAGCACCTGAACTAGACGTCTTACTGCAAACATTGTTTATCTCGGAACCCATGCTATTACAGATTGCGGTTGCAGCACCAGACTGCATATGTGGAATGAGAGTCTGAAGAAATAAATAAATGAATAAAACAGAGTTGAGTTAGCTGATAGGTTACTGATTCTTCAGATTCAAAAGCAATAAATGACATCTTTAAGATTCATTTTGTGCACCTGCCACCAAATAGATTCAATGATGCGGGAGAATATCCAAGCCTCTGCTTTTTCAAGTGCTCTTATAAATGTAACAGGGTCCTTCCAATTGCCTAAACTATCACAAATATCATCTTCTACACCGTTGCTAGAGTGAGATTCCCACTTAAGTGGGGAAAACTTCTTCTTGTCCGTGACAACAGAATTTCCAAGCATAGTTTCAGTAGAAAGAGGTAACTGCTGCTGCCCATGGAATTTGGTTATAGTTGCTCTCAGCACCACTGAATTTGATAGCCAGAAAGTTAACCTGTGGTCAGAAAAAATAAGTGAATATCTAGAAGAAAAACAAATAACTGTCTTGTGCATGTAGCTTAACTTCCTTCCGCAAAACCTTAAACTGAAAAGTACCTAGCAACATCATGTCCACATGCTTTTGCAATCAAATATATTCCAGAAATAGCACTTTTAGCAGCACTTCCCCTTTTCAATACGGAGGTTTCTTTACATGCATGTAGATAGAACCTGGACAGGCGTCTTGCCGGAGCATGGACCTTATTCATGGAACATCCATGCTCAGCAACAACTGAGTAAAGGCCAACTTCAATAGCAGCAGCTTCTCTCAATTCTCCTTCAAGCATCTTTACTCTTTGCTCCAACTTATGGATTTTGCTTTCCAAAAGAATGTTTGTTGTGTCCCTTGGACTCGCTTTTTGATCTTTTCTCTCATTGCTTGAAAAACCTCGAGCACTTTTCAGAGTGTCTTGTACTAAAAGCTGATTACTTCCGACAGATCCGTCACCCCTATTTGATTCTGGTGATGACCTGACTGACATTACATGCTTTAATATCTCATTATCGGGGGTACTACTCTTTGCTCCGGAACTGTCCCTGTAAGCAGAAATTGCATGAGTTTCCTTCAAATCATGTTTTACAGTATCCTCTTCTGAATAGCAACTGATTGACTCATCGTTTTTGCATTGCCCTTCATCTTCCATAGGTTCTTTTCCTTGTTCATTTTGCTGATAACCCTCACTGTTTTCACCATCAACAGAACCATTTTTGGTAACCGCAGCTCTTGCATCATCACACAGCGAATTTACAGGTGGAGTGGAAGTGTTCTCTTCAATTTCACTATCGGAGAAATTACTAACTGTGCTCACAAAGTTATTGTTATCATCTGTGATATGCGGAATAGGACAGGCTTTTTCAGCTGGATCTGAGTTCTGCCGACTGGATTGTTCATTAACACTTTCGCCATTGACCGGTATTTGTTCCATACATTGTACTTGCTTGTCCTGTTTGATTATCATGCAGGCATTCTGTGTCTCCTCAGTTATATCACTCACATTTGATGTCGAATACTGAATGCTACTACAACCACCAATTTTCTTTGAAATCCAAGCCAGATCAGAGGACAAATCAGTTGAGGAGTGCGACAAACTTCCATTCAAACTAGGTAGAGATTTTGTCTCTGGCGTCTCGTCCATATTTGCAAGCCTTTTCTTATAATCAAGGACATTTTCGTCTTCATCTCGTCGAGGGCTACTTTTTACTCCCTCGGATCTATCCTGCAACCATATGCTAGCTGGCTATCAAACTAGCTGAGATATTCATAACATTGGAAAAACAATATAATACAATCACCAAATGTTACAAAGATGCAAACTTGTGCAGAGTGCATTTGATTTAAAATGCATGCCGTGGCAGTGGACATTGCATCTTATATAACTATAAAGAAGTAAACATACAAAGAAGTTAAGGGGATTCGACATCTACTACATATATGAACCCCCTTCCGCCCCCTGGCTCCGCCCATGCATAGTATGTAGTGAATGCAAAATTGCTGCAAAAGGACTTATGTCATGCATTTTGGAAGTAACATAAAGGAAGAATACCATTCAGATATAAATGAATGCACAAAAGAGGGATATTGATAGAAAAGTAAGCACTATACCTCTTCTTGAGGGGGTGAACCATAGTTTGATTCGTTAGTTGAAGAAGAAACAGGCACTGATAAATGCGAGGAAACATCATCATCATCATCATCAGTGTATGAAGCAAACTCAGCTTCGTCAGCATATTCTTCACTCAGTAATCTAGAAAGAGAACCATTTCGGTCCATTGAAGCTTCTCTTTTTAACTTGTCCCTCAAGGATGACCTCACACGACTCCTCTCACCTATCTGAATTTTCAGGAAAAGAAGAGGCTGTGCTGTGTTCCTATAAGTTCGCTTGCAGTTAATAGGGGGACATATGCTCAAACTCTCTCTAACAACACCATAATCTGCCAAGTCAATGATCGCAGTTCCTAAAAGTTGACCTTTCACGGTCTTATCACGCCGGGGTTCATACAAGTGGAATTCTACGCAATTCTTTTGGAACGCGTTTCCGTCTCCACCTTTAAGCGAAGTTTCTCTTAGTAGTGTCACGGGAAGTCTAAATGACTCATTGAATTCAATTCTCCCGTCACCAATACCAGAACCAGTTCCCGACGATGGAACAACTTGATTAGTAGATCCAGAGTGCTTATCTTCGTGTTCCCATTCGATTAGAACAGCACGGAGCGTTCTCAATGAATGCGACGGTGGCCAAGGTTTAATCTCCTTAATATGGATTAGATATTCGACTTGAACTGAGGGGCTATTCCTAGTTCTGCCCTTCAATCCCAAAACCATGATTTTAGAAACACAGATAAAGAATGGTCTTCAATTGAGCAATATAGGCCTGCACAAAATGAATACCAAACACCTCTTCAAGCTGTATTATAAGAGCAAAAGATTCCAAATTTAGACTAATTTCATTCTATCCTTTTCCCACATGCACATTGCAATTGAACCAAGTAGCATTTTCAAGTTAGTAGAACTTCTAGAATTAAATGATTTCACATATTTGAGCCGTGGAATCAGACATTAATACTTACATAAGGATAGGCTGCCTACATCACACCACCTTGCAGCGCAGCCCTTCCTCAAACCCTGCGTGACCAGAGGCGGATCCAAGATTTAAACCCTATGGGTTCAACTTTTAAGGGTTTTAGCATTGAACCCATTGTATTTCTAAAGTTATGGGTTATACCTACTATTTTTGCAATTTTAATGAATTTTTACATATAAATTTTTGCTCTGCGTCGAAAGTTATGAGTTCAATTGAACCTGTCGGTAAAGCACTACATCCGCCCCTGGCGTGAAGGCGGGATACTTTGTGCACCGGACTGCCCTTTTATACTTAGAAACTCGAGTTATTCATTAACAGTCCTTATGCTTGCACATGCTCTATGTCCAAGCAACGCCTCTTTCTCCTTCACAAATCAGTTCCCAATGACTTCATAATTCTAACTTTTGAATGCTTAAGTAAATTAACCACATTTTAGAGCACATTAAGTACTACACACAAGATCTTAGACAGGAAAAAAAAAAATGTTGCAGAATAAGAAAATCAATCTAAGGAAAGAAGAGCAAACAAACAATAGAAGGAAAATCAGATGTCCTCTACAAGACTTTTGTCACCACAGAAACAATAAAAGCATATTGGACAGAGAGTGAACACCTGAAGTAGCAGACTGGCAAACTAACAGAGCCAAATGAGAGTAACCCCAGCTCGGACTAAGAAAAAAAGACTAAACAGCAAGGAGGTAGTAACAACTAAAAAATGTCTCCATTAATATCAAGATTTTCACTGGAAAAATGAGAAAGTTTAGACTTACATAGAACACAACACCAGAAAATCAAAGGAATGTGAGAAAAAGGAAGGCCAAGATGGTTGTCTTTACACAGCAAAAGGATAAATGATTAATCAGTCATGAGCCCGTGAGAGACAATATGAGTAAAACAACCAAAAAGCACAGGTGGGGTTGTTTTGAGTTCTTGAGTCTGTGAGTGAGAAGTGCAGAGTGAGCAGAGAAAAGAATGTCTTTTTCCTATTGATAATGGGAATTAAATTAGTATACTAATAACTACTCCCTCTATTCACTTTATGTAACACAATTATTAATTGAAGTCGAGTTCTTCTTTGATTGAAATTTTTTACGTGACTTATAATAATTTTTTATATAATTTTATTAATTATTAAGTGATATGTAAGTTTTATTTTAAAAACTTTGAAAGCCCCCAAGATATATTTTTCAAAAATTAATTTACACCATTATTTGGATTATTTACCTATATAGTGTTAAAAAAATTCATAAGTTAGCATAACCGAATATATATATATATATATATATATATATATATATATATATATATATATATATATATATATATATATATATATACACACAAAATGGTTAATATAAAGCACCCTGAATACTAAACACTGGTTGAGCAGAATAATATGGCCCCGTCGCGTAAAAATTCTAATTCCGCCTCTGCTTGCACACTACTCTCCCCAGACCTCACTTGTAGAATTATATTGTTGCTGATGTTGAAAGTTTTATGTTTGCATTTATACCGAAAATTAAATAGTTTGACTGTCGTACATCGAATTATGTCACATAGATTAGGATAGAGGTAATAATAAGTAGTACTCCCTTCGTCTCATATTATCTGTCATGATTCTCTTGCACACATTCCTTAAAAAAATTAATTAGGATGAGATTTTGACTACTTTACTCTTATTCATGTCTTAATATTTAATCTTTCTTCATTAGTATTTGAACAAAGTTATCCATAATTGAGGTGTTTGTAGTCTTTCACGGATAATTAGTACTAAGGGTAAAAAAGGAAAAAGATAATCAATTTGTCTTAAGCTTTTAAAGTGACAAATAATTTGATATGACTATTTTTAATTACCACGATTGATAACATAAGACGAAGGGAGTAATTAAAAAAATGGAAAAAAAAAACAAAGATAGAGTGAAGGAGGGTAGGTGGGTGTCGTGTTCTTTAACTACTTTATTCATTTGGGTTTTAACATTAAATGGCTTTTTACGTTTGTCCAAAAGTAGAAGCTGTAATCACAACATACAATGATAACAAATAAACAAATAATCTTCCGTTCACTTTTAATTGTCACGTTTACTAAAAATAAATTTTTATTTTGACTGATCACTTTTCACATATAAAGAAAAAAATAATTTATTTTTTCTGTTTTGCCCTTAGTATTAATTACTCATTTTCCAATCTATTAAGACTATGGACAAATTAATATGAGTATTATGGTAAATTATATACTTTATTTAGGAAAATAAACGATTAGAGTGAAGACTGAAAAGTGAAGAGGGAATTAGGAAAATAAATAACCCTAGTATATACTTAAGGGTAAATTAGTAAATTACATCATTCTTATTGGGTTATCGATTTTTACCCAATAACAAAAATGCAAACCGAGCCCGAACCAATAACCCAATAAAAAAAAAATTAACCTGTTACCGACCCGTTAACCCAATAACTCAATACCGATAACCCAACAAAGAATTAACGGTTCGGGTTATCGGTTTTACCCGATATATGCCCACCTCTAGCTGAAGGTCCACAAAGATGGAAGAGAAAAGGTTTTAATTTGCCCATTTATTATTCGAAATTGCTCAATTTACCATCAATTTCATTCATACAATTGTCGTTCGCAAATTTGTTTACTTTTTTCTAATGACAAAAATAAGATTAGACGACGAATGTAGCAACAACAACATACCCAGTCTTATCCCATATCATGAGGTTTGGAAAGGATAGTATGTACGGAGACCTTACCCCAATTTTCTGAGGATAAAAAGGCCGTTTAGACGAGTGTAACAGTAGACAAAATTACTCAATTCAAGAAAACGCAAGAGCAAATTTAAATATTTTTAAATCAAGAAGTGGAATGAACTTATTGATGATGAGAGTGGGGTATGCCTAGGATTGTAATTTATTTGGTTTTGGACGTTTCCACCGACTTTATAGATTTATAAAACTTACTTGTGAAATTTGGGTGGTACGTTAAATAATTGGAATCAAAAGGTGTCAATATTCGTATGATATATTTCATCTTTTTATTGAATATTCAGTTCACGAGGGAGCAATACTCTACAGTGTACAAAATAACCTTGTTTAGAGATTTAGAAAAACTCTTGTTCAAAGAACCTCTAATTTGTTTCAAAAGACAAATAGATTTAGGACCGTCCTCGTATAAAATACCAAAATCAAATGTATTAACATATCTAATTTTTAGATATTATCAATATATTATCTTCTTCCTTTTTAAATAAACACGAAAAGTGAATGCTTAATAACTAAATTATTCAAATACCAAGGTCCCCAAGTGGGCAGAAGACAAAACTGCTACTAATAATCTCCTTTTCATTTTCGCTAATTACTAGGAGGACCATTTTATCTCGATTTTGGAGTCACGTGTTACACAGACCATGCCTTTATTGAAAACCACGAAATACTTAGTAGTCTGTTCACTTTTGACTTTTCACACTCCTTAAAAAATAATAAATGAAATGCATAATTTACTATGATACTCATATTAATTTATGCATATTTTATTAGATTTGAAGAAAATAATTTGAAATGAGTAACAAATACTGTGGATATAACAAGAGAAAAAAAAATTGTCTTCCTCTCGTAAAGTTACAAGTAAAAATGAAAATCTATTTTTAGTATACATGTTAAGTAAAAGTGAACGACGGGAGTAGTTATTGCTCTTAAATTGGAACATACTTCAAAGGAACTTGCGAGCTTAAAGAGGGTAATTTTGAGTATCTATAGATTAGCTGTTGGCACGCAAGTAAGCTCATCACTCACCATTAGACCATTCAGGACTAAATCATGAGAGTTGGTTAATTGAGCCGAGGGTCTCCTGGAAACAGCTTCTCTACCCTTCGGGGTAGGGGTAAGGTCTGCGTACATATTACCCTCCCCAGACCCCACTTGTGAGATTATACTGGGTCGTCGTCGTTGTTGTTGTTACGAACCACACTTTTTTATAAACCGTGCCCGACCTTTATGAATAATAACTAGATGGTCACAAAATAATGAGGAGGTAGGATTAAATATTGACAAACATGGTCGCAGAGTTAAGAAGGCAACTCGCAGGGGGGGAAGGTAGGAACCATTTTACAAATTTCATCAGAGACAAAAGCAGCCAAAAGGGCCTATGTTTTAATATGCTGAAGATTCAGCACATCTATCAGTAAGAGCTATAGAACAAGTGTGTCACCATGTCTGGGGAGCCTTTTGCAGAAATGCAACTCCCCGTGAAGGACTGATTTGCGGCTTGAGCTGTGTCGTGGGCTACATGTCAAAGTTCCGCTACATGTCAAAGTTGCACCTTGTGCGATAAAGTTAAGCGATTTTAGCAATCTAGAAAGCTGCAGGAAATGAGTGTTTGGATTGAGATGCAATTAGCAATCAGCATTTAAGAAGTGTCAAAAATCTGGACACAGGCAACTTACACTCAAATTCGACAGAGAAATAGAGAATGTGGTGGGGAAAAGGGAAAATTTTGTTTCAGCTACAGCAGATGTAGTAGAACTAGTGACAGAAAGAACGAGAGGGAGATGAAGTATTACCTGCATGAGAAAATAGATTTCAGCAATGTCTTTTGGAGTCAGTTGAGACGGATTCAAGATATGATATAACAAGATCAGCTGCATTGCATCCAGAAGATAATGCTTTGCCAACTGACAATCCCCCCCTGTGGTTACCTAGCATTACAGGAGACATGTTTGTTAGAGATATAGTAGATATGCCCTAGATCCAATATCATATTTGATGATTTGAACATATTTTTGTGAACATTATTTGATATAAAAATATATGGCATTTGATATTCTTTTATCATAGTTATTTTTAATTGTTTGATTAACTTGATAAGGTCCTTGATTAAATTTTGAGACTTGTCATCGTGATGGAGATTATGATAATGAGAGTAAAGTTTCTTATAATTTAATCTAAATTTGTTCTTGATCGTAGGATTATTAATTTGGACATTAGTAATCCGGTTAGATCAATATTTATGTGATCGTCTTTATGGATAAAGTAGTTGATCTCATTAACTAAATCACATAGATAGATGATGCATATAGAGATATGATCATTGAACCGACTCATTGGATAATTCCTAATGGTTAGAATTACCATAAACTGTCAATAGGATATTTTCTTGAAGAATGTGATGTAAAAATTTCCTTTGACCTGAGATCGTCACAGTAATTGACAAGTTATTTATTGTGCTTTGATACTAGACACCTATGGCCCTAGGGCGATAGTTGAAAAGGATATTGGGTATGATTAAATACTTGTAGAATTAGTGATTGATCAAGATGGAATCTGTCAACCCTTGGTAATGAGTTTAAGCTCCATGTTGTGATGAATTATAAATGACCAAACTAAGACCTTGGTCAGGGCAATTGAATGAAAGAAAAAATGAGTTTCTTAGGTCATTCAATAGTCGATTATATTTGACATGAACACATAGTTGGTCGCCTATTAGGATTTGACAGTTGAACCATATCCTAGGGTGATCCAGAGCTATAAGGACAGAAGGAATTACTACATTATTCTTCTACTGGTTCTTGAGAGTAAATTGTATACTTCATGCTATCCGGTTGTTAGGGAGTGTTGCTAGACGCCACCCTTGATTAGTATATTGATGTGATCAATTTACTACCGATTTAGTATTGAACCTGTGGGGTCGCATACTAACGAGTATTCTGATCTTTGCTAAAGGATTAATTAACTTATTATTTGATAATTAAATTAAGGAATTTAATTAGTCAAATAGATTTAGTTATTAGTCCAAATGAAATATTATTATACTCTTTGCTAGCACAGAGATTATAATTAATATTGTGAACGAATTGAAGTTTTCTATTTGGAATAGAATAAATTATATCTCTTGGTTAAAATATATATGTGATATATATAATTAATATTTATTTGCACAAAGTGTGCATATAGTATATTAATAAAAATTTATTTGGAAATCCAATTTAGAATTGGAATGGATAACAAAGTCCAAAAGTGGACGTGAGATTAGCTCAAACCCATTAAGAATGGGATTGATATTTTTTAATATAAAATATTAGTTAATTTTCACAATCCAATCCGATTTGGAATTGAATTGGAACGTCCTTAAAGGACAAGCCGACGCACGTTTCCGATTAGGAATGGTATATACGTTTCTCCAATGGAAAATTCCATAAGTTTATTTTTGGAATAAATTTTTACCCTAAGTAAATCATTACCTCAACCAAATAGGAAAAGGGTTTATAGGTGATGCTACATAAAGGGTGATGGAAAAAATTTGCCATATAATTTTCTTGAAAAGAAAAACCACTTTGTGAAAGTGAAATTGCAATACAAAGCCAAGAGAGAAAATACAGTTACAAGAAAAGTGTTTCTTGTTCTTCTAATTTGAGTTGAGATTTTTGAGAAAAATTTCAGCACAAGTTTTTCGTTCAATTTGTTCGCGGGTTTCATTGATCAAAGAGTTGATAGCAAGGATCAGTTTCGGTGTGGATAGACATAGAGTCTTCGCACTATCGAAGAAATTTTGAAACGAGACTCTCTTCACCAGGTACGTCTTAGATCCGATCTTTGACATGTAAATAAATTTTAAACACGAAAAGATCTACCTAGGATTGTTATTATCTTCCGTTGCGTGTTAGGAACACCTATACGCAATCCTTCAATGTTAAAGTAGTGCGGCAATAACTTTTTTTTAAACTGGGGACTAAGATCAGTGGAAAGTCTGCTTCAGCTTTCTTGCCAAGTAAATCAATATGAAGGCGGCATATGCTAGGCTAAAGAATTCTATGAACATACTTAGCTTTTACTAAGTTATAGGTTACATGATACATCACCTCTAGCAGAGAGTACAGTGTGAACCTTCCTCGTCAAAAAGAAGCTGCATCAACGGGGAAAAAATGGAAGATGCTATTTCAAAGAAAGAAAATAGAAGTTTTACCTGCATAGAATAATCCAGGAAGATTTTTCTCCATTTTGTCAATTGCATCTAGGACTGAATCATAGTTATGCCCGTACAATGGAAATGCTTTACTCCAGTATAGATGACTACAATTAAAGAAATAGCCAGCATTTCAGAATCTCAACCTTCTAAAACCAAAGCCTACATATGCTGAATTACGTCAGCTATATACTAGGAATTCACGTACTTCACATATGTTGGCTCTCCCTCAGCACCCAACAGCTGCTTAAGGTCAGAAGTTACTATCTCTTTCAGCTCAGTCCTGTGAATACAGGAATATAGCAATTTTACATGCCGAAACATCATCATTAACGTGTAGTAGGAATAAAGTAGAGCAGATTACAACAAAATTGAAAAAGTTTAGAAACCTTGAGGCTTTTGCAAGTTCTCTATTTCGGCTTCCACCAACAAAAGTAGTATAGAGATAAACATTGTTTGGTGCCCGATCTGGAAACATCATAGAAGAGAAGAGGGTGCCTGCATGCAGTTCAGAAGTAATGAGGGACAACAGTTTCCAGTTGCCTATATAATTTTTAATCTAATACGTACGCATTACCTAGTGTCTTGAGACCATGTTGTTGCTCCTTGGAAGGTACAAGAACCCCAAAACCCTCAAGGGGATACTTTACGTTTTCCCTCTTAAATGTGGTTATAACAACAGATAGCGGTACATAATCAACCTGCACATCATATGGTCAGCTAGACCGCAACAGTGCCAATGAACATAACAGTTCATACATATATACACAGTACATAACATATAGCTTCAGATTTAGTCCTTCATATAATCTCTTCTCAAGACACAACGAAGGAAAATAGGAGTCCAAGTAGATAGTGCTTGTGCACCTTTTTCCTCTTGGAAATGAGACCGACTTACCTTGCATGTTCACTTTTCAAAGCATTAACTGGGGAAATAAGTGCGTTACCATGTGGAAACACATTTTGATTTGTCGAAAAGAGGTTAATTTCACAAAACAAGAATGTCTATACTATACGTTAACACCAAAAAGCCACACAAGCACAAACCTCAGGAATAAAGTTGAGTAGAAATGGATTTCCTCTCTTAGCAATCTTCATACTCTTAACATCACAGAGTGGGGCCTAATTTACAGAAGCTTAGTCAATAACGGCAACATTTGACATCTGCACTGGACTCAGGTATTTGTGAGTCCGTCATCACAAGAATTGAGCAATCACATGTCATGAGACTGAGCTTGAGTGAAGCTAGTTGTACAAAAGCAAATACAAGGACTCAATCATTCCAGTTTCTCACCGTCATAATTACAGCATCAAATGATTCTTCTTCTGATTGCCTTTTGTGTGGAGAGGCAGAAATAATTGACCAGCTATCTATCGCAGAGTCCTCAGTACAGCTACAAGATAATTCCAGAACTCTAGAGTTTAGTCTAAGTTCATCTTCTCTGAGATCTTTGCATATTGCATCAGTAAGTGTCTGCAAAGCATTTGGATGAGATAACAATAACATGAAAGATGACTAACAGAAATCATAGGATCAAGGTTCTAAAAGACATCAGTGATGACAGTAGTTGACTGCTCATTTTATCTAGCTCTCACCCAAAGAATTATAGATTATCATTAAGAATAATTTTTTTATGAATAACAACGCCCATTGAAAAAGACTAAGAGAATTGGGTCGAAGTAGTCAAGTTTGGTATATCATCCCTTATACCTACCTCTTATGCTTAAATGTAAGAAATCACGCAAACAGGGGCAAGAAATGCAACTCAGAACTAGTGTCTGAAGTTCATGTTGTAATTTTAGACGAGTCATCTCCGGCGCCAAATGGATGGGCGGCGCTCAGATGATACATGATGCATAAAAAATGGGGTTATGATCGTTTAAATTTTCTGCCCTTTACCTTCAATGCATGAGGAAAAAGAGAACTAACGTATACTTACTTGCATTCCGCCCAAAAAGGAAAAAGATCCCCGCTGGCGCTTCTTATTTGCTGAAGTTTTGGGTGGCCCTTGCTTCTTTTCATTTTTAGGGGATAACTTAGATCGAATAGCTCCAAGTATGACTGAGCCAAACCTAGCAAGTATTGACAAAGTGCCATAAGAGGGCTATTTGCATGATAAAATGAATTTCTCAACAAACTGCATTCTCAATGAACACAACGATTTTATATTAGTCCTCTGCTGGTGGGAGGTAGGAGGTATCTTAGTCGAGGTGCTAAAAGTTGGCTCGGACACCACAATTATAAGAAAAAAAATTAAGAATTTTACAGTAGCACCCATGCAACTGTAGGACAAGAAAGCAAGGAGAATGATTGCCAGCCCATGTGATGGCGGAAATTTGGAAGTACATACCTTTTCTCTAAATTCCACAACTCTGGAAATGAATGGTGCATCTGTATCAGAAGGAAGAGATGAAATTGAGTCATAGCAATAATGATGTCAGATAAAAAGTCATGATCTTAATATATGGCTCATGAAACAAACTAGCTAGATACCAAGTTTAAATTGTCCTCCCCCATTTTACTTTTTATACTTGAGTAACTATACAAAGGTATATTGACCTCATTATCTTATCCTCTGATGTTTGTTCAAAGAAATATAGGATGGACAAACAAGTGATATAAATGAATACTCACTGAAAGCGAGTCAGGATCACCACCACACGTTCCAGCAACAAAAGGGTCAATTAGATAGTCAACAACCTAGCAGGTAACAAATAAACAAATGGATGTTCATGTATAGCTGATCTTAAATTAAAGTTAGCAAGATTTTCTTTTGTGATGGACTGTCAGAAGATTCGAGGAACATAGAGATAAAGTCAATCAAAGGTGAGGAAAGACCTCCTTTCCAAAATGACGCTGGAAGAATCCACTGACACTGCATATAATACGAAAAAGCACAACCAGGTCAATTTAACTTGCCTATATGATTTATTTGGAGATTGAGAAGGCATACTGGACAAAGAAAATGTACTTATCACTACGTGCAAGAGCATGCGAATCTGATGCAGCTAATAAGAAAATCACCATCAGCATGTAGATTATGAAACAGATAACATGTCCATGCAGAATTGCTGCTATAACAACGGGGAGAGGCTAGATTTCAAGAGGACTGAATAATAGAAAGCGCATGCACAATACTAGCTCAGGTAGAATATCTTGTGCATTTAGAGAGAAAAAAATTCCTTTGAATTCCAACACATCATCTGATCATAAAAGCTGTAAACTCAGCAGAGTGAAATATATAAGCAGTAGGCTGAAGACCATTGAAATGTATATGAGGCCAGAATGGGGTGGTAACATGTCCCAAATTTGACAGCAATTGACTTCTGGGTGCTGCAATATGGACAATCTTATACATTGAAACTAACACAAAAATTGGACAGAGGAAACCAGTTTCAGTCTGCAAACTAAAACCGAAAGTGTGGAATTGACAGATGCTCTACAATTTGAGAACTCAAATTGAAATTCACATGCAAATTTAATTTTTTGATTATCGAGAATAGCAAGTATCTACTACACAATTATTAAAAGCTTTGGACCTCCAAGATTTCCCAACAAAAGAACTATTAAACATGAAATAAAGTAGCATCAGAAAAGCATGGAATTTCATGGAGAGGTTGAACCGCGTCATATACCTTTCATGTGAGTCAGACACCTGGGAGAGCTTTTTATTCTTCCATAATATTGGTTCCAGAAGCATCTGAAGCTGCAGTTATGAAGATATTTTATAAGACAATATGCTTGAAAAATAACCATCATTGCTTACAAAAGAATAGAAAAAAGAAATGAGATATAAAGATGAAAAACGAATGTACAGATGGTTATACATTTTTATCAAGGTCTTCAGTGCATTATTCACTGTTAATAATTACTTTACGTCCGACGTGATGACACACATTGAATTCAAGCTGTTATGGGCTGCGGGTGTTCCTCTACTCAGCAAAAAGCTATATACTATTTTGAACTCCAAAAGAAAACTTCCAAGGTTGAATCCGAACTTCAGAAACCAATATATTCGGAATATGATACTCTATCCAGAAGTAGTGTGTCTAAATCACTTAGACCAACCACATTAGTTCACTGATATTTAGGTCTACATGTCAAGAAATCACCTAACTGGATAAACCATTTTTCGAGACGAAACATTTCATGATATTTCCTAGATTAATCAAAAGCCCCAACTGTATTTACCTCAACAAACTGTTGATTGATAGAAATGATCACCTAAAGGTACATAGGCTAAATTGCCAAAGTTACAATTTTAATGAAGCCAAAGTTACAATTATTAAACTTCTTAATAATTTTGCAGGCAGTTTACGATCTTTTATTTTGAAATAACTAGAAACTCTAAAAGAAAAAATAGTACGACAACAAAGAATTTAAACTGCATTTTACAGGCAGTTGAAGGGATCTATACAGAAGTTTTATTGCTTAATACAAGAAATAAATTTTGGCGCACGACTCTAGCTGAGCTATGGTAAAGATCAACTCATGGCTCAAACAGGGTTAACAAGACTTGAGGATATGCAATTGCAACTCACATCGAGCCACATATGATGTTTCACAGATACTTCTCAAAGGAGCAATTTGAAAGACAAACATGAACATGGCAAAATCTGTATCTAAATCAGAAAAGTTGGATGACCAACATACCTTTGATCCAGTGGAAAGAAAATTGCTTTTGATCAGATCAATTGGATTTGAAGGTAACTGAAATTAAAAATCAAGCTTAGGACATGATTAATCATAAAACTCCAAAAGAACCATATCAGAAGAATGGAAGTGACACTGAGCAGTGCAGGAACATGCAGTTAAGCTTGCCATGGACCAATCTTACCAGTACAGGAGTACCATTTCTGGCAATGTAGCGCTTGTTTTGTGAAAGTGGCTGCACAGAGAAAGATTGGAGAAGCAGTTCAGGCATTCAAATTTAGCCCATATAGAACCTGAGCTTGAAGTCTAAATTCGTCAAAGCTTTCCAGGACAAAAGATGAACCAAAGCCTTTTTTTATAAGGTAACGACACATAATAAAAGCAGAAAGCCTTACAAATTGTTGCTTTTCTCGGAGTCCAAGAGAATCAATCAAAAATGTAACATCACCTTCACTTTCAGTCTGCAAAATGTCAAAAGCCACTTGTTTACTATAATCAGAACAGAATATCT
This sequence comes from Nicotiana tabacum, assembly GCF_000715075.1. Classification (NCBI taxonomy): domain Eukaryota; kingdom Viridiplantae; phylum Streptophyta; class Magnoliopsida; order Solanales; family Solanaceae; genus Nicotiana; species Nicotiana tabacum. Next base: position 862,141 of record NC_134100.1, read on the forward strand.
AAGTTGGAAACAGAGAATCGGGAAGTCCACTGACATTCACAGAATTTCAATGGAAATTTAGAAATTAACAGACCATAGTATTTGCCCCTTCATCCCATATCAGGCCATCTTGGCTCACACTTCGTAACTTCCCTCCAGCTCTCCCTTCTGCTTCGAATACTGTCACATTCAAGCCATGGATTTTCAACTTGTATGCTGCAGCAAGCCCACTTGAATACGAAATAAGTTAGCGGCATCTTGAAAGAATAACTTGAAAAGTAAAGGATCAAAAAGGAAAACAAAAATTAGAAAATGATAACACATTATATTGCAACACCATTTTAACCTCAAGAAATAGAACTCAACAATAACATTTAAAAAAACTAATGACCTCATTCTGTCATAATGAAAGGCCTCGATTTACTCTACCATGGTTTTTAGAAAAGAAATGTTTACTTTGAAGTGAAACATGTTACCTCTAAAATTACCGACTTAAGATTGGTGTTTCAGCTAAGTTATATCCATTGACCATATACAAAATTTGTTCAGTGTCTTTAACCGATTGTAACAGGGTTGGGTTACTAAACTCATGCGTCGTCTCTTAATTTATCTGAATGTTAATTTACAGCATCAATCTATAAAAACTAAACCTTTTATAATTTACTACCAAAAGAGGTTCAACAGCAATATGATCTGTCAACATCGCTTCAATTAATTATCAAATATGAGGCATCTAATTATATCGTAAAACTAAATAACTTTGAAGTTTGAATGAACATAAACTTGCATTCTTAGCTATATTATCCATGAGCAATGACAAAAGATTAGTAAAACTCGGTAAAATAAACTTTTTCTTTAATTATCAGTAAAACTAGGTAAATTTAACTCATGAGATGGAACAATTGCAGGAACTAGAACAGCAGAACATGCAAGACAAGAGTAATTTACGGAATATAACAATTGCAAAAGCTACAGATGCAAAATTTGAAAGAGAATAGACCAATTGCAAAAGCAACAGAAATGAAATCTGAAAGAGAATAAAACAATTGCAAAAGCTACAGAAGCAAATTTGAAACAGAATTGTAAAATCAACAAACCTGACGCCTGCACCAATGACTGCGACTCTCTTCGCAGAACCTACAGAAAAAGAATATTTTTTCCTTCAATTTTGCTTGGAGTATAAATTACAAATGAAATTATATGGTATGAGAAGGGAAAGAGAGATTTACTGTGTTTATCTTCTCCGGCAGAAGGAGCCATATCCTGGTTTCGATAATCTCCAAATGGGAAGTGAACACGAGCTGAAGTGGCTCATACTATAAGGGGTCGTTTGGTAGATTGTATAAGAATAATGTTGAATATGGTGTATTAGTAATGCATGTGTTAATAATGCAAGCATTAGTTATGCAGAGATTTTTTTTTATACATTGTTTGATGCGGTGTATTAAAAACTAAAATGCATTGCATAATTTTAAAAAAAAAATTAGTTGTTTACAAAAATGCCCTCTATATTTTTTAGTTTTAAGGGACTTAAGGACAATTTGGTCTTTAGACATACTAATGCATGCATTGATAGCTTTGGTATTACTAATACTATGGTTTTGCTATGCATTAGCTATACACAGGATAATACCAAATAGGATGTATAACTAATGCTTGTATTAGTAATACATAGGTTGAAAAAGTGTACTAAACAAGGTATTACTAATACACAAAACTAATGCAAGCATTATTTTGTGTTATGCACTCTACCAAACGACCTCTAAGTCTTATTCGGGAATTCCACTAATGGGGTATGAGGAAAGTAGAATGTACACAGACGTTACCCCTGAGACGGTTTCCGAAAGACCCTCGATTCAAGATAATGAAAAGAGACAATAAATCCGTAACAACATCCAGAAAAATAATATCAGCATCGTAAGAGACAACGAATAAATGGAAGGGCAATATCAATACTATGGACAACGAAAGAAAAAGAAAAAAAATAGTATGAACACAACATAAGCCGCTAGCAGTTGTCAGACTAGCCGGTACAAATAGGAAAAACGATCGATTACCCCCTAACCTACAATCCTAATGCTCGACCTCCACACCTTCCTATCAAGAGCCATGTCCTCGGATATCTGAAGTCGCGCTATGTCCTGTCTGATCACCTCGCCCCAATACTTCTTAGACGTTATCTACTTCCTCTCATACCTACCAAAGTCAACCGCTCACACCTCCTAACCGGGGCATCTAGGCTTCTCCTCCGCACGTGCCCGAATCATTTAAGCACCGCTTCTCACATCTTGTCGTCCATAGGAGTCGCGCCCACCCTTTCCCGAATATCTTCATTCCTAATCTTTTCGAGCCTAGTGTGCCCGCGCATCCATCTCAACATCCTCATTTCTGCTACTTTCATCTTCAGGATATATGAATTCTTGACTTGCCAACATTTAGTCCCATTCAACATGGACGGTCTAACCACGACTTTATAGAACTAACCTTTAAGTTTAGATGGCACGTTCTTATCACACAGGACTTCAGACGCTAACATCCATTTCATCCACCCCACTCCAATGCGATGCATCATATCCTCGTCGATCTCCCTATCCCCCTAGATAAATGAAACTTTCTCTCTTGGGGGTGACTTATGAGTCAAGCCTCACTTCCACGTCTGCTTCCTTAGTTACGTCGTTGAACTTACACTCCAGATATTACGTCTTAATCCTACTCAACTTTAAACCTTTAGACTCCAAGGCCTGCCTCCATACCTCTAGTCTCTCATTAACGTCGCCTCGCGTCTCATCAATTAGAATTATATCATCAGCGAATAACATACATCATGACACATCCCATTGAATATGGTGTATTAGTGCGTTCATCGCCAGGAAAAATAAGAATGAGCTAAGTGCAGATCCCCGGTGTAACCACATAACCACAGGAAAAAGCTCTGAGTCACCTCCCATAAGCTTAACCCGAGTCTTAGCTCCATCATACATATCCTTTATCACCCTAATGTAAGATCCCGACGCACCTGTCACCTCCAGGCATCTCCAAAGAACGTCCCGAGGGACCTTGTCGTACGCTTTCTCTAGGTCAATAAATACTATGTGCAAATTCCTCTTCATATCCTTGTACTGGTCCACTAACCTCCTATAAGGTGGATAGCTTTTCTAGTAGAACGACCCGGTTTGAAGCCGAACTGATTTTCTGATATAGACACCGCCCTGCTTACCCTTCCTTCAACCATGCTCTCATAAACTTTCATGGTATGACTTAGTAACTTGATGCCCCTATAGTTATTACAATTCTGGATATCACCTTTGTTTTTGTTCAACGGAATCATCGTACTCCATCTCCACCACCTAGTGTCACGACCCAAAATCTCACCATGATCATGATGGCGCTTATCCTATTACAAGGCAAGCCTATTCCCAAAATATTACTACTAATTTGATTATAAGAATTTAATAAAATATTTCCAATAATTTAATTCCTGATAAACTAAACCAACTCTAAATATAAATAATATAAAATACGAAAATGAGTCCCAAACATCGGGGTGTCACTAAATCATGAGCGTTTACAACTATAAATTAAGATATATAAACTGTCTAACTGTCCAAAAGAAGAAATGATAAGAGGAGTAACAAGATCCTGCGGATGCTAGCAGCCACCTTGTAGTCTCCAAAGATAGCCGGCCAGAACTCAACGATCGCAGCGCTCTAACTCATCTGGATCTGCACATAAAGTGCAGGGTATAGTATGAGTACAACAGACTCAGTAGTAACAAAAATAACTAAGGAACTGAGCAGTAGTGACGAGCTAAGCAAAATAGTCCAATTATTTATTTTCACAATTTACAATAAACAGGTAAATTCCATAAAACCAACAAATGCCACAAAGAAATTAACAGGTAAATGCAGCAACAATAAAAATAAATGCAACCTCATAGCAATGTCACTCCATCACTCATCATTCGCACTCAGCACTCAACACTCTGCACTCACTAGGGATGTGTACAGACTCCGGAGGGGCACCCAAAGCCCAAGCGCCAAGCACGGACAACTCACGTGCTACCATATCAATACCTGGATCCGCACGGTCAACTCACGTGTTATGCGGACAACTCACACACTATGGTAAATACCTGGACCCGCACGGTTAACTCACGTGCTACGCGGATAACTCACGCGCTATGGTATTAATATCCTCACAACTAGGCCCTCGACCTTACTCAATCATGTACCTCACTGGACTCACCATCATTAACAAATAAGGGGACACAGCCCACATCAAGTATCACAATATATTAGCAAATAATAAAAACTGAGGTAAACTTGTACAATAATTTCTATGACTGAGTACAAATAATGTGAGAATGAATAAAGCCTAAGCATGATCTCTAACATGAAGGCAAACAAGTTCAACAACAAGTAACTACGTAAACATAGATGATGACCATGAGGCCTCATGGGACGGACCAAGTCTCCATCCCTCGAGGTATACACCCACACACCCGTTACCTAGCATGGGTATCACCTCCAAACAGTCACACGATATCAAATTCTCAGGTTTATACCCTCAAAGCCAGAGTTAAAACTGTTACTTACCTTAACAACGTAAAATCCTACTCCGGGATGCCCTCGTCTCTGGACTCGGTCTCCAAAAACTCTGAATCTAACCATAATTAGATTAATACCATCACCATGTGCTAAAAAATTGAATTCCACAATAAAAACTACAAAATATGCAAAAAATCCGAAATCTACCAAAATCTGGCCCCAGGCCCACGTCTCAGAATCAGTCAAAAATGGCAGAATAATAATCCTCGTCCTCTCCCAAGTCTAATCATATAAAATTCGTAAAAAATCGGACTCCGTTTGGTCCCTCAAATCCTCACTTAAAACTCTCCAAAACTCAAACCCTAACTCCCTCAATTTCACTTTGAAATCATCAATCAAATCCCAAAAATGATGATGGATTCATGAAATATAACCAAAACCGTGTAGAGAATACTTACCCCAATCCATATGGTAAAAATCGCCTCCAAAATCGCCCATATTCGAGCTCCCCAAATCAAAATATGACCGAATAAACAAATCCTAGTTTTATATATTTTTTGACAGCTATTCTGCCTCGTTCCTCGTTCCAAACAATCACGAAACTCGTATTGTATACCTTCAATGGATTTATTATGAAATTATAGTCAAGTTAGGCTTTTGAAGCACTCAATTTGACCTTATAATGAATGAGATATGTATGTTTTAATATTTGCAAATAGTGCAGATTTTTAAATACATTATTAGTGGTAATTTTGTAATTACTCTGAAAAATCTAGCAACCTATTTCTTAGTAAAATGATCATAAAATCCTCATACGATGTCCAAATTTGATGATTCTTTTTGCTACTAGTCCGTAATTGCGATACAGATCTAATGCTTCAATCAAAAAAGAAATCGGAGCTCATTCGTTCAATATGATATCATTATGCTTGAAGAAACAACGTCGAAACATAAGAAAAACGAGCGCAACATAACCCAAACCTATTCGAATCTCACCCGAGGCCCTCAGGATCTCAATCAATAATTCCAAAAAGTTATATATTACTACCCGAACTTAGTCGAACCTCCAACACACCCAAAACAATACCAAAACACCAAATCAACCTCAAATTCAAGCCTAAGAACTTCTAAGCTTCCAACTTTCATCAATTCAAGCCTAATTCTACATGGACCTCCAAATTACATTCCGAACACACTTCTAAGTCTAAAATCATCCAACGAAGCTAACCGAATCATAAAAATCCAAATCCGAATTCGTTTACTCATAAGTCAACTTCCGGTTAACTTTTCTAACTTAGCTTTCTAACTAAGAGACTAAGTGATCATTTCATTCCAAAACTACTCCGAATCCAAACCTACCAACTCGATACAACTCAACACAGCTGAACAACACATAAAGAAATAGAAATAGGGGAATCGAGGCTATAACTTTCAAAACGACAGGCCGGGTCGTTACACCCTCCCCTCTTAAACAAACGTTCGTCCTCGAACGAGTCTAAAAACATACCTGGAGTTTCAAATAGGTGAAACCTTCAGCAATACATTCTTGTCACATTCAAATCATATGAAATCGTCTCGCGGTCACATAATACTCATCGCGTATCCATCCAGCCACTAATAGGGATACTACCGGACATATAGGTCCACAAGCACACGCTCACACAATCAACACCTCAGTGCTCAATCTACAATCAAAACCCGGCCTCAAGTCCTCCACACTAGCCCAATATCAACACATATAAATCACATTTTGCACCTCATCCAGGGAATCACAAGTCGTCGTTGCACAACTGATACTGAGCGCTCATATGCGCTTACGAATGCGTGGAAGGAATTCAAAGAGTTACACTTCAACCTGAATCAATATCGCACGATAAGAATTCAAGAATGTGAAATTTTCCTAAAGGTTATGCAGCCTCTCGAAGATAAGTACAGACGTCTCCGTACCGATCCACAAGACTCTACTAAACCCGCTCATGACTCGTGAGACCTATGTAACCTAGACTCTGATATCACCTTGTCCCGACCCAAAATCTTACCAAGGTCGTGATGGCGCCTATCGTGTTATAAGGCAAGTCTATTCCCAAAATATTACTACTAATTTGATTATAAGAATTTAATAAAACATTTCCAATAATTTAATTCCTGATAAACTAAACCAACTCTAAATATAAATAATATAAAATATGGAAACGAGTCCCAAACATCGGGGTGTCACTAAGTCATGAGCGTCTAAAACTATGAACTTAAGATATATAAACTGTCTAACTGTCCAAAAGAAGAAATGACAAGAAGAGTAACAAGATCCTGCGGACGCTAGCAGCCACCTTGCAGTCTCCAAAGATAGCCGACCGGAACTCAACGATCGCCGCGCTCTAACTCACCTGGATCTGCACATAAAGTGCGGGGTGTAGTATGAGTACAACCGACTCAGTAGTAACAGATATAACTAAGGAACTGAGCAGTAGTGACGAGCCAAGCAAAACAATCCAATTATTTATATTCACAATTTACAATAACACATGAATAAACATGTAAATTCTATAAAACCAACAAATGCCACAAAGAAATTAACAGGTAAATGCAGCAACAACAAAAATAAATGCAACCTCACCGCAATCTCACTCCATCACTCGCACTCAGCACTAAACACTCAACACTCTGCGCTTACTAGGGGTGTGTACAGACTCCGGGGGGCTCCCAAAGCCCTAGCGCCAAGCACGGACAACTCACGTGCTACCATATCAATACCTGGATCCGCACAGTCAACTTACGTGCTACACGGACAACTCACGCGCTATGTTATTAATACCTGGACCCGCATAGTTAACTCACGTGCTACGCGGACAACTCACACACTATGGTATTAATATTCTCACAACCAGGCCCTAGGCCTTACTCAATCATGTACCTCACTAGCCTCACCATCATTAACAAATAAGGGGGCACAACTCACATCAAGTATCACAACATATTAACAAATAATAAAAACTGAGGTAAACATGTACAATAATTTCTATGACTGAGTACAAATAATGTGAGCATGAATAAAGCCAAAGCATGATCTCTAACATAGAGGCAGACAAGTTCAACAACAAGTAACTACATAAACACAGATGATGATCATGAGGCCTCACGGGACGGATCAAGTCTCCATCCTTCGAGGTATACACCCACACGCCCATCATCTAGCGTGGGTATCACCTCCAAACAGTCGCACGATATCAAATTCTCCGGGTTTATACCCTCAAAGCCTGAGTTAAAACTGTTACTTACCTTAACAACGTAAAATCCTACTCTGGGATGCCCTCGTCTCTGGACTCGGTCTCCAAAAACTCTAAATATAACCATAATTAGACTAATACCATCACCATGTGCTAAAGAATTGAATTCCAAAATAAAAACTATAAAATATGCCAAAAATCTGAAATCGACCAAAATCCGGCCCCCAGGCCCATGTCTCAGAATGAGTCAAAAATGACAGAATAATAATCCTCGTCCTCTCCCGAGTCTAATCATATAAAATTCATCAAAATCGGACTTCGTTTGGTTCCTCAAATCCTCACTTAAAACTCTCCAAAACTCAAACCCTAACTCCCTCAATTTCATTTTGAAATCATCAATCAAAATCCAAAAACGATGATAGATTCATGAAATATAACCAAAACCGAGTAGAGAACACTTACCCCAATCCATATGGTAAAACTCGCCTCCAAAATCGCCCAAATCCAAGCTCCCCAAATCAAAATATGACCGAATGAACAAACCCTAGTTTTATATATTTTTCTGACAGTTATTCTGCCGTGTTTCTTGTGCCAAACAATCCCGAAACTCATATTTTATACCTCCAATGGATTTCTTGTAAAATTCTAGTCAAGTTAGGCTTTTGAATTACTCAATTTGACCTTATAATGAATGAGATATATAGGTTTTAATATTTGCAAATAGTGCAGATTTTTAAATACGCTGTCAGTGGCAATTTCGTAATTAATCTGAAAAATCTGGCAACCTATTTCTTAGTAAAATGACCATAAAATCCTCATACGATATCCAAATACGATGATTCTTTTTGATACGGGTCCATAATTACGATACAGATCTAATGTTTTAATCAAAAAAAGAAATCAGAGCTCATTTTTCAATATGATATCATTTATGCTTGAAGAAACAATGTCGAAACATAAGAAAAATGAGCGCAACACAACCCAAACCTATCCGAATCTCACCCGAGGCCCTCAGGATCTCAATCAATAATTCCAACAAGTTATATATCACTAACCGAACTTAGTCGAACCTCCAGAACACCCAAAACAACACCAAAATACATAATCAACTTTGAATTCAAGCCTAAGAACTTCTAAGCTTCCAACTTTCGCCAGTTCAAGCCTAATTCTACCACAGACCTACAAATTACATTCCGAACACACTTCTAAGTCTAAAATTATCCAACAAAGCTAACCGAATCATAAAAATCCAAATCCGAATTCGTTTACTCATAAGTCAACTTCCGGTTGATTTTTATAACTTAGCTTTCTAACTAAGAGACTAAGTGATCATTTCACTTCAAAACTACTCCGAACCCAAACCTACCAACTCGATACAACTCAACATAGCTGAACAACACATAAAGAAATAGAAATAGGGGAATCGAGGCTATAACTCTCAGAACGACAGGCCGAGTCGTTACACCTAGCATCCTCTTTGTCCGGAAAATAACATTAAACAGCCCAGACAACCACTCCAAGTCTGCTCTACCCACATACCTCCAAAATTCTTCCGGAATTTCGTTTGGTCCGGTCCCTCTCCCCCAAATCATCTTACTAATAGCTACCATGACCTCCTCAACCTTAATACACCTACATTACCTAAAGTCCTGGTGACTCTCGGAGTACCCCAGTTCCCCTAGCATGATGTCTCTATCCCCCTCTCTTCATTCAAAGTTTATAAAAGTAAGTCTGCCATCTTCGCTTAATTTGGGCTTCTTCCATCAATACATTACCTTCTCATCTTTGATGCACCTCATTTGATCCAGGTCACGAGCTTTCCTCTCTCTCGCCTTGGCTAGCAGATATAACTACTTGTCCCCACCTTTGACCCCCAATTCCTCATACAACCGACTAAACGCAGCAGTCTTAGCTTCCGTGACCGCTAATTTTGTCTCCTTCCTAGCTTTCTTACATCTTTTTCTATTCGCTCTCATCTGCTCCTCATTGGTGCTCTCCACTAACTTAAGGTACGTCGCTTTCCTTTCTTTCACTTTACCTTGGACCATGTTATTCCACCACCAGTCACCTCGACGCCCGCTAGAATAACCCTTCAAGACCCCTAACACCTCTCTCGTCGTCTCCCTTATACAGTCCGCCGTCGCTGTCCACATAACACTAGCGTCCCCGCTACTCCAGGCTCCCATAGCCATCAGCCTGAGCATTATCCTTAGTCAAGGCTCCCCACTTGATCCTCGGTTGACCCCGTACAAGCCTCTTTTTCCTCTTTATATATAACTAATATTTTTGAAAACTATGAATACTCAACACCTTATAAAAATGAAAAAAATTATTCAAACTAATATTTTTATAGAAAGTGTTTGTTTTTAAATATATCTATATGCGTATAATTGGATATGCATCTTACATAAATGTCCCAAATAAGTTTCAATTTACCAATCTCTAGCCAATAATCATAGACTTACCAAAACAAGTCAAGCACATATAAAAATTAAAAACCCAAATAAATAAGATTCTTTCTCTCCAAGAATCACACACAAAGATCTCCTTCCATATTTTTAAGCGTGATAAACAACATTAGATGCAAGACGGAAAGAAAATTTCATGGATGAGATAACAAACAAGATGATGAAATATATATACACATATACACATACAAGATTCCAAAAATCTAAGCAAGAAAGGACTTTTTTCAATGGGTATGGTTGAAATTCATTAAAAACATATATATGAGTCAATATACAAATTTTGAGTAAGATTGGAGGTGATTTGGACTGATTTGGTATCAAAATTCGTAGTTAAAATAGAGTTCAAAAAATTCTTTTGCGACACATGTATCAAATATGTATCACGTATGTATTACACATACATGTATATACATGTGATATACATTTGATACAAATATGATACACACATACAAGTATACATGGAAATACATGTGATACACATTTGATACAAATATGATACATGTGTGATACACAAATGATACATATATTATTTCTTTTCATGTTTCATATTCTACTTTGAATTTTCAATTCAAACCTTCTCAAAACTCCGCAAAATCATCCCAAAACTGAGATTCAAACTCCTTATGATGTACCCAATCTATTCTAATAACACCCACTCAAAAAAACAAAGATTTGACCTTTTTTTTGCTACAATATTTAGTTGGCTAACATTAGTAATATTTAATGAATTGACCAATTTTTATAATATGCTACGTATAAATGGGAATAGCTGATAGTTTCTCTAATATTATATAGTGTTTTATCGTAATTTCTTGGTGAGGTTACACATTAGAACCCGACCAAAAATATTTATATTGCTTATCCAATATACATATATTATCATTAATTGTACATAATATAATTTTTCCGGCTAATTGAAGTTAATTTTTCGTGTGACCTATAGATCACAAGTTCAAAGTCGTGAAAGTAATCACTAGTATTTGCATTAGAATAGATTATTTATATCACGTTTTTTGGGTTGTGAACTTTCTTCAAACCTTGCGTTAATGCGGTATATTTTGTACACCAAAGCGTTATATTTTAAAGTTAAATGTTTTGTGCACCAAAGCGTTATATTTTAAAGTTAATTTCTCTAATATTTTATTTACCAAAAAGAAAATTTGTAAAACCTTCGGAGTTCGGTCATACCAAGAAGACACGTGTTAAAGGAATCATAAGCCTTTTACAAAAACTGGTCGAGCCCCGCATTAGTGGATTGCACCTTGAATCCTTTGATCAATTGCATTGTAGCAGAGATTCATTCAGAGAAGAAGAAGAAGAAGAAGAAGAAGAAGAAGAGGAAAGAGATGAATCTGAACATGGATTCTGTTGAATCTCTTGTGGCTCAAATCCAAGGGCTTTCTGGAAATTTATCAGACATTAATCATCTTCACAACCTTCTCAAACAATCTGAAGAGTTACTTCACTCCGAGTCGACTAGCGTAGTTTCTTCGCTCGCTGAACTTGACCCTTCTATTCACTCCCTCGGCTACCTCTATTTCTTGTAAGTTCCTTTTGAAGGATTTATTTTGCATGTACCCATGTTATTTATTCTTTATTTCATATGCTTACGGATCCAATTTAGGGTTTGTGATATTCATGTGAGGTTGGAGAATAAAAAAAAAATGATGCAATAGTGCAAAAGTTAGTAATCTTATGAAGAAGTTAGTGTTTTTCTGGATATAAATATATGAGTCCGGCAGTGACGGAGGCAGAATTTTCAACAAAGGATTCAAAATAGAAAAAAAGTTATCACGTGAAGAAGGCAAGAAGCCAAGGGGATTCAACATCTACTAATATATATATGAACTTTTCGTTTGTATCGTACGGATCATGCCAAAAGGAAATGAGGGATAGCCTTAACATACCTTAACTCCGTTGAGTCCTTAATATCTTCCAAGAAATTCTTCAAACAACTCAATTCAATCTACCATATCATAAGGAGATTCAAAATCAGTGCTGAGTAAAGGCTAATGTGCAAACGCAGCCTCAAGGAGGATTTGACCCAAAAAAGGGGGATTTTTAATACAAGTTATTGATAATCTTGGAGTAATCCACATGCCGACGAAGTGCTATAAATGGAGTTTTGTGGTAGATGTAGAAAACCCTTCGTGCTAACTTTGTTACTAGATATTAGACAATGCATATATTGTTCCCTGTTTTTGCTACAAGCTACATTGTGCACTTTCTGGTGGCTTGAAATTAATATGATTAAGTGGCACAATTATGATGACTAAGGTAGCACCCAAGGGTGCAACCTAGTGATCTATGGAGTGTGCAAACTTCGGTGACAAGGGTTCAAATACCAAGGAAGACATAAATACTGGGTGTTTGGTGATTTCTTCCCATCTGCCTAAGTTGTAGAGTTTCGTGATGCCTATACTAACGGGAGGTAGCAGGTACCCTGTGAAACAGTTTATGATGACCAAGGTGGATACTTTATTTGGTTAAAATTTACGTAGTCCATCATAGCGTTAATTGTGTAAGAAATAAGGGAAAAATCGTGTAATGGTCATATTATCTAGCTATATTGCAGGCAATCTCATGTGTGTCTCGTTTAAATCTCTCTCTCTCTCTCTCTCGTATTGTTTCTTACTTGCTATTGACTTTTATGGAACTAGTTATGTCAACTTCCGGGTGTACTAAAAACTCGCTTCTGTGCTATAACAGGAAGGCGATCTTGTCTGGCCCAGTTTCAAAGGAGGAAGCTAATGGAATACTCGTTTCTGTTGCAAGATTTATCAATTCATGTGTTGTCGAGCAAATACATTTGGCACCTGAAAAATGTATGAGCCTTCACTTCAGATTTTTTTTTCCTTCTGAATATTCAGGTTTTCGGTCCAAGTTGTATTAAGATATGTTGTCAATTTGTGGTTGCAGTCATATTTATTTGTAGATGGTTTAAGGATCAAGTTATATTGCTAGAAGCACCAATTCGTGGTGTGGCTCCTATGCTGACTGCTGTTCGCAAGCTACAAGTCTCTTCTGAGCAGCTGACAGCTTTGCATCCCGATTTCCTTCTTCTTTGTGTATTAGCAAAGTGCTATAAAACTGGTGTTTCTATACTAGAGGATGACATATTTGAGGTTGATCAGCCAAGGGACTTCTTTCTTTATTGTTACTACGGGTCAGTTTCCTCAGCATTGAGGTTATTGTTATTATGGTGGTCTTGCAGCCACTTCTCACATATTATTGTGTTCACTTACCCAAATCGTTAACAGAGCATGCTCTTTTTATGTGGTGTTGCTCCATTGTTTTATAAAGATACTCTCAATTACCATTCTTGATGTGCATTTGTTGTGCCATCTGTCTTTAATGTTTTGACTACGTAAAGGAAAAACTAACCCCTTGTTGAACCATGTGGTGTGCTGCAATGCACCAAACTTATAAATCACAAAGAGTAATTTAAATATCCTCTAGTTAAATGCTTCCAATCGTTCAGTCTTGTGGATTGTGCATCGACCACGTATCGTGCTTATGTCTGATGATATTTGGTACTTAACAGGGGGATGATTTGCGTTGGACAAAAGCAATTTGGCAAAGCTTTGGAACTTCTACACAATGTATGTCAATGTTTTAAATCATAATAATTTGATGACTAAACCTTCTATGCTATCTTTCATTAAGTGTCTTTATTTTTGTTAGAATGATTTTCCCAATTCCTAATTTGCTTTAGGTAATTTATAGCTGTAAGGTTGTTCTGATTTAACTACTATTGCTTTAAGGTTGTGACAGCACCTATGTCCACTTTAAGTGCTATAGCGGTTGAATCTTACAAGAAGTACATTCTGGTTTCCCTCATTCGTCTTGGGCAGGTATGTTTTATCACCATTTTCAACTTACTGTTTACTGGTGAAATTAGTTTATTCCCGTACACATGGCTAATATCTAAGAGTGGCGTACCTCTTGAAGGCAGCTTGCGAGGTTTATTTGATCTCTTTTCAGTGTAGTGTATGCATGTATAGGCATTTGCAAATAAATTTCTTATTTTCTGGATGAGATATTATCCGTCTATTTTATCTAGTTGTGAACCACACAGAGTGACTTTCTGTATAGAGCTAAAGGACCATATATTTTGTTTTATATGTGCTTGGGACTATATAAGACATGCTATACGGAAAGCATGGCAATTGAATTGGGTGTGAAAACTGAAGAGTCTGTTCTTGTGTATATGATTTTGTACCAAGAACAATCAGTATAAAAGATGATTGAGCTGTAAGACTTGATTTTAATAACCAAATGTCACTTCATCATTAGATTAGATAAACGATCTTTCATAGAAGAAAGGAAGTCTTTCAAAATAGGGTAATAAGTTTTATTATTTCAAAATAGCGCTAGGTCAGTGCAGAGTAAAAGAAACAATTGGTAGTGACATAGTCGAGTTACTGTTGCAAAGAAGAAAGGAAGTCTTTCAAAGAATAAATGTGGCAAATCACACTGGCTGACAAGTTTCTGTTTGCATTTAATCTTGCTATATTTTCCTTGTTAAGATGCTTCCGGATTCTAAATTTCACTTTAAATGCTGTGAGTTGTGACCTTCCCCACTCCCTTAAAAAAGGATTGACAGTTTGTTTCTGAACCTATCATCCTGCCTGGTGTTAGTTATCCTGATTAAATTGTGCTAATGTGCTTAACGTCTAATGGCAGTTCTCCGTCAGTTTTCCCAAGTACACTTCATCGGTGGCCCAAAGAAATTTGAAGACCACCTCTCAGGTAAAGTTCCTACTGTTCAAAGAGTGATTTCAGGTTGCTTGATTTGCTCATACCAAATATAAGAGGGACTGCTAAGTTTGTATGATTTAAGATGATGCAATTATTGATGTTAGAAATGTTGAATAGGTTCCAATAATAAATTTCTTATGATTAGGGCTACTTAATGTTTAATCAGTACTTGTAGGCTTGTAGCATAGAACTGGGACATGATTGCCAAACATTTCTTGTTATCTGCCTTCTTGGGTTAAGGTTTATCAGGCCCGAATACTAAATTACTAACGAACTCCCTCTTTGAGCAGCCTTACCTGGAGCTGGCAAATAGTTATGGCACTGGGAAAATCTCTGAGCTTGAAACATTTGTTCAAACAAACATGGAGAAGTTTGAAAGTGTAAGTTCTCTGTGGTCGAAGTGGCACAGTTCTTTGTTTTCAAGGTCGAAGTGGCACAGTTCTATCATCACTAAGGGGTTTACATTTCAATCTCTTTTTTCAGGACAATAATCTTGGATTAGTGAAGCAAGTAGTCTCTTCTATGTATAAGCGCAATATTCAACGATTAACTCAAACATACCTTACTCTCTCCCTTCAAGATATTGCCAACACTGTCCAACTAAGTAGCTCTAAAGAGGCAGAGATGCACGTGCTTCAAATGGTAGGTGGAGGTTTCAGTTCTTTTACCACTGCACCTGGGTTTTGCTTCATAATTGACGCTTGACATGATTATTCACATGTGGTTTTAGATTGAAGATGGTGAAATATATGCGACTATAAATCAGAAGGATGGTATGGTTAGATTCCTGGAGGATCCTGAGCAGTATAAAACATGCGCAATGATCGAACACATTGATTCATCAATGAAGAGGTCAGATTTTCATTATTGTTGCGATTATAATTTAGTTAATGAAGGAGCTGATTAGGTAAAATTATCCTAATAATTCCATTTGTGTCTACTTATAAAAAAAGAGCCTTGTTGTCTCTAAGAACTTTAATTTTCTCTGACGTGATTATGAAAATATTCACTTTTAATGCTATAAGAAGTATGTGCATGGTTTTTCTCTTAGTTATGTCATTCTTTCGCTTCCAATCTGGTGACTTTAGCAACTGTTTGGATTTAAATCCAAAGTCCTAATGAATTTGTATGTGTTAAAACTTTTTCTTCCCCATACTAATGATGCATGAATTTCGAATATGTTTGGAGTTTTATTCAACCCTAGTTCAATAACTTTAGGATGGGTTTTTGTAACCAAGGATGAAATTTTTGTTGATTATTCTATTTGTCATTGCCAACAAAATGAAATGCTTGTTGACATAACTTGTTCTTGCAAGTGCAACAACAACAACAACGACCCAGTATAATCACACAAGTGGGGTCTGGGGAGGGTAATATGTACGCAGACCTTACCCCTACCCCGAAGGGTAGAGAGGCTGTTTCCAGGAGACCCTCGGCTCAAAAAAGCAATAGGAGATGATACATTAGTACCATAAAAATGCGTAATAAAAATAACAATATATAAGAGATATGGAATATGAAATACAGGATACGAAATACGAAATACGAAATAGATGGCTGGTATAGTACAACTAGAAGGTAAAGCCCTGCATCAATAGACGACCAATGACATTCCTAGTCTAACTCCTAACTAGATAGTCTCCCTCTATTGTGCTGTAGAAATATTCACACTCTCCCCTAACCTACAACCTTAATGCTCGACCTCCATAATTCCCTATCAAGGGCCATGTCCTCAGTAATCCTAAGTCGCGCCATGTCCTGTCTGATCACCTCTCCCCAATACTTCTTAGGTCTCCCTCTACCTCTCCGCGTGCCCATTACAGCCAGTCGCTCACACCTCCTCACCGGTGCATCAGTGCTCCTCCTCTGAATGTGCCCGAACTATCTGAGTCTTACTTCCCGCATCTTGTCCTCCATGGGGGCCACACCCACCTTCTCTCGAATATCTGCATTCCTAATCTTATCCATCCTTGTATGCCCGCACATCCACCTCAACATCCTCATCTCTGCTACTTTCATCTTCTGGGTGTGTGAGTTCTTTACCGGCCAACATTCAGTTCCATACAACATGGCAGGCCTAACCACTGCTCTATAAAACTTACCTTTTAGTAACGGTGGTACTTTCTTGTCACACAAGACTCCCGACGCTAACCTCCACTTCATCCACCCCACCCCTATACGGTGTGTGACATCCTTGCATTCAGTTCTTGCAAGTGCATGAAGGGAAAAAAAGTAGTACATATAGAAGCTGCAATAAAGTCTATTTTTGTTACATTGCAGAATAATGTTGCTGTCAAAAAAGCTGACTTCATTGGATGAGCTTATGTCTTGTGATCCTATGTACCTAGCGAAGGTGAAGAGTTTTTAAATATCCTCTGCCACCAATTGCTTAATTCTGAATTCTCTCATCTCCCTGCCTCAAAGGGAAGAAATGTGACATTTATTATGTTCTAATTACTAACTTTTGGTTTATTTGCTTGCACAGGTTGGCAGGGAGAGACAAAGATATGATTTTGATGATCTTGATAGTGTTCCTCAGAGATTCAACATATGAGACAAGCACAGTTTGAGATTTGGGAGTAAATATGTCAAACGATGGTAGAGCTATTCATTGAAAGCAAAATTTGTTCTATTATTTCCGCAAATGACTCCAGTTGGCTTAGGTGCTCTACGCTCTTGAAAAAAGTTAGTTTTTGGTTTTCTAATGTTGGGTTAAGGCATATATGATCATGACATTTTACACTGGTTTATAAGGAATTTTTCTCACCACCTGTCAAGTGGATGACTAGCATAGTGAGCTCGTTAAAACCTTTGCTTTCTTGAACGTAGAACCTTATTACTACTTAACATTCTCTTAAAATCATTCACAGTGGTTTGCCAACTGTGCTGTCGAGAAATCATATGAAATTATTCATCTTTGAATTGGAGAATTTTGCAGTGCAGCAATGGAATAATGTACAGGCAAAACGCCTTAAAAGAACCTGCATTACAACTTAGATTCTGGTATATGGATCCTTCTTAATTCTTTTCTCAAAATCTTCCCAGATGGATTCTTCGGTATGGAGCTAATAAATGCTACACGCCTTATTTTCTTATATGGAGCAACCTGCAACAAAAATTTAACGTCACATTAGCAAGTTGTGGACAATCACACTAAACACTTCGGAATTGGTTCAAGGATCAAAGGTCATGGGCCTTTATCCCATGTGTTTCACTTTCATATGTGAGATATATGATATTTCAAGTGAATTGAACTTGGCGATTCACAGCATAATATGGGATTTTTGAGCGAAAATGGTAGTCTACTTAAAATCAAATAGTTAAAGAAAGCACCTGTTTTGAAATAAAATCAATCACTTGTTCTTTGTCTGGAGAGCTTTGGGTACGTCTCACAACAAATGCCATGGGCACTTGACCAGCTTCTTCATCAGGGTATCTGTCAATTTTGTGTATAAAATTCATCAGCATTCCACTTCTAACATTTTCTCAACATTCAAGTTATAATCTTTTCAAATGGCGGGCCTTTTTTTTATTTCATAGCTTTAGTTTACTTGCATCAGATGATTGCGAGTAAATACAAGGCAAGTTACAAGAAAACAAAAAAGCAAAATCTTACGGTATCACAGCAGCATCTACTATATCTGGGTGAGACAGAAGAAGTTGTTCAAGTTCAGCAGGAGCAACCTGAACAATCAAGCATGAATAAGCAGGCATTTCCATTGTAAAATGCCTGAGAAGCTAAATGTTACTACAAGGGAAGCTAGCAACGGAACCTGGTATCCTTTATATTTGATTAGCTCCTTCAGCCTATCTACAACAAAAAGGTAACCATGATGGTCAATATAACAAAGATCACCAGTCCTCAACCATCCACCCGGCACCAGAGTTTCAGAAGTTGTCTTCGGATCACCCACATAACCTACAAAAAAGTATCACAATATCATTTGATCGCTTAGCAGATAGCTAACAAGGAATGCTGTCTCAATTTCAAACTAGTCTGAGTAGTCCTGTAATTGAAGGTACCTTGCATAATGGTTGGACCTTTAATCCAGAGCTCTCCTTGTTCACCGGGAGGCAGAGCAATGCCAGTTTCTGGATCTACAATTTTTGCTTCAGTATTTGCTATTAGCCTTCCCACTGAATCCCCACGAAGCATTTCTTCTGTAGTCGCAGCTCGAAATGCTGCCCCGCTTGTCTCAGTTAGTCCATAACCCTCAAATCAAGACTCAAAGTTCAGTTACATGTTAAAAAGCAATTCCTTAGCTTATCGAGAATTTGGTCTTACACCAATCAGTTAAATATCAAATAAGCCCCAGTGCTACACTAATCAAGGTGTGACAATATGAATTATAGTATAACATTGCGCTGTCGATGTCATTTCATTTCAATAAACAATACTAACAACTGCGCCTTCTTAATCCCAAGCAGGCTTGGTTCGGCTATACAAATCTTTATGGATTATGTCACTTAATTTAGACTCGTCTCATATCAATATTATACAAATAAAAATAAAGTACTAGGAGTTCTTTATATTTTCAGTACTATATTTCTGATAGGACCAAAGGCTCCTAGAAGACGTATGACCTATCGTACACGTACAAACATATCTAACAAACAATCCTAAGTAATTGGTATCACCTATATAGATTTTTTCTTTCCGTCTTCCTATTCCTCACTAGGTTTGCAGGAATTTCAAGAGTTTTCGGGATAATTTACTTTCATATGATTTTTGGTCCACATAGTCTCCCTTTTTAGCTCCCTACATTGACTATGATTTCACAGCCATTGACGGATGTATTTGGAGGCCAACACTAGATATGATTAAGTCATCTCGAGCAACCTCTCATTTTATCCTTAATGTGGCCAAATGTGGTCATTTTTTACATGATGCCACATCTCATTCCAATACTGAAAACATTGTCTTTGAAGCAAAGTAAGGTTTTCTAAGAATTTCACCCATATTCTTACACGGACATGAACCAGGGCAGAGTCAAGGGTGCCCCTTTCATAGTAAAATTACATTATACACGTAATGTCAAAATTTTATGTATACATAGCGATATTGAATCCCTTAGTAAAAGTCTTGGCTCCGCCACTAGATATGAAGGTACTTTACTTACTTGAAATAATATTGTATTTGGAAACTTGTATGAAAATGCTTGGATAACATCTTTGCCAAGCGGAGCACCTCCACTACCAACCGCTACCAACGAACTCAAATCATAGCCACTGGTAACACTTCCTTTAGCCATTGCCACAACAACCGGCGGAGCCACCACCAATTGCGTCACCTTAAACTCCTCCACCGCGTTCAACATTTTCCTCAAATCAAATCTCTCCATCACAACTACAGTCTCACTCAACGCTACCGATTTCAACGCATAGTGTAAACCGAACACATGAAACAACGGTACCGTATACAACATCACCGGCACCGGCGACGTCCGCTCTTGTCTCTGAGCATAAAAATTAGCAATAATTGCAATAAAATTCCGATGACTCAACTTCACTCCTTTTACCTCCCCTGTAGTCCCCGACGAATACATAATCGCCGCCAAATCCGATTGATTCACTTCCACAGGCTCGAATTTCAACTCCGTATTCGTCATCATCGATTCAAACTCCGGTAAGTCAATAAGAACTGTTCCGTGTTTCAACTTAGGAAGCTTCTGGAAGTTCCTCGACGTAGCAAAAGCGATTACAGGATTCGTTAACTTAATTTGTTTAAACAGCTCGGATTCCGTACTCATAGGATTAGCGGGAGAGACTATAACGCCGAGGGAGAGTAGTGCAAAGTAGAGAACCGGAACGTGAGTTGAATTCGGTGAAAGGATAAATGCGACATCGTTTTTGGAGAAGCGGAATGTGTTTTGAAGGGAGGAAGCTAGGGAAATGACACGTGTACGAAATTCGGAGAAGGTTAAGCGGCGGCCGGTGGCGGAGTCGATGAAGGCGGCGGCGGTGGAATCGGGGCATTGTTGGAGAGAGAGTGCGTAAGAAGCAGCGGAAAGAGGAGAAGCTTCTGGAGGAAGTAAGAGAGGTGGCCGGAGACTGTGGAAAGTTTTGGTTATTGAACAGAATCCGCTGTTTGGGTCGTCGGAGGAGGATGAATTTGTAGTATCCATGTGAGGAAGTAGTTGCGGCCAGGGCGGATTTAGGGGGCGCAAGGTTTATCCGAATCAAAATATATTTTTTATCTCTATTTATTAAGTTTTGAAACTCCTTAACACAATTTAGAAGTGCAGTTTAGTGGTCAAAGGGATTCAAAATATACATAAGGTCATAGTTCAATTCCGACTAAAAACAAAAAAAAATAAAAATTGAACCCTCCTTTGTGGAGATCCTGCCTCCGCCGCCAATTACGACGGCGGGGAATTACTTTAGAGATTCCAACTAAATTAGTGGTGGTTATATATACAGTTGGGTGTCCACTATTTCAATTGGCTGTTGTGGTAGCCATAAGTTTATTTCTGGTTTGTTCTATATGGATTTGGACTTTATAGGAACATGTTTGACCAATATATTCGAATTGTATTGAAGCAAAGGTAACGTTATCTCACTATAACTCGCACATTTGAGCCGTAAAAGTAGTCACTAATATTTTTATTAGGATATACTGTCTACATCACACCTCTTGGGGTACGATCATGGGCGGGTGCGTGCATGCTTAACCAAGCAGTGTCACGCGACACTGCTTCGTTGGATTTTTTTATTAAATATATGTGTACTACTAGGAGAAAACAAATAAGTTGAAGAAAATGGCACTAGTTGACATAAATTATCTCTTGGTGTGGTGGTTATGTGCTTGATGCTCTAATATGTAGAGGTTCAAACCTCAACTAGCACATTTATTTACAGATATTTGAGAGAGTCTGTTCTGCATGGTTAAAAATTGTGATGAAGTAGAATTGAACCCAGAACCTTTTCTAACTTGAAAATCAACAAAACAAACAAACTAATAATATTTCTTGTCTAGAAGTATGATAATTGAAGTTATTATTCCCGTACTTCTAAATTTCGACACCATTTATAAAAATTACTGCGTATGCCCTTGGGTATGACCTTTTCCCGGACCCTGCATGAATGCGGGATACCTTGTACACCGAGCTATCTTTTTTTTTCTTTTTTTTAATTCAGCAATTTTTTTTATTAATTGTGATATATAATATGTTAGAATATTTGTAAGAATGTAAAATCATATTCTTAATGATATACTTAAAAGTTTAAAGGTAAATTTTATTTAAATATAAAAAGATGTTAGTTTTTAAGAATTTACTAAAAACAAAAGAGTAATTGAAAAATTTGCAAAAAATATGAAGAAGTTCAAGAATCTTAGCAATATATGTGAGTTATAATACATCATGAGTTTAATTTATACTAGACTTATGATACGCGCGTTGCTCGTGGACACTATCTCAATGGATAAATTTCTAAAAAGTCGTATAGATATTATATTGAAATATTGTGTCTAAGCTATAAAATAAAAATTTATTTTTCTAAAAATGATAAATGTTGATTTTATGTAATTAACTCAATAAAAGAAGAAACTGCCCCATAAAAGTTCTCAATAATTTGTCAATATGTTCAGTCAAAAAGTTGTTCTAATTTTATAATTTCATTTTCTTGTTAAGCTTGATACTTGAATTTTAAAATAATTGGAATTGATTGATATTATTATGTCTGTGATTGCTAGATATGTGTTTTTATCCCAAATATGATTTAATAACAAAAATTTAGTTGATATTAAAATTTTAAATATAAGAAAAATAATTCAACATATTTTATTATTTAAAAGAAATACTCGTAAACTTTGAAAAAGTACTCCTAAAAGTATATTAAATGAAATAAGAAAATAAGGACTACTAAACCAAACTTTTATAACGAAAATAAAATTGTCCTAAACCTAATATTAAAAAAAATATTCGTGAATTCTTGAAATTCAATACCTTAAATCTAAATAAAGTTTATATGAAGTATTCTAATTAAATAACATGATTTCTTAGATCAAAATCCTAAACGTTAGAAAAATTACTACAGTGATTATTCTAAATATTAAGGAAATAATTAAATGACTATTTCTAAATTTAGGAAACTAACTTAAATTACTATTTTGTCCAATATGAAAGCTAATTCTAAAGGGTAAAATGACGAACGCTTGCGCGTGAATGCCATATCGATGAATATGAACTATTAAAATATTACATAAATATTCTATTAGAAATTATGTTTGAGTGATAAGATAAAAATTATAGAAAAAATATAAGTTCTTGAAAATAGGAATTGTTGAACCTATCTAGCTAACAAAATAAATAGAGAAACTATACCCCATATAAGCCTCAATCATGTCAGTCAATATATTCAACTTAAAAATCCTTACAAATTTTAGAATATCATTACTTCAATTTCACAAGTTATACTTCATTTTTAGTTTTAGCAAGAACACATTAACTCTTGGATATTTAAGTTATTCCATAAAATTTTATTTCAAAAGTTACATATTCTTAAGTTTATTACAAAAAAACACAAATAAAGTCAACTAACCGACAAAAGATGCCTTTTTTTTCTCGTTGAGAAAATATAAATTGTGCTATTACTCTAATTAATAAGAAAAAATATAGTAATTATTTTCAGTAAATTAGTAAAGAACTACGCGTCTATCTTGTAATAAAATTTTATGCAATTCACGGGTTCTAAAAAGACTACGTTAATACTATTCTAAAAGCAGCAAGAATATAAAATTCATGTTAAAATTAAATTAGGTTTAGTTCTACATGTTAGACAAATAATTGTCCTTTATAGATTATTAAACATATAAAAATTAGACAAATAATTGACATATAAGCAACTTTTTATCAATATTGTATGTTTTTAAAAAATATTACCCATTGAGATAGCGTACACGCACAACGCGCGTATCATAAGACTAGTTATGTAGACATATAAAGAATATATGTCTTTATGTTAGTACTAATTGTCCTTGAACATAATATTATAATTGTTAAAACAAAACTCTCTACACAAAAGGAAAGTCGAATAAAATTTGTACACTCGAATAATTACTGCCGTACTACAATAGAGCTAATCTTGAGAAAAAATTTCCAAGATTGAGTGCCAAAGTAAATAAATTTAGGATTTTTTAGTTCTTACTTATTTCAAATAAGGAAGGATTTAGTATGGGAAATTTTAATTGATTTCAAAGTTCTAAATATTAGAAAAATATTTTGTTCAAATATATTGAATTATAGTTCAAGTATGGAACAATTTAATAAGCAAAATTTGAATAGATTTTAAAGTCCTAACATTAGGAAAGTAAATTAAATTACCCAATGTAAAATAGATTTTTAAAGGGTAAAAAGGGCGAACGACATTTCGCTAAGGACATTCGTGCTTTTAATATAGTACTAGTATCTATCAACGTGCGTTGCACGTTAATAATGGCACGTGATGATTTAAATATTTATTTATATGAAGGAACAATAAAATTTATTTAATTAAAGAAATTTTATGTATAATAATACAATAATCATCTAAATGATAATCAAACGGTTCATTAATATCCAATATATCTCTAGAACTCCGAGCATTTTTTTCGGTCGTTTGACACTTAGCCATAAGTGTTTCATCCCATATTATCAATTTTGCTTTCCTTATAAATTTAGCATCATTGCTCTGCTTTGATATATTTGTGATGGTTATTTAAGTTGTTTGAAGAGGTATATCAAATCTAAAGTGGGTGGTCTCACAGTAAAATAGTTGTTGGCACACCACTTGCAATTATTGCTAACAGCTTCGTGCCTCTTGATATGATATTTGCAAGTAACGCATGACATAGAAATATTATTTCGATTCCGCCGGAGGCATCTACAAAGAATAGTCTCGTTATAGAAATATTATTTCGATTCCGTTCACTACGCTCCCTTCAAGATTTACTCGATGTTCAGTACATTTGTTGTATCGGTATTAGTTATTACTTGGTTTGTCTTTTGCCTATCTACGATTTCACATGTCATATTACCATTCGACCATTTGTTATAAACCAATTTTACCCCATACTTTAATGATTATATGTCAAATGCATACTCGCTTATTACATGCTGAAAGTCCATTTTTAACTTTGGTATATAAAGTAATTTCCGGAGTTCTTCATTTTCTTAAACTTTAAATAAAGTTGGTGTCCCTTCATTCAACGCTTAGTTAATTTGACTTCTAAAAATTGAATTACGTGTATTACATAATCATGAATCATGTGGGGTAACTTTTCTTTTCTAGCTTGATTCCTTGCTTGAATTTTGAGATGTTATAATTTTAATGGATTTTTCTCATAAATTTAACTGCGTGAAAAGTTATGGGTTTAAATGCAGGGGCGGTATATAAGTTACGGGTTCTGCCGAACCTAGTAACTTTGATTCAAATTCTATATTGGTCCTAAGAAATTCATTGAATATGTGTAAATTATTAATTTAGAATTCAGTAACTTAAAATAATTATTATGCCAAACTCATATACTTTAAATTCTGACGCGCCTCCGTTCAAATGATCCCGGCGCCTCTGTATCTGCCCCTGACCTCGGCCTAATTAAGTCCTTTCCCTTTTCTTCCTTCCGTACTGTTTTCAGCTTTGATCATTACTATGACATTCTACCAATTAGAATTCAAGATAACAATAATTCCTATGTCCTCTTCATTTGGACAAGAGGGATTGTATTCTCCATTTTTAACCAAGAGGTTGTGAGTTTGAGTCTCCTCAAGAGCAATGTGAGAAATTCTTGGAGGGAACGATGTCGAAGATCTATTTAGAAACAGCCACTCTATCCAAATAGAAGGTCTAGAATTCGAAACCTACTTGCATATCGGTCGAATCCGTCGCATGAGGATTATTTCGAGATTTATCCTCCTGTATAGTTTGCGAGCTATTATACAAGAGCGTGATTTACTCCGTGGGTACCCGAAGGATAGCGACTCCCTTGTTAACAAAAAAGGACGAAGAATACATTTACCATTTCAATACCTCTGAGATCTTCTTTCTCATGCTCCAATCAGAAACCAATATTTTCTTGGGCCCCAAACGTCATCCGACCATCCACGAGGCCCAACACCACACACCCCCTTTAAATTTCAGAGTATCCCAACACCACGCCCACATGGGAGAGCGTTCTCTTCAGTCGCTGGGTGACTCCATACCCAACATCATTCTCCTCCTTCTCTAGCCGTGGAATCAGCATACTTGAATCGAGATAGGCCGTCTATATCATATTTTTTGGGGCGTGGCTCTTCTCGTCTTGTGTAAACTTTAGATGCTTCGTGCACCTACCTATCTTTTTCTATATGAAATTTTATTACTACTTATTTTCGTGATACAACAAATCAAAACTTTTGTGTCTTTCTTACCATCTTCACATTCTTGAATAGTCATTCCTTTTGAGTCGTCTACATATTGTTGTTCACAACAGTTTGCTACAGAGAACCATTCTTTTGTTCACTTGAACATAATTTGGATTTATTTAATTCTTAGCATGAATGCTTGGTGACGTAAACTAAGAGTTCATCAAATTGCATAGAGAATCTGGTTTTCTATCAGTTTCCACAGAACACACAACAGTAAGTAAATAATACAATAATATTTACATGAAAAAATTTCAGCTTACTGAATTATAAACCATGACCTACACTCGTAGGATTTCAACCTCGCTAACTGAGCAACTTTAGATTACAACCTATTGTAACCTCGAAATTAACTTCTAGAACTATATTGCAAGCCTCTTTGTAATAACTCTATTACAAAGCTAACCACTTTGACTAACTCTAGTCAACACAAACACAAGGTTTATGATTTACAAAGTGCCCTATGAAATGTTTCTAAATAAGTTGAGTAGGAGTTACAAATGCCTAGGAGTTACAAATGCCACTTTGTTATGTTGTTTTGTTCTTCAATTCCTTGGAGTGAATGAAGGCGGTTGCACACTTGAGAGTAAAATATGTTTTAGGTTTTGCAAGTGTGTGTAATCCCTTTCCTCATGTTGGTAATATATAAGTGAGGTCATCAAAGATGATACAAAGGAGTGTTCGGTACACAACATGCTTCAACAGTGCAACAACTTTAACAACTATAAGAGTTAATTTGTACTTTGACCGGAGAAACTGATATTCACCTGTTCCCTTTGTTATTCCCTTAACTGATTTTATTGAAACTTGTGCCTGATATTTGACTTGTTGTTTTGAGCATAGAAAGGTTTTGTATCAGGTTCTCTATGTGGTGCTCATATGAAGTTTGTTAAATTATCTAACACAAAAAGACACATAACTTATCACTCACTAAGCTACCTACGAATTTAAACTCACCGTGAAATCTTAGCTCCGCCTCTAATCCGTAGGGACGGACAGAATTTAAACTTTACGGATTCAGACTCATAGCTTCTATACTAAATATGTCTATACCTTTGGGTCAAATAAGTAGCTTCTTTCATCAATATGAAGTTATTCTCACGACAAACCAGGGAGCGTGGGTTAGTTAAGTTCAGTAAATTCGAACAAAAGCCACGCGTCTAATTACTAGAACATCCCATCAAAAGTACTCAAACATTGTTTATATCAATGTAAATACGTGTCCCTCTTTTTTCCTAAGTGCTTTATATGTGTCCAACTTCTGATTGGTTTTTACGTACAACACCAATAACTACATCCTTCGGTCGATACGCTGCTTTAATCTTAGGCCCCACCTTGATCATCTTCGTCACTACTGTTTCAACTTTGCCCTAAAACAAACATGAGTTGTGTAACTATGATAATTGGCTCAAAATATTGTCATATCTCACTCTATCAATCTAAAAATAACTCTTCAACAGCGCTCTGCAACAGCCATGGATGTTGAGAATAGTGGGCCCTCCTATGGATGCCACGTTGGACCACAAGATAGGATGATAATGAACCGGATAATGTTAAGATTCCGGCCGATTGCACCGAAACCGGTCGCCGACGGTTCAGGTCCGGGTTCTAAACCGGAGAATGAAAAGGCAGAACCGGTTAGCAGACGAAGAGGGAAGAGAAAGTACGTTAGAGTTAAGAAAAATAGGAAGTGTAAGAATAGTGCAGAGAAAGAAGAAAGAAAAGATGGATCTGATAATAATGGATCTATTGTAACCCTTCAGTTACTTCCGGAGAGTAGCAGCAGTGTTACAAACCCGACAGATAACGTTTCTTTTCAAAAAGAAATCTCTTTCTCTGAGCTAGATCAACCCCAATGGATGAGTTTTCATGAATATGATAATAATGGTATATCCGCCTTCAGTTCAACGGATCGGTTAGATCTGAAGGTAGTGTTAAATTGTGTGATCGTCTCGTCTAAAAGTTTAATTATATGTTACAGATATCACACTTTATTGCTTAATTATATAATTTATGTCTCGACACACCTCCTTACATGTTCTGATTTTCTTTCGTGGGTCAAACATATATATTTTCTTGTTGTTTGGGTTTTGTTGAGATTCGAACCTATATATGACCTATGATTGCACTAATATATATTAGCCTAAGGATGATTTTCACTAAGAGGATTCAAAATATATAAAAAAGTAAATACAAAAAAGCAAGAGAATTCATTATCTAATATATATATATACACACATTAAACATAATTCTGACCTTGTATAACATTGTAATTTCCGGCGAAGGGGTACAGATGAACCTCTTTGCGCCCCAAGCTCCCCCTCTGCTGATATATATCATGTTGAATTTTTTGGTTTATTTAATCAAAAAGTTTAAGTTGTTAGCGAAACACATTTTTATTCACTTAATTAATTATAAAATTATGTCTCAACAGGTGACAACGCAGACACCAAGAATGGTAGAGTCTTGGGTGATGGTGGATAGAATAACAAACATATTTGTGGATAGTGAAGGCTTAGGAAGTACGGACATGGAGAAAATGAAGAATCTGGAGACGGACACGTATCCAGGGCTCGTGTCGGATAGCTCAGATAGGGTGCGGTGGGTGAATCCGGCGTACCGGAGAATGGTGAATCCTCTAGAAGACGGAGGAGTGACGGCGGAGATGGTGGTGAAGATGGTTGTGAAGGAGAAAATAAGAGAGGAAGAATTACCTGCAGCTTTTGCATGCATTGTGAGGTTAGTGTATACATGGAAGAATAAGAAAAACTCACGAACAATGCCTTGTGATGTGTGGAAAATGGAGTTTGGAGGGTTTGCATGGAGGTTTGATTCTAATGCTGCACTTAGCTTGGGTCGTTAAAGGAACTAAACCCCTTCACCAAGCAAGAAAGAATACTACTCACAAGCCAACGCGCAGGTAACCTTATAGGGCTCGTTTGCTGCGAGGGATTAATCCCGAGATTAAATTTGAGATGAGTTTATTCTTTCTTTAGTTGGAATAAAATCGTGGTATAACTAATTCCGGAATTAGTTATCCCAAGATTGTAGCGTTTTTTTATCCATATGGGAGAGTGGAATAACTAGTTCCAGAATAACTAATTCCGGAATAATTAATCATAGGATGACTTGTTTTCCAATCAAACGACCCCATATAATAATAGTAATACTACTTTTCCCTTCTCATTAGGTGTCGGTACTTAGTTTGGGATTCCAACTAATTCAGATTGGTCCCACAGATAAGAGGGGTTGTTCTGATGGTAAGCAACCTCCACTTCCAACCAAGAGGTTGTGAGTTCGAGTCTACCCAAGAGCAAGGTGGGAAGTTTTTGGAGGGAAGGATGCCGATGGTCTATTTGGAAACAGCCTCTCTACCCTCCCCAGACCCCACTAAGTGGGATTATACTGTGTTGTTGTTGTTGTTTCAGATTGGTCCCACGTAAGGTATATTAGGGTAAGTATTCCGGAAAATTTTTATTCTCAAGGTTCGAACCAAAACTTCTGATTAAGCTCGAGAGTTCTTATCTTAGCTCAAGATGATGCACTTTCTTGTTCAAAGCTCTATCTATAAAAGTTAGGGGACATTATTGGAAATCAAGATTTGTGAAACTGAGAAAATGTTGCTTGATCAGCTGAATTTCTGTTAACCTCACTTCTTATACTCCATTTGAATTAAATTAAAGAGTAACAAAATATACTATCAAGTCTTAATTAAGTCATACACTCTTGATGTATAAATATGTTATGCTATTAATATAGTTTAGTTGATTACGACAAATTTATTTATTTACTCCTATATAATGTAAAATTTTCAAAGCTTCTTTTAAATACTCGTATGTATTGTTTTCTCAATTTCTTTCAAATCAAATTATTCCCAAACTTCAGAAAATTACGTTAAAATTCAATTTTTACAACCCTATATATCCTTCCTTTTACAATGAATATCTCTAATTGTTTGCCTTGTTCAACAGAAACAAATAGAACGTTACGTTGCTGATAACGTACCACTTCACTTAATTTCTATCTCATTACATCATGTTATTTTCAAATTCGTCGTCATTTAATTTTTTCCTAATTAGGAAAGATTTTCATACTTGTCTATTTTCAAAAAATATGTACCCCATAAGAAGAATATTTTCTTTTTGTTGTGAAAAGAATGCTCTAGCTAGCTCGGGTCTTTAAGAGTACTCAGTCTTTTTTTCTTAAGTTTTGGATATCCCGGACTCCTTAATTAATTTGTTCCATTTTATGCAACACTCTTTTCGTTTTAATTTGTTTAAAAAGGATGAAATTTTTTTATGTTTGGAAATTGTATAACTTTAAATTTCATCTTTACTCGTAATGGCATGATTTTATAGTCACAAAAATATTATCATATTTAAAACCATAATCTCTCATGGTAGTTTTGGTATATATATATATATATATATGTATATTTGTCGTTCTTTCTCATTATACACTCTGAACCTGTATATATATATATTTGTCGTTCTTTCTCATTATACACTCTGAACCTGTATGTATAATTAATGACAACTAGTAAAGAAGTTTGTGAAGATTGCAACTTCTATGTATCTATCTTGATTGATAGTGGCGAAGCCAGAAAATTCAATAAGGGTGTTCAAATTTGAACACCCTTTGCCAGGGGCTATGCATTGGTGTTGAACGTCTATTTTTAATCAATAACAAGTAATATTTTACCTTATACGTAATATAATTTTTCGGCAAAGGGTGGTCAATTCCCAACATAGCTTCGCCCCTGCTGATCGACAACTATGTTTTAGCCTTCTTGTGTTTGAAGCTGGTTCTTTTACCTCGCATCTCCAATCTCTTTTGCTTGAGAGGCTTCAAATTAAATTGTGAAAAATTTGAGCATCCAATTCAATGGATGAAGTAATATATAGAGTTTAATGGGTTAATTCTTATTATTTTCTTTTTTGCTCTTCTTTCATCTATTTTTGGAGAAGATAAAAATGAACAGAGAAATCAGCTGAAGAATAGATCTGAAGTTTAGGGAGCTATAGTAGGCTCAACAGGCTGAAGTATGGGCTTTGAGCCCGTGATCAAGCCAGGAATTTTATTAAAGAATGTCAAAATATAGAAAAACACAGTGAAAGAAATAAGGGAAGTCAATATAATTACTTAGTATATATACATAAAAAAAAAATTGACCCAGTTAAACAGTACAATTTTCCGGTGAAGACACCCCTTAGCATACGGTGGCTAAGCCACTGCTTGGAGCAGAGAGAGTGAGTAGGCTACAATAATATTACTCCCTCCGTTCCAATTTATGTGAACCTGTTTGACTGAGCACGAAATTTAAAAAAAATGAAGACTTTTGAAATTTGTGGTCCTAAACAATTCAAAAAGGAATCCAGAGTATTTGTGTGGTTATAAAAACTTCTCAGGGTAGAATTGGAAGTTTAAAGTAAATTGGTTCCAAATTTAGAAATAGGTCATTCTTTTTTAAACGGACCAAAAAAAAAATAGATTCACATAAATTGAAATAGATGAAGCAGAGGTAGTGGCGATGGGCTGAGTAGAGTGGGAGAAAAATCCTCAGTAATTGAATGACAAAGAGAGATGTGATAGTAAAAACAGACTTATTAAGACTAGTAAAATGTGAAATAATCCAATCCAATTAATCCAAAATCTTAAGCTAATCAGTGAAGTAATTCATGACGATTTAAACATTTTGAAAATCATATACTATACATTCAACAAGGAACAAGTGTAATTCACATTATGTAGGCACCAATATTTTAGTCTATATCGATACCCTTATGTGATAACTCTCGTATACACTATAATTAAAATATTGCTATATAATATAATATAATATGATGTACTTATCCTTTATAAGTGTTTTTCTCACTATAACTAGCAATGCAAGAATGGATCTGTGGATCATTGAGCCATTCACATCTTAATAAATTAGAAGGAAAAAAAATACTATACTATAGTCACAACTCACAATACGCAGTATCAGCGCCCGTAATATATTATTAGACTTCTCTCAGGAAATTGGTATGACGAAGGCTTTTATGTTGCTGCTTGTATAGATTTTGTAGCCCTTGGCTTGCATGATTATGGATCTTAGGCCACCAATTGGTGCTATAATCATCAATAATACTCCAAGAATAATGCAAATCTGTCATCAAAAGTTCATTTTAGATTTTTATTTTAAGCTATAAAGGGAGGAATTTAAGTTATTTAAACCGTTTACTGCAAAGAATTTTTATATTATCAGGTCAATTTTAGTTGTTCTAGCAGGTAGCCTCTCTTATTTTCAAGATGGTGACCTGACAGTGTAATAAATTCTTTATACTGACGGTTTATATAACCTGAACTGAATAACGAAAGTCGTATGCAATTAGCAGCAGAGTTAAGTTGTACCTACCCAATTAATAATCCAAGAGAGACTGAATTTCTTTGGTTTGCAGATTGCTAGCCACATGATGCAAGGGTAGGTAATACCAACAAACATTGTGAAAGCTGTAATAAAAGCAAAATGCATTACAATTTTAGTTCAAATCATTTAGCCACTCTTTTTAAGAGATGTGAATGTAAATAGAAAACATCCCTTGGGAAAACCTCACGGCCTGGTGGTCGGCATAACAATAATAACATTTGTCGATATGCTACCACTTGTTTACTCAGATCATCATAGATTATTAATGCATGCATTCCATTATTGCGGAAATATTCCCCCATGAAACGGGTGTGTTGGAGATATTTGGACGGGTTATAGGAATTAAGAAATTCAAAAATAGCCAGGTTTATAAGTGGTCATTCAAAAATAGCCACAATTTCAAAAGTAATTGAAATTTAGCCACTTTTCATGTAAAGATAAATCTTAACGAAAACACTGTTCAAAATTCGGAAAATACTCCAACATAATATACTGAAATTCCAGCATAATATACTGGAACTTTAGTATATTATGCTGGAACTTTCCGTGTTGCAGCAAAATAGTGGTTATTTTTCAATGACTTTGCAGATGCTGGCTATTTTTGAATGACCACTCCGAAAACTGGCTAGCCCGTGCTATTTTTACTGAAATTGATCGAATCAATAAATTAGTTCGCTCATAACCTATCGCTTCAATCATAATTATATACGTTTTTGTATATAATACACATATATACAAAAACATATATTTTATCGGCTATTATCTTTGGGAGCAACTAAAAATTATACATTTCTCATTAGAATTCCTCTGCCACACGTGTGTGTTTGATACAATGGAAATCATTCTTCGAAAAATGTTATCTGAAAAATAACGTAATTTTTAGAAAATCGTTTCCCTTTTAGTGCAAAATGTTTTTCCCTGAAAAATATGTGTTGGAATCAAACAACGGAAAATGACTTCCGCCCAAAAGTGATGGAATTAATCTTTCCTTTTTAGGTGATGAAAATACTTTTTGGCAATCAAACACCAGAAAATGACTGATAAAAAAATATTTAAGATTTTTAAAAATATTTTCGATCATACCAAACACACCCTAATTCCAAAAAGTGGGAAAAGAACAATATTGAGTATTAGGAATAGGAGTTTAAGTTATATACATCATCGGTATAAGACAATTTTATACAATCAGGTCACGTTTACCTGTTGTAGCAGGTAACCTCCCTTATTTTTAATATTACATATCTCACATTTTAAAAAGGTTTACATAACATATCTTTGGATGACATGATAGTATACAAAAATATTTTATACTGACGATGTATATAACAAATACAGAAATAAGTAATATGCATACCTTAAGGACATGACAGCTGCAGCCAAAGACACACCAACTATGGAATTGAAATCAGGAAGATGACAACAACAACAACAACAACCTCTCAGTATAATCCTACAGGTGGGGTCTGGGGAGGGTAATATGTACGCAGACCTTACCCCTACCCCGAAGGGTAGAGAGGCTGTTTCCAGGAGACCCTCGGCTCAAAAAAGTAACAGCCGATATATTAGTACCATAAAAATGCATAATAAAATAACCGCAATATAAGAGACATTAAATACAGAATACGAAATACAAAATACGAAATACGAAATCAGGAGGATGAGAGATAACAAAATGGACAGAGGCAAAGATCATAATGAAGTAGGTAAGTTTTATGTCTTTACAATCTTTTTTACAGACCAAATCATAGAATTTCTTGAGTGATTGTCCTCCAGTTACCATATAAACTATGTCAACTCCAACTTCAACAATTAATTGTTGTGGCACAATAATCCATAGCCCAAGTTTTTTCCCAAAAGCATGTTGCCCAAGTTCATGATATCTGTCGAAACGTTTCCCAGGAACCATTTCGTGCATCTCAACCATTTGCCATAATGTGTAAAATGTTATAATCCAAGAAATTACCAAAACTGCTACTCCTGCCCCCCTGAAATTATATGGGATCGTCTTTATACAAATAGTTGGCCGAATTAATTCACTGTTTATTTTTCCTAGTCAGTGTATATGAATAGTACATTGATTATATATACAGGGTTATACACATATTATGCATTTGCCGGCTAGTTAGTTTAAGTGGTTGGGTGGACAATTAGTTAGGTTAATTCTTCAAATTAATTACATGTTATCTTATTTTCCTGCTATTGTTACTGTTTGTTTACTATTGTTTCCTTTTTTCAACTTTTTTTTAGCCGAAGATCTATTGGAAATAGCCTCTCTACCTAGTAGCGAAGCCAGGAATTTATCTAGGGTATTCAAACTTGAAAGTGGTAAAAAATTTCTCAGTAAATGTTGTTCAATATATGTTATATACCTCTAAAATTCAATATTTCACCTATATATACAGTATAATTTTTCGACGAAGAGTGGTCAGTTGACCATATTTAGGGCTATGTAGCTTCGACCCTATCTCTATTTTCACCAACTAGGAATAAGGTCTACGTACACGCTATTCTCCCCAGAGGCCACTTGTAGCATTATATTGAATTTATTGTTATTGCTTCAAATTAATTTACATATAAAAATAAGTAGTCAATGAGACACTTTATTTTTTCGTTGTTGGCAAATATTCCTAAGTGCTTATTAGCTTCTGCTAAAGTCATAATTAAGTAAACAACAACAACAACAACAACAACAACAACAACAACAACAACCACCCAGTATAATCTCACAAGTGGGGTCTGGGGAGGGTAATATGTACGCAGACCTTACCCCTACCCCGAAGGATAGAGAGACTGTTTCCGGGAGACCCTCGGCTAAAAAAAAAAGCAATGGGAGCCGATATATTAATACCATAAAAATGCATAATACAATAACAACAATATAAGAGATATGAAATACATAATACGAAATACGAAATAAATGGCTGGTATAGTAAAAACTAAAACGTGCTAGAAAAACGTGTTTTTATCTAGCAAGCAGTTTAGATTTTTAAATGAGATGGTTAAATAGTTTAACACGATACGTATCAGAGAAGGCAAAAGCCATGAATTTTAGTCTCAAAATTATCAAAAAGAATTTTTACGTGCATACCATCCAAGTTGTGCCAAGGCATAAGGAAGACCGAGGACACCAGCTCCAACCATGGCAGTAACATTGTGGAAAGCTGAATACCACCATTTTGCATTCCTGTTTGAAGTAACAGGAAGCCATGCGTCTATTGCCCTCTCTTCTGCAGATCTTTCATCAGCCTGGAATTTATTATAGGTCCATTAATTATTTTAAATTAAGTACATTTTGTTACCATTATAAATAGTATTGAGGACATAACCTATTCAAGATTTGAAGTTTATAGGACTTTATGACAATCTCAAATTAATAGGAGTATGCACTAATAATTACATTTATAATTAAATATTTATAAATATTCAATGAATTTTTAATACGTCCGATAAAATTATTGTGTTTACGTGAATTGACACATTACATTATCGGCCTAGTGCTCTATGATGTCTACTTAGCTTTTACTTAAATAAAATTCAACCACCTCTAGGAATAAAGGCAAAGCAATTTTTTCTGAATATATTTAAAAGAAAGTTTTTTCTGGAGGTGGAATAACTAGGACTAAAGGCAAAAAAAGTGAAAAGTCTTGTGAGAATGTTACAAATTTAAATGCAGTATACCACCTCTACAATTAATTATTACTCCCTCCGGTCCATAATAAGTGATATTTTTACCTTTTTATTTTGATTAAAAATAAGTATCTTTTTTTACATAATCAAGAATGAATTAACTTTAATTTTTCAAATTTGCCCTTGTTTACATATATCAATGTGTCAAGTTAACAATATACCTATTAAAATTAAGGGTAATTTAGTCAAAATACTTATTTTTTTTCTTCTAGAAGTTAGTATTTTCTTAAGAGGTGTACCAAAAACAAAAAGATCACTTATTATGGACAGGAGCATTTTCTGCTTGTAAAATTCTATTTTACAAAAAGTTAGTATATTTTTATTTGTAAAAGAATGATATCTTGTTATATTCAGAAATAGTTTAAGTTTATACCTCTTAGTTTATCTTTAATGAGATAAATATAATTATATAAATATTGATGACTTGTTCTAAACCACAAGTTTCTAATATCTTTCTTTCTTGTTAATTAAAATTTAGATACTAAAGTAATCAATACTTCAACATAACTCAATATTTTCCATACACACATAAATATATATAAAAATTTATTAAAATTTCAAAAATATTGAATTCACGACCCATAACTTCAAAAGTATAATAAATCAAACATAAAAACAAAAAAGTTAGCCTATCAAATCTAAATAGTGATAAACCTTTAATTAGTTGTTTGGTGGTTCTTGGGAACAGAAAAGTCAGCGCAAGGCAAAAACAAAATGAAAGCACGACGTGGGAACCAAACAAGCTACTCCATCCGGGCCATAATAAGTGATTTTTTAATTTTTTTTGTGGTCCAAAATAAGTGATTTTTTCAGATTTCAAGAATGAATTAATTATTTTTTTATTACAATACCCTTGGAGTAAATAATATTGGAGTATGTGTTATGAGTATTTACGTGAAGAGATAATAAATGTTAATATGGTCAATTTCATTGCTAATTAATACTAAAAGGTAAATTTCTTAATATGTGTGAAAACAACCAAAAAATCACTTATTTTGAACTTGAGGGAGTAATTTACTAGCTATAACATTCACATAGCAGAGACAGAGACGGAATTTAAAGCTTAAGAGTTCTAGATTTTAATCCTTTTAAGTTACTGAATTCTAAAGTAATAACTTATACATATTCAACAAATTTCATTAAATAAATAAATAATTTATGGATCAAAATTACTATATCCGACCGAACCCATAAACTCTATGCTACCTCCACCCCTGGTTGCTAAAAGATAAAAAGAAGTTTGAATTAATATTTATAAAGAAAGAAACTTACACTCTTGGAGCAGTAGTAATTGGAAATATTTGGAGTTTGGACTCAAGAAATTAATGGCTTTAGCAATTAAAAAGAGAGAGAGACCAAAGGGACAGAGGATTAATATAGTAGAAAACAATATCCAAACTAAAGAAATATGGGACTTTCC
Source organism: Nicotiana tabacum (assembly GCF_000715075.1). Classification (NCBI taxonomy): domain Eukaryota; kingdom Viridiplantae; phylum Streptophyta; class Magnoliopsida; order Solanales; family Solanaceae; genus Nicotiana; species Nicotiana tabacum. The sequence goes on from NC_134100.1 coordinate 900,020, forward strand.
GAAAATTATAGGAGCTGTTTGTCTTTAAATAAACAAAATAATAGCTCTTAGGCCTTAGCTATGAAAATTATAGGAACTCCCTTTCACCCCTCTAGCGTAAAAATAACACAGACTAGCCAGTTTTTGGATTGGTAACTGAAAAATATCCAGGTTTTGTAAAGTCTTTAAAAGATAGTCACTATTTTACTGCAACGCGAAAAGTTTCAGCATAATATACTGAAGATTGGTGCACCTGTGTATGAACTTCCAGCATATTATGCCGGAACTCCAACACGCAGAAAGTTCCAGCACAATATACTGGAATATTTTCCGGATTTTGAACAATGTTTTCATTCAAATTTATTTTTATATGAAAAGTGGCTAAATTCCGATTACTTTTGAAACTGTGGCTATTTTTCAATGACCACTTATAAATCTGACTATTTTTCAATTTCTCTCCCCTCTAGCTCTTTGCCCCCGCTTAATTTGCCAATATTTAAACAAGGATTTAACATATACATACACTTTCCGTGTGATAAATTTTCCTATATTTTAACATGTTGTAATCATTGTATTAACGATTACTTATATGATTATCTTTTATATGACCTGAAATAGTGAAGTGTTGTTATATAAGACATATATTATAACATAATATAATATTCGATCAGAGAATAACTCGATTTTTATAGTGAATGACTATTATATAAGGATGTTGTTATAGAGAAGTCTGACCGTAGTCTGGGGAGGGTGGTGTGTACGCAGACCTTACCCCTACCCTGAGGTAGAGAGGTTGTTTCCAAATAGACCCCCGGCATCCTTCCCTCCAAGAACTTCCCACCTTGCTCTTGGGAAAATTCGAACTCACAACCTCTTGATTGGAAGTGGAGGTTGCTCACCATCAGAGCAACCATCTGTCATAACAGTTCATAATGTAGTTATATTTGACTTACACGTTCCTTTCACAGCTTAAGTCGTCTTGCCAAAGAAAATTCCACGAACATAGCATGATCTTTTTATACTTCAGCCATCAATTGTGCACTGTACTAGATATATACTCCTACTTATATGACTAACGATAGAGCTGTCAAAACGGGTCAGCCCAGCCCAACTCAATCCAAGTTTCGTGGAATTTTAATTTGGTGGGTTAGGACGGGCTGGTCCGCCATATGAGTGGCTCTTATAATGGTCAGCCCAACCCAACCTTAAGAGGGCCGCGGGCTAGCCCTTTAATTTTTTTTTTAGAAAAAAAAATTCTTTAAATCCTTAAATATTTTTTCATGATATAGTAAATTAATCATGTAAACAAGTTTGCTTAGTGCCTATAAAAAGCTTGATATTTAACGAGCAATCTCGTAATTAAAATGCAAATTCTCTATATCTCTAACTTTCTTTTTTAAAGTTACATGAATATTCTCTTAATACTTTTTTTTTGTTTTCCTCAGATTCAGGGATTGCTTCAATAAGTTTATATGCTGAGGTTTTTAAATTTAGGATTAACATCATTTACTCATTTCATCATTATAATCCATAAAAGTTTTAAAATTCCTAAAATTTACTAGTGGTCAATTTTTTTATGTGCATTTAAAATTGATCTTTTTCTATACTGAAGAGTAGTTTAAATATTAATAATATATTAAAGTAATCCAAACTGATCATTGGCAACTTAGAATAATATTTTCTTTTAAAAAAAGATTATTATTGGTCACCTAAACCTTCTCGATTTCGTTATTAATTAAGCAAAAGAAAAACTAACTTTGTCATATTACATGCATATCAAAAATCTAATTCTCTTTGATATGGAAGGATAACTGAGCAATCTAGGGTTGGGGAATGAGGATTATAGTTAATAGTTTTTTTAGTTTTTAGTTTTTTAAATATTAAATATTTAATAGTTAATTAATTTTTGGCTCATGGGCCAATCCAGGCCCAACTCGGTCAAGTCTCAAGGGCCAGCGAGCTGACTTCGGTCGGGCTTATAAGCCTCAATTTTAAATGGACTCAAAAAATCCTAGCCCAACCCTACCCATGTAGCGGGCTGGATTGGGCTGGCCTCACGGGCCAAGCCCATTTTAACGGCTCTAACTAACAACAATAAATTAGTTAATTAATTATAGAATTAAAATTACTTAGTAGCACAACAAATGAAGGAGAATTTTCTGCTTTCATACTCAATATAAGAAAAATAAACAAAAATCGGAGGTAGAGTGTTAGGTATCGGTTCAATCTTTTAGATCCTGTATTTGTATTAGGAAATCTATCAAATATATAATTATGTATAAATATTTAATTGTGAACCCAGTAACTAAGACGAGCTATGAATTCGATGATCAGGGCTATGCCTCTAATATGAATACGTGTATGTTGTAAAGTTAAGTAAACTTTACACCTATTTCCATGCCTAGACAGGTTATAACTGCATTGAAGAATGATCAAATGGGGATTGTTAATTTTGAGAGTATTATATGATAACTAACATGTTTTAATAAGTGAAACCAGAAACATCAACTTTCAATTAATATATTTCCCATAAATATGTGAAAATAGTACGGGCTAGCCAGTTTTCAGACTGGTAATTGAAAAATAATCAGCGCTTGTAAAGTCATTAAAAACTAGCAACTATTTGCTGAAACACGGAAAGTTTCAATATAATATGTTGGATTATGGAGCTCAATCGCATAAATTTCCAGCATATTATGTTGGAACTCCAGCACGTTGAAAGTTCCAGCACAATATGCTAGACATTGGAGCTCCTGCATATAAACTTCCAGCGTATTATGTTGGAACTCCAGCACATTATGCTGGAATCTCATATGTAAAAAATTCAAACTCCGACACATTAAGGGTTTTTTTATTAAGAATTTATCTTTACACAAAAAGTGACTAAATTTCGATTGAAACTTTAACTATTTTTTTAATTACCAATTATAAATCTGGCTAATTCTGATTATTTCCTTAGAATAGATATCTAGTCTTCCGTCTAGAATAGCGCCAAGGAAACACCTAATGAGCCAATTAATTTGTGATTATGTTTAGGAAACACTTGGGTGGCGCTTATTTGTGGATAATTTTTAATCTAAATCTCGTACGAAGATTTTCTTTCTTTCAACTACTCAAAGTTAACTCTTTATTTCACCATATTTTACGATTTTAATTAGTTATATCGTGTTATTATTCTACTTTTAAATTATCTTAACGAGTTTAAGTTTCATTCACTGACAGTTTAAAAAATAGTTGCATAACAAGGTCAATTAAAAGGAAATATAGCATTACTTGATAACCTAAAATAAACGGAAAAGGCCTAAAAATGTCACTCAATTAATATAAATGGCTTATCTATGCCATCCATTAAAAGGTCACTCTATTCATGCCACTAACGTTATATTTTTGGTCTATTCATGCCATTAACGTTATACTTTTGGCCTATTTATGCCATTGTCGACTAACAGTTCCATTTTCTGATTTTTAAATAATAAGAATTAATTTTCGACCCCACTTTTTCCACGTGTCTTTATATTACTGGTTCTTCTTTATTTCTTTTAACCCTGATTACGTAAAAATTGCATGGGGGCGCCCTATTTGGTCGCCCCAATTTAACCTATACCAATTTTTTTTTAAAACTTTTAACTTGTACCCACTTTTTAATTAACTTCAGCCCCCTTTCTCCTCCTCCTTCGTTTTCTTCTTCTTCTTCTTCTTCTTCTTCTTCTTCTTCTTCTTCTTCTTCTTCTTCTTCTTCTTCTTCTTTCTTCTGCTGTTGTTGGTGTTGTTATGGAACTTCAGTTATTAAAATTTTGTGTAGACATATCTGGTTCAATGATAAGACGAAAATTTTCTTACACTACTGTATTCCAGTCAAGAAATACGAATGGATCTGCAAGTGTTCATTGTTTGGCACCATGTCCTTTTTCACCCTTAACTTCAGGCTGAAGTGAAAGCAATTCACCACAAATTTAGCATCTTGCCCATGATAAGTGTAAGCACGTGATTTTTGCCAAAATGAGAATTACTCCCAAAAATTCAAAAATAAAATGATTTTTCTTTGGTTGCAATTTTGTGATATTTTGAATAATTATTTGTAGTTGTCTGTGCGTGTTTATTTGCTAAATTAATAAAAAATACAAAAATATGTCGCATTTTGCATGTAGGATTTAATTCTATAATTGATAATAATTAAATTTGTTTTACAAAAATAAAAAAAAATTACAAAAATAGGCATCGTTTGCATTTTTAGCATTTAATGTCCAAATATACAATTTTATGCTTAATTAATACTTAATTGTGCGTTAATTGTTATTGGGAGTTAATTTGCGCTTTTATAACTTAATTTAGTTCTTAATAATAGTTTAAGTATTTTTATAATTTAGTTTTAGATAAATAAAAGAAGAAAAGAGAGCGAAAATATAAAGAAAGTCGGAATTGGGCCTCTTCTTCAATTTCAAGCCACAGGCCCAAAAAATGGCCCAATCTTCCCTACGACCCAGTCCATTTCGAACTGGGTCAACCCGGTCCATAACCCAACACCCTATTATCTTGCATTTCAAAAAAATAAAACAAAGAAAAACAAAAAAAAAATAGTAAGAAAACCCTAAAAAATGCCTAAGCATCTGCCCGCCCCCCCCCCCCCTATTCTCCTTCTTCTTCCTCAAAACTCCAAAGCACAACCATGGCTTCCCTCTCCCATTCCCCTCCATCTTCACGTCTTCATCTTTTCCGTCGACGTCGTCCATGGTTTCTCCGTTGCTTCATCTTCTTCGTCCGAACGAACATCGACGTCTTATGTCCAAGCTGCTCACCATCGCCATGGCCAGTCGCCATTGTTGCTCACGCAGCTGCTACTGCGCTGCCTTCTTCTCCGACTGCCTTTACCCTCGTCGTCAACCCCCATTTCTGTCGATTACAGTCGATAACCCGGGACGACCCAAACAGCCCACCTGCTGCTCACGCAGCTGCTACTGTTGCCATTGCCTTCGTCGACCATTGCTTCCGAGTTGCTGCTGCCTCGTCCAGTTTTTCCTTTCCCCATTGCTGCGTCTTCAGTCGATGGACAGAACCAGTCGACAGAACCAGTCGACCACTTGCTCTCATGACTTCTGCTTCACTCCATCTCCTTCACGTAAACAAGTGAATCCCAGTTGCCTTGTTCATGCACTTCTGCCGCGACAACTGTTGCTGCTGCTTCGGCGCGACTTCAGTTGGTTTCGTAGGTTCGTGTTCGTCGCCGTTTGGTCGAGCTTTGGCCGAGGTTCGTCGAGTCAGTCCATACATATTTCATGTCGATCCGGTTAGTGGATTTTTGAGTTTTATATTGTCCGCATTTTTGTTTTGATATTTTCGAATCTAAAATCGGCAAATGTTTGTTTTGTTTATCGTTTGACTTAATTTTTAGTTCATGTTCATATGTTGTTTGTTAGATAAATTTTTCAGATTTCAAAGGAAGGAAATTAGTTATTTTTCATGTTTATTTCATGTTTGTATTGTTGTTTAAGTGAATATTTGTTAGTTTAATATTTGTTATATTCAAATTGAAATTTAATTAATTGTTTCTTCAATTTGTTTCATGTATTTGATGTATTTTTCGGAAATTGTTAATATTGTTAAAGTTCAAGTTTAAATTCATAATTGTTTCTTCTTAGTTTTGTTTTGTCATTTGCCTAAAAGAATTTAGTTGCAATAAGGGAAGTATGTTGGTTTTTAGTCATTTGAATCCGTCGTTTTCATTTTTAGATTTAATTCATGTTCATATTATGTTTGTTTGATTTTGAATCCGAAATGTGTATAGTTTGATTTCTTGATTACCATTTGTGATTATTTCTTGAATTGGTCTCATAATCTTGTTTAAAGTTTAATATAAGAATTGTTTGTTGTAATATTGTTAGAGTGGATTTTAAGTTCAATATGATTGAATTTAGAAATCTAAATATACTTGTTTGATTGTTATTGTTGTTTAAATCCGAAAAATAGATTTGTTGTTGCTAAAAATATTGTTCAATCAAATCTTAGTTGTTCTTGGTTGTTCAATTTGTGTTCATGTGATTTATTGTTGAAATGTTATTAAAATCATGTTCATGTGATATTGTTGTTATGATGTTCATCCGTGTTCATATTGTTGTTTGAACATTGTTAGAAATTGATCATATTGTCTATATTTTGGTTAAGTTTGATTAATTGATGTGTTATAGTTGATGGGTAGTTTGGTAAATTTGTAATACGTTCAGGGGTAGTTTGGTAATTTCAGTAAGGTCGGAAGGGGTAGTTTAGGAATTGTACATTTTGTAATTGTTTATTTGAAGCATGGGGGACAAAATGAAATGGGGTGGGTTGTGATATGATTATTTAATATAAAGGGGGGACAAGATTTAATTTAAAGGGGAATCTTGCATTATTTTAAATGAAGCATGGGGGACAAAATATAATGGGGTGGTGTGATATATTTATTTAATGTAATGGGGATGAGTGGGAAGATAATGGGTTTGGTAGAGAAAGGGATTGATTTTAATTGATTAAAGGGTGGGGATTATATATAGAGAGGTCTGAAAAATCAGAAGGGGGACAGAAAAAAAGAGAGATTAGAAAAAAAGGAACTGAACATTTATTCCGAAAAAAACATTGAAACTCTCAAGAAAAGAAAAACATATAAAGAAAAAAAAAGTTGAAAATTAGAAGAGAAAGTAGTACACACCTGATAAATATTCTGGTATACAGGTGTAGAAATTAAGGGTTGAAGATTAACTAGCCTTTCAAAAATCTGAAAATTTCCCTTGGTTTCTGTCCATTATTTTCGGCATTCTTGGATTTTATTTTGAATTTTTCAAAGCTGTCACTGGGATTTTCGTTGACTGGTTATTGCTGGTTATTGTTGTTGTTGCTGTGTTACGTATTACGTTGCTGACTTTCTTCTTCTTATATTGACAATATCAGGTACACAACTGTAATTTTGGCATTTTGTAAGCTGAAATGAAGAATGGAGTGTTAAATTTTTAATTTAGTTTAATTTAATTTTTTTGTATTGTATTTAGGTTATTCATGTATTATTATTCTGTAAATCACTGTCATTGGCATAACTAGGCATATTATAGCGACATATCAAATAACGCCTTAACCAGATTATTAGAAAATATATTTAAGCCTGTTTATTAATTAAAACTGTTTAATAAAAAAATAGAAGAAATAACGTAAAAAAATGGCGTTATTGAATCAGTTTGGCAAAAGTTAACTAAGTTCCTTATTCATAAGGTTTTTCGTCAACGATAAGTTAATCGGAATCATGTAGTCAATTTCAGTTAAAACATGAATTAGTTTGCGAACAAGTATTAGGACATGATGTGAATTAAAACAAAGTTAGTTAAGGTTAAATTATTTAATTTTTTTAGAAAATATGGTTTAGTAATCAAGTTTTTTTTTTCTTTCTTTCAATTTTCAGTATTTATAAATAATTAGTTTCAATAAGCTTAAGTCTTACTAACAATTTAAATTTTAATCAAATTATGGGATAATTAGTTTTTTTTTTATTTTTTTATTTTATTTTTCGATAATTCCATGTTGTATTTATGATTATAATTTTTATTACTTTCTGTTAATATTTGTTTTTATCTTCTATTTAATATGTTATTTTCAAGAATGTAGATATTGATTTTATATTTATAGACAAACTTAGTAATAATAAAAAGGTAGTCATTAAAGGATTTTCTTAAAATAAGGAAGGATTTCGTTAAAAGTAAATAGATGTAAATAATACAAATTTACATAATTCTCTAATCTCATTTATTTATTTAATTATTTTAAAAAAAAAATATTTAGAATTTGGGATGGATTGTTTAGTGAATTTCACTTCCTTCCCCAAAGATAATGACGCGCTAGACTCTTTAGGCGCGATTTAATTAATTTTACCTTCTTAAACTCGGATGCGCATTTCATGCGATCCAAATCTAAATCCTAAAACATTGAATAAAATATGTTCCGGATTGCGGGTGCATTTCATGTGACGTAATCCAAAGACATGTTTTAAACGATGTTCACAATTTTTAATTTTTTTTTTAAAAAATAATAATAATAATAATAAAGTGGTAAAGAGTTAAAATTGGCACATCGGTTCATAATTGTATTAAAATCAGATAAATAAGCCAAATATAACAATTGAGCGACCGTGCTAGAACCACGGAACTCGGGAATGCCTAACACCTTCTCCCGGGTTAACAGAATTCCTTATCCGGATTTCTGGTACGCAGACTATAATATGGAGTCATTCTTTTCCTCGATTCGGGATTAAAATTGGTGATTTGGGACACCCTAAATCTCCCAAGTGGCGACTCTGAAATAAATAAATAAATCCCGTTTCGATTGTCCTTTAATTGGAAAAACTCCCCTGTACCCTCGCGGGTGCGGAAAAAGGAGGTGTGACAATAAGGAAACACCAAGTTACTTTTATAGTTGTATGCAATAAGAAATAAAATGTCCATTGCTTATATAGTGCTGAAGTTTTTACAAATGAACTAAATAACTTCAGCTCTAGAGCTGAAGTTCGACAGTTACAAAACAAAAATTTCAGCTCTAGAGCTGAAGTTCGCCAGTTACAAAATAAAACAAAAACTTCGGCTCTAGAGCTGAAGTTCGCCAGTTACAAAACAAAAACTTCAGCAATGCAAATAGAGAATAAAACTTCAGCTACTATGCTTAAGTTCAGCAATTACAAACAAAAACTTCAGCACACTTGCTACTTCGGGCCCGTCTATTAGAATGCTGAAATTTTGCGTGATTGCCTTTGCTACTTCAGCCCCGTATGCTGAAGTTATGCAAAAAAGCGGGTACGTTTGCAATTTTTTTTGCAAAGCGGGCACAAGTTAAAACGTGACACAAAAAGCAGTATAGATGCAAATCCCCCTCTTTTAACTCAACCCCTAATTCCTTGTCACGGCTCGATAAGATTAGTGTTCAGTGATTCGTATTTATTTGAAACCGATGTTGTGTTTATTTCAATTCAGTTTGTAAAAATCAAAATCTTAGAAGCTCATGATTTGTAATGTCAGTCCTTGGGAAAAGTATTAAGGTTCAATTATTTTATCATTTATTTGACTAAAATGAAAATCTAATTAAATTGGATAGTTGTTAATTAGCTTACCTAGTGGGTTGGGTTAGGTGCTATCACGACTAGTTAAATTTTGGGCAGTGACAAAGAATTAGGGGTTAGGTTAAAAGATGGTTAGATTTTATCGGGTTGGACATGGTTAATTATACATAATCAGGGTTAAAAAAAATGTAGGGTCAAGTAAAGATGAACCAGTAATATAAAGACATGTGGCAAAGGTGAGATCGAAAAATTAATTCTTATTATTTAAAAACCAGAAAATGGAACTGTTAGTAGACAATAGCATAAATAGGCCAAAAGTATAACGTTAGCGGCCCTATTTATATTAGTTGAGTGGCATTTTTAGACCTTTTCCGTAAAATAAATACTAAATAATTTCTGTAATAGTTTAAATTACGATAATGGCGCAAACAATTTTTAAAGTGACAATATATATATATATATATATAACTTAAATACTTATCTTATTAAACTTATTATTACGGAAGTTATTTATGTTTCAACTACTTATTCGTTCCACTAGTTGATGTTTAAAACCAATTAACCAACTATGAAATACTTGTGTTAGAACTATAATATACGCAACAAATTTATTTCTAGACTTCTAGTCAACATATCTTGCTGTCGATTTGAGAAAATGTGGATCGTTTGGAATTTTCTATACACTCTGCTTAAAAATTCGTCACTAACGTGATATCACTTAGCATTGGAAACTTTTCAATTCTAACATTTTATTCGTTCGGGTTTGATTGTGTTGTAGCTTTAGAATTCAGATATTCTTTATCTTTGGTTGAACTACTGATATTGATTAAAAAAAGAGACGATATTTGAACAACCAACCATCATACTGTAAAAAATTGGATAGGTTCGATATATAGTCATTAGGCCCTCCTAAAACGATCTACTAAATTCATCAAGTTGTTCGAAAGGATCAAAACGGCAAGTTATTAACAGAATTACTTGTCGGCTCTCTTGTTGGAACCTCATATGTGCAGCCCAGTTTGGTATGAAGAGGACAGTGGCAAAATGGATTTGGGGATAGGGACAGTGGCCCAACAATTGAGGACCCAAGCCCAACATCTGATTGGAAACATAATAGCTGTCAAATTGGAAACAAAACATAGTTGTTCCCATCTGGAAACCATTAGATAGTAGGCATGCTATTATATAAATATAATAAGGCATAGTTGTATATATAAATATTGTATAAAGTTATACATAGTACATTAATTTGTTTGTATTCAATAGACAATAGGTAGTGGACATGTTACTATGCTGGTATTAATACCGAAGTTTCAGACCAATGAAATACACAGAAAAAAATCTCCTAAATTTTGGTCTTTCAAAATCTACATGGTATCAGAGCAATAGCTCTAAAGCATCGATCCTTTAGTTTTTTTTTTTCAGTTCATTTTTTATCTTCAATATCTTGTTCTTCAATGGGTTCTATTCTTGAAACAACTGAGGTCAGTTCAGCAAATGTCACCACTTCTGCAAATAATGGAGGTGGAATGAAGGACTCAAGTCATCCTTACTTCCTTCACCCCTCAGATTCACCCGGAATGAACTTAGTAAACACAAACTTTGATGGTAAAAGCTATGGAGGGTGGCGCAGGTCCATTCTCATTGCTCTTTCTGCCAAAAACAAGGTGGGGTTCATAGATGGAACCTGCCTTGCACCAAGCTCAGAAACACCTGACTTCAAGTTATGGAATAGGTGTAATGACATGGTCATATCTTGGTTGTTGAACTCCCTTTCCAGAGAGATTGGTGAAAGTGTCATCTATTCCAAAACAGCCAAACATCTGTGGGATGATTTGGAAGATAGATTTGGTCAATCAAATGGTGCAAAAATGTATCATTTACAGAAAGAGTTGAGTGATTTGGTTCAGGGGTCAAGCAACATAGCAGAGTATTTCACTAAGATTAAGAGGCTATGGGATGAGCTAGATACCTTGAATACACATGTCAACTGCTCATGTGAATGTAGTTATGGAGGTAAGATGAAAATGTCCAAATCACTCCAGGATGAGAGGTTAATTAAGTTTCTCATGGGGTTGAATGACACCTATGCCTCAGTGAAGAGTAGTATCTTGATGTTGTCACCCCTTCCAACTGTGGGACATGCATATTCCCTGTTGATGCAAGATGAGAAGCAAAGGGAAGTTTATGTCAACTCTCAATTCCCTGGAGATTCTTCATCCTTCATGGCTGCAAATCAAAGTCATCCAAGTCAGAAGTTTGGAAATTCTTATTTCAAGGGAAAGAAGAACAATTTGAGCTGCTCTTACTGTAAAAAACCTGGGCATTCAATGGATAAATGCTACAGGATCATTGGATTTCCAGCAGACTTCAAGTTCACAAGGTCAAAGAAGTTCCAAGCACCTGTTAAGAGCAATGCAACATATTTTGACAGTGAAGTAGGAGAGCAGAGCATTGTTGATGGAAGCAATGGAAGTCAACAACTCACACAAAGCCAAGTTTCTCAGCTGGTTCAACTTCTTCAACAGGTGAAGGGTGGTCAGACAGTGTCTTCTAACTCAGATGTTGTTGCAAATGTTGCCAACTGTGCAGGTAAAGCATTTAATGGTTCACCTTCTACATCTTCCAATTTCAAAATCACCTCTTGGATATTGGATTCAGGAGCTTCTGAACATATGTCTTCAGACCCTACAATTTTTTCCACAATCAAACCTCTTCCAAAACCTTTAATGGTAAATCTTCCCAATTCATATAGTATAAAAGTGACTCACATTGGAGATGTATCTATTCCAGGCAATCTGACTCTAAAAGATGTCTTATATGTGTCTTCTTTCAAATACAATCTACTTTCAGTTCAAAAAATTTGCAAACAATACAATTGTCTTCTAATCTTCTCCGCTACTACATGCATGATACAGGGCCTTTCAATGAGGATCCCTCAGGGTCTTAGTGAAGCAAAAGGGGGCATCTATCTGCTAGATTCTTCAAGCCATAGGCCTAAGAAGTCATCTGACAACAATGTAGTTTCATTACCTAAAGCAAGACAATCTAGTCATGCTATTTCCCTTTCTTCGGTTTCTTTTCCTGAAAAGGTTAATTCCAATGTAAGGCTATGGCATCTTAGATTAGGCCATATGCCATTTTCTGCAATGAAAAACATTAATATGCCATCTATTTTCCCTTCTATATCCAATGTTCACTATCAATGCGATATCTGTCCTTTAGCTAGACAAACAAGAATTCCTTTTCATTCAAGCAATATCACCAGCAAACATATTTTTGAACTAATTCATATTGATACATGGGGGCCATATAAGACAACTACCTATAATGGATATAGATATTTTCTTAGCATCGTTGATGATTATAGTAGGGGAACTTGGACTTTTCTTTTAAGCACAAAAAGTAACGCTTTTTCAGTATTAAAAGACTTCCTGGCCATGGTAGAAAGACAATTTTCCACCAAAGTTAAAATTATCAGATCAGACAATGCACTAGAATTGGGTACAAGTTTAACAACCTCTGAATATTTAGTTTCTCAAGGGATCATACACCAAACTTCATGCACTGCTACCCCTCAACAAAATGGAGTTGTTGAGAGGAAGCATAGACACCTTTTAGAAACATCTAGGGCTCTATTGCACCAATCTAAACTTCCTATTTCATATTGGGGAGAATGCTTACTCACTGCCACTTTTTTGATCAATAGATTTCCTTCAAGAGTCATCAGGAACAAAACACCTTATGAGATTTTGTTTGGTAAAGCTCCTAATTATGATTTCCTTATATCCTTTGGTTGTTTGTGTTATGCCTCAACTCTTTCTCACAGCAGGGACAAGTTAGGAGCAAGGGCTAAGGTTTGTGTGTTTATAGGGTACCCTTATGGTAAGAAAGGTTATAAACTGCTAGATTTTAATACTAAGAAGATCTTTGTTTCTAGAGACGTGCAATTCCATGAATCTATTTAACCATTTTCTCTACCATCCAGTTCTCTTCCTATGTTCCCTGGATTTTTTCCACTTATTGATTTGGTTGACAGTAGTTCTGATGCCATCAATGGTCCTTTTAATTCCATTCATCCTATTTGTAATACTCCTAATCCAGTTCATTCTTCTACTCCCATTTCTCCTCCTAGTCCTACTTCAAACCAAAGATCAGAATCTCCAATTTATCCTACATCAGAGTTAGATCATTCACAACAGGGTACATCTCCACTAGTCTTGAGAAGATCAGAAAGACCTCATACTAGACCAGCCTATTTACATGATTATGTTTGCAATAATGTTTACTTGACTACTTTAACTGATTCATGTTTCAATCAACCTGTTAATCCTACCATTTTTTCCTTTGCTGGACTTTCCACTATCAATCAACATCTTATTAACTCTATTTCAAATATAGTTGAACCTACCAGTTTTTCCCAAGCTAATATGCATCCTGGTTGGCAACAAGCAATGGACACTGAGTTTAAAGCACTTGAAGCCAACCAAACTTGGGAAATTGTGGAATTACCACATGGAAAAAAGGCTCTCCCTTGCAAATGGTTTATAAAGTAAAACATAATGCAGATGGAAGTGTAGAAAGGTTGAAGGCTAGGTTGGTTATTCGAGGTGACATTCAAAGAGAAGGGATTGACTTTAACGAGACATTTTCCCCAGTGATAAAAATGACTACCATACGATGTCTTCTAGTTGTTGCAATAAAGAAAGGATGGGGAATCTCACAGCTAGATGTAAACAACGTATTCTTACATGGTGAATTACAGGAAGAGGTATATATGAAGTTTCCAGCAGGCAAAATTCCAACTAATCCCAACCATGTGTGTTTACTTCGCAAATCACTTTATGGTTTGAGGCAAGCCTCGCGTCAATGGTATGTCAGGCTAACAACCGCATTAAGTTTCAAAGGGTTTCATTCATCTCTTAATGACTACTCACTCTTTTACAAGAAATCACTAGATTCAATTTCAATTGTCGCAGTTTACGTAGATGATATCCTACTTACAGGAAATAACAAGGAAGAACTTCATCAATTGAAACAATTTCTTCACCAGGAATTTCATATCAAGGACCTAGGTGACTTACACTATTTTTTGGGCCTGGAGACTCTTCGTGAGCCACAAGGTTTAATCATCAGTCAACGGAAATTCACCTTGGAAGTTCTTGAAGAATTTGATTGTAGTAGTTTGCCCTCTGCCACATCTCCATTGGACCCTTCATGCAAGCTTAGTGGTGAATCTGGTGACCTTCTTTCTGATCCAACTGTCTATCGCCGACTCCTAGGCAAATTAAATTATCTCACTCACATAAGACCGGACCTTTCCTATCCAGTACAACACCTCAGTCAATTCATGCAACAGCCCCGTGTGCCTCATTTTAATGTTGCCCTACGGGTAGTTAGATATCTCATATCCAACCCTGGACAGGGTATTTTCATGTCCTCTGCTCCCTCCCTCACACTACTTGCATTTTGTGATGCGGATTGGGGATCTTGTGTTGATACACGACGATCTATAAGTGGGTATTTTGTCACTCTCGGCGGATCTCCAATTTCATGGAAATCAAAGAAGCAAGCTTCAGTATCGCTCTCATCCGCCAAAGCAGAGTATCGATCTATGAAGCGAGTAGTTGCTGAAGTTACTTGGCTAACTCGACTCTTGACAGATCTCGATACACCATCGTCTCTTCCGGTTTCTATTCATTCTGATTCACAAGCTGCAACTCACATCGCTCGGAACCCTGTATTCCATGAGCGAACAAAGCACGTTGAACTTGATTGCTATTTTGTGAGGCAACAATTTCTCTCTGGTTTGATTTCGCTGTCATTTGTCCCATCATCCTCTCAATTAGCCGATATATTCACCAAACCGCTCTCCGGGCCATCCCATAATTCGGTTCTTGGCAAGTTAGGCATCGCTACACTCCCCTCCAACTTGAGAGGGGGTGTTGGAACCTCATCTGTGCAGCCCAGTTTGGTATGAAGAGGACAGTGGCAAAATGGATTTGGGGATAGGGTCCAGAAGCATAGAAATGGCCCAACAATTGAGGACCCAAGCCCAACATCTGATTGGAAACATAATAGGTGTCAAATTGGAAACAAAACATAGTTGTTCTCATCTGGAAACCATTAGATAGTAGGCATGCTATTATATAAATATAATAAGGCATAGTTGTATATATAAATATTGTATAAAGTTATACATAGTACATTAATTTGTTTGTATTCAATAGACAATAGGTAGTGGACATGTTACTATGCTGGTATTAATACCGAAGTTTCAGACCAATGAAATACACAGAAAAAAATCTCCTAAATTTTGGTCTTTCAAAATCTACATGGTATCAGAGCAATAGCTTTTTTATTTTACTTGGTCGTATTGTGAAATTAATATCGTGGTCTTAACGTTATACCCTCCAACTCTTACCTAATACTATTATTTAGTATCCGAGTCAGGTTGTTAAAGTTTGTGAGTTTCTACCGTAATCTCAAATTAATATATAATAATAACTGAGTTCACTATTTAGACACGTGGCTTTGAAATGAGGGCAAAAATGAACCACTTTTGTAACGGCAAGAACATGATATTATAAAGGACATATGTGGACCATTTCGCATATTTGAGGAGTAAATATGGACCTTTTCCCTTAAATTTAACTAAGAGATGCTCTTGTCAAAATTATGAAGTATAAACTTTTTTTGGAAAATTTTCAGGGAAACCCGCCCGCTATCTTTCGGGTGCGCACTGAGTAACTTGCTCACTGTGCAATAGCTCACAAATCGCACAGGAAATGTAAACTGCACTAAGCACGCCCGGTGCGACAAGCTCTAATTAAGGAGGTTGCTAATGAGGGAAATCGATCCCAGGTGTCCCACGTGGGAAACCACTCACCCAACCAACTCAGTCAACCCTTGCAGACTAATGAAGGTATAAACCTGTGAATTTACAGACATGAATTTCTACCATATAAAAAACTCATATATAAAGTAAATAAATAAAAATTGCCGGAAAATCTAGCACACAATGGTGAAAAAGTAGAGAAATGTGTTCAACCTGCTGCAGGAAGTTCCTTATTACATCAAACTAAGGAGCTACATAAACAAAGCCATTTAGTTACAGCTACAAACATTAAGCATATTTACATTTTCTTCTGGAATAAAAAGACTAAATTCAGAGAAATGTCAATAGCTTTTGAGCTATATGAGTACATCAGAACGCGTCAACTAGGAAATTAATCAGGAAAAGAGCTCACTGACCTGCCAAATTATTGAAGTCCATGCGCACGTGCCATTGTTCAAGTCCCCAGACCCCACGTGTGTGATTGCACCGGGTTTTTTGTTGTTGTTGTTGTTATTGTTATATGCGTACATGCCATTGTTCAAGCCGTGGATAGAACAGACCGCTCATAAAGTTCATATGGCTGCATCCCACTTGAAGAGGCCTTGACAGGTTGTCCTGAGGCACCAAAACACAAATATTGGTTCACCGACCTTTTATGTCCTGCACTTTGTTTGTGAGTCGAGTCTGATGATACACCGTCTACCTGATTAGAACAAGAAGGTCCAGCGAGCTCAGTCTCAATCACGATTGCTTTTTGTTTGTCCAAAGAACTGCGTGAAGACAATGATGAAATCGAGAATGAACTAGCACGAGGTGATCTACGAGGGAGGCTGAGATGTGGTATGGCTTGCATGACACCGTTTACTATCCCAGAAGCAAACTTCTTCTTTGCTGTTGGACTTGGAATGTTACTACTAGCAGAGAGCGTCCGTTTGTGGCTTGAGAATGATGAAGGCTTGGAGTATCTTTCTCGAAGAGGGACTGGTGCCACGTCCGAATTACTTGCAGAACATTGATCAACCAATATCTTGACCTTCTTAGTATCTCTTTTTTTAATTTTTGGCCAATGGAAGAAGCGTTTCAGTTTTTCAGCTGCATGATCTGCGGAACCAGATTTCTTGTCATTTCTAGAACAATAGCTATCAGGACTCATGTATCGATGACTCGGCTCACTTGTGTTGCTAATCTCAGCTTTTTTACTGTCCTCTGGTGCATGTTCAATGCCCGTGTATAAGAATATTTCGGTGTCAGAGATTCTAAAAGAAGTTCCAGGACTGCTACTTATGTTTTGCATCTTCAACTGGGATGCAACAACTCTCCTTGCAGAATAATCGCGATGACTAAAAATTCCCCCAGCAGAGATCAACTGTCTTGTAAGTAGCTCGGAGGAAGCAGAACGTGGTCGTTGCCTTAGGATATCGAGTGGTGTCATTCCATCCTTATCACGAGTATTGACATTAATAGAGCGGACGGTCATAAGTAATTCCACAAGTTCAGAATGAATATTTCCAATGACAGCTAAATGAAGAGCAGTTCTACCGTCATTGTTTTCAGCGTTAACAATTTCCTCAATGTTGAAAAATTTTCCACAAACTAATTGTTTCATGAGATCAATTTGACGATCCAATCTGCGGAAATAAGGGTTTTGGAAACCAGTAATGGCAACATGAAGAAATGTATCTCCAGCATTGTTTCTTGAATTGACCAATGAAGGTGAAGCAACGATGAGAGCTTCAACAACAGCTAATTGGCCCCTCGAAGCAGCCACGTGTAATGCTGTATTGCCTTGATTGTCTACAGAGTTGATAATATCAGAACTTTTTAAGAGATATTTAACAACCTGCACCCATAAAATAGAGCAAATGAAGGACATATTGATAGCCAAACTGTTAGCATTAGCATACTTCACATCTTTAGCAACATCTAAGCTTGTTATGAGGTATTGTTCAAACATGACAAACAACAAGGATATTTAACCACCACATCGAAGATCTATAATTTACTACTATTATATAAAAATACCTGAAAATCCAACTAAAACTTCTCTGTTATAATAATGGGATGCAAACCATCTGCATAGTCTTTCCTATGTACTCTGACTATGTGCAAGAATCAAGCCAAGTGAAAATATTCAACTGGTCAAGTAAAGGTGAAAATTTATTTGAAAGTGCTGGCGTAATATGCATCACTATTTAGCATTGGCTTAAACCGCCTTATAACTATAAGTTAATAAAAGCAATTGTTCATCTAAGATGCCAACTGAGATGGACAACACTAAGGACATCTGAGACTCAGACATCCTATTAGGAGAACGTTCTACAGTAAAAATATTCCCGAACAGTAAAGGGACTTCCAAGAAATCAAGCAAAGCAAGATGATTATGGTTTTCACTTCATACTAATACGAATGATTATGTCAAAACCTCATAGTTGACACTTCTGAAGTTTAATAACTTAATATGGTGTCTGGAATAAGACCCTCATCCTCTCTGAGGTTTAAAGTGGCTAGCTAAAATAGAAAAGTTGCTGAGATTTGTTGCAATTAGACCACCAAATATTACTTAAGTAGTTGATCTTGCTATACAAATAGTAAACACGTACAATTTGTTAGTCCCAAGGCCCGTGTATTCAGTGGCAAATCCAGGATTACAATACAAAGGGATTCCAAAAAAAATCCTAGAATGTCATGCCTAGGGTCATCTTATATCAAGGGGATTCAACAGTTTATATACAACCAAAAAAATTCGTTTTTGCCCTATCTACCCAATACAAGTTTTCAGAGAAGGGCATTCAATTATTTAGTTCCAAGGTCCCTTGCTAACACATAGCTCCGCCACTGCCTGTATTGATTTGTAACAACCGAGAACGAAAACCCAACAACATGAAATCTGCAAAAGCTCAAACTGGTAAGCATACAAATCCTACCTCGACCTGGCCTTTGCCAGCTGCCGTATGTAAGAGAGTTGCACCTTGAATGTCTCTGTAAGCCAATATATCATCAGAACAGTCAGCAATAAGCTCCTTCAGCATCTTCACATTGCCTCCTCTAGCAGCCGCATGAATAGCTCTATTCATCATTTCCCACTTATAAGCAGACGGAATGTCCCCATTCTGTTCCTCCGACCCTCTACCACCACGCGCTATAAACCTCGGTGATACAGCAAAATCAAACAAAACCTTAAACACATCACAACTTTTACTCCTAGCAGCAGCATATAATATGTCAGTAACACCATACTCCCCTTCTCCAAATACCAAAAGGGAGTCTTTTTCGAGCAATTGTCGAACAAAATCCAAGTCTCCAGCAGAGGCAGCAGTATACAAAAGCCATCCACCATATCCAGCTTTAAGGAGGGAATTTTTCCCTTTCTTGTTCTCACATTCAAGAAGCAACTTCTTTGCAACTTGTGACCGGCATCTAGCTACATCATCAAACTGTTCTTCATCATCCCAAACGGACTCAAGCCTTCTTATCCTACGTAATGAAGTGAGCTTGATAACGTGATTGCCGTCTAGGCGAAGAAGCTCTCGTACCAAATCATAGTGACCATTTGCAGCTGCCCAATCAATTGGTGCAGCATACCACCATTGGTCCCCAGTACTCTCCCACCGAAGAGGTAAATACGTTGGAGGCATGGCAATGGCAAGAATATCAAGACCCGAAAAAGACTTCAGCTACAAACACAAAGAAAAAATCTTTCTTTGGTTAAAACTCAAGAAGATGACACACCTAGGTCAAGCAAAGGCAGGATGGAGCTTATATAATAAGGGTTCAACTGGATTCACTATTTTCAACACGAATGTAGAGGTGTAGTAAATAATCATTAAAATTTCGATAAATATTAAACCACAATTACAAGTAATTAAGCCCTAACCATTTGCAATGTTGAACCTATCAAGTTTAAATTCTTGATCCGCCCTGAAATTTTGAGCAATAAAGAAATACTTTTCTAGGCCAAAAGGGTCCCAATTTCCAACTACTGTTTCAGGGGGTTTTAACTCAAGAAGATGACACTCAAATTGAAAAGGGCTTATTCCCTTCTCCTAATAGGTAATTAAAGATTCTGCAACAAGAAAATTCAACAATTGATTAATGCATGAAGATAGGATCGAGAAAAAGGTGATTGACCCACAAAGCAACAGCTCAAATATAATTATGAGGAGAAGACCCTACTAGATTTCAAGCCCAAAAAAAAAAGGTAACACAGAGCAGAAGGAAGAGAGTAAAGGCAGGGGCGAAGCCACATATCTCAGAAAATTACTCTGCTGTATATAGGTTATAAAACATATATTAAATACTCTTTACCGGAGAATTTTTTTACTTCTTTCAAGTTTGAACACCCTTCAAAAAATTATTTGTTTCGCCGCCGGCGGGTAAAGGTGAATATACGGAGAAAGGAAAGGTTAAGGGAAAAGTTAGAAACTTTAAAACTTAGAGTATACACAACGAATAGGCTTACCACCAGAAGGAATGAGAATACCAACTACTAGAAATCTCAGAAAATGAAAACAATTGAAGAATAACAGAAGATACATAAGGCAAAGCATCAACTTTTTTTATAATTCAAGAAGATGACAAAACAAGAGAAGTCCAAACAACAAAATACTAACCTTACTACAGGATCTGTGCTCTACTACAACAGATAATCAGATATTTTTGTACAGAACTTATGCTGCAAAATTTTCGAAGCAGACAAGAGAAGAATTCATAAAAAGGGGACTAAGTCACAACAAAAATGGAGGGAGAAATGGGGGAAAAAGATAAAAGTGTGGTAGCAAGCACGTAGGAGTATATGAAAAATGGAAAATTTTATTTTGTGGCTCGTACAACTGATACTAGTTGTACAAGAAACCTTTTTGTCTCACAGTTTTGTGGACTCAGAAGTGTAAGATTAGAGTCCACAAATTTGTGAGACGAAAAAAAAACTCGTACAACCAATATAAGTTGCATGAGACACAAAATAAAACTTCTCGCGAAAAAGGGAGGAAAGATTCTTACTTATTGAAATGTGAAATTTGATGCAATTGATAATAATGGTTGAATGTCACGAGGCCATCTCCAAAGCTACACCAAATCTAAATTTAGCGTAAAATTGGTATTTTTTTGCTCCAATGGAATACCAAATCTTGCACCATTATAGTGCATGAATAGTATTGCACCAAATACATCACACCAAATTTGATTTATTATTATTTTATTTTATTTTTTAGACTTTTAATTTATCATTTATTGTATATATAATTAATTTTTATATTAAGATCTTTATAATTTTAATTTTATATTCTATTTTTTGATATATTAATTTTTGTATATATTATATTTATATAAAATTATAAGTTAATTTTATTATCTAATGTTGCTAAAATTGAAAAGTGAAAAACTAAAATTTAAAAAAGAAAATTAACAATACATAAAATAAAAATAAGTGATTATATATTTGTTTGAAGGAAATAAAAAATAAAATTTAAATAGAAGATAATAATATAATATAGAAGAGAGAGGAAATAAAAAATAACGTAATGGTTAGAGCAAATTTGGCGTTACACCGTTTTGACACCCCGAAACTTGGGGGTGGGGCTTGGTTAAATTGGGAAAGGTGAAAGTGACTAAAGTGGAAAGAGGGCCCGGGGGTGGGGGGAGGGGGGTGATGGCGGGGCGGCAAAATTAAAAACGCGGGACTGTTAATTAATGTTCGATGTTTCTGTTGTCGCTGTCGGATCAGATGTTTGATTGTTACATTTATATATGTGATTTATATCTATTTAATATTCTTTTATTTATATTACTTTTTCCATACCAGATTGGTAAAAGATAATCGAAAGGTTTTCTAAATAAAACATGTGAGATTCTTGTAAGGCCATATTTTTTTAATCTAAACTAAGATTGATCATAAGAGATTAATTTCTTTTTTCTTTTTTTTAACAATCGAAAAAAGTAGTCCAATTTTGTATGCTGTCATATTTTCTCAACATTTGCTAGTTAGACCATTAAAGAATGTGGTGCAGTTAGGGGAGTTAGGGGTGTCAATGGTTCGGTTCAGTCGGTTATTTTATAAAATATGTACCATACAAATTAATTTTTTGGTTATTCTATTATGTATAATCAAAATTAGACTTTCTAAAATCAAAATCATGCTGGTTTCTCTTCGATATCGATACAGTTCGGTTAATTTTCGTCATTTTTAATGTCTTATAAAAGTCACTAGTAGAATATGCAATGACATACGTACTTTTATAGGACGTAGTAAAATTCTTTAGATATTTTTACTGTTTAAAGGGTGATGAATTAAGAAAACATGAAAGATGACCAGAGTATAGATTCATCAACTATTCTACAGCAGCGTAAAAGAAATTGAGCAAAGACACAAAAAATATAAATTACACGAATAGGAAGATACTAACCAAGTTAGAACTCAATAATAAAGTCAATAGAAAATTAAATATTCAAAAAAATAAATCTAAATTATACGAAATGAAACATATTCAATACATTATAGTTTGTTACTCACAATTGCTATAATACTTTGTGTCTTGCTAGTGAATATGCCGAAAATAATTTAGTTTCAGTAGGAGTAGCATAATAGGTTTGAGAATTATGATTTTGAGTTTAATTACTTATTGGTTTGTAACCGTTCTTATAATTCCAAGGCACAAGGAAATATTTAATGTTTTATTATTTTTAAACTTAATATGTCAATACATTTTTCACATGTAAATTTATTCGGTACGGTTCGGTATTTTTTCGGTTTATTTTCATAAAAATAAAAAATCTACCCTAATTAACGGCACAGTTATATATTTTTATAAAAACCTAAGGTTTATTAAAAGAAACCTAAAAATCGGTTTAGTGCGATACGGTTCGGTCAGTTTAGTCGGTTTTTAAATATCCATTGACCCTCCTAGGTGCAATGGATGAGACTGCTCCTCCCTTAACAAGCGGTCTCGGGTTCGAGCCCTGGGTATGGAAAAATCCTTGATATGGAGTGCTACCTCCCGAATGAGACCCAATCCGACATGAATTCGGATATAATCTGGCTCCAATACGAATATCAGACACTGGATAGGAAACAAAAAAAACATGCTAGTTGAATTAAGTCTTGGGCATCATTTCCTTTTTTTGGTAAATAAGTAATGATTGATTCCAATATGGACGATAACACATATTGCATTTTTATGGGTCAAAATTGAATATGAAATTATATTAAAAATGATTAAATTGAGAAGTCATAAGTTGGGAATCTACCTAATTTATGACTTCTCATTGACTTTGGCTTATAAAATATTTATAATGCGTGTCAATAAACCAAACAATAATCAACTATAAGCTGGTTATTGGGCGAAATGACACTACTAATGGTTTCTAACATGGTAGTAATATTATTCGAGTACAATTTATATTTCCTCCGTCCAGAAAAAGAAAAAAAAAGATACTTCATTATATTGTACATGAAAAGAGAGAAAGGGACGAAAATAAAAAAAAATTGAAATTTTGTGGTCTAAAGTAAGGTATAAAAATTTGTATATGTATAGATTATCTCATTAAGAGTAAAAGAATAAGTTTAAACTTAAATTATTATTAAATAAGAAAGTATAAAATTCTTTACGTGACCGGCTAAAAAAAGAAAGTATGATGCATAAATTGAGACACATAGAGTAATACTCTCTAATAGCACATAAATTGAGATCGATGAAGTAATATTCTCCATATTTATATATTTCAATATGTCAATGGCTTGCGTACCAGAAATTTATTAGGGCAAACGGTCCTTGACAATATTGGAAAAGACCAAATCAATGGAATAAGCAAAAATGGCTTTTATACCAGAAATTTATATATTTTCTATTTTTTTGGTATGTATTCAATGTCATGGTCAGTTTGACAATAACTAATAGTGATGAAACTTTTCTCTACATTTTTCTATGGCAAAATACATAAATTAGTACCTTAACTATGAACCAAATCCCTGTTACACATTTTTTGTGGACGAAAATAACTTTACACACTCAACATTTTCAGAGTGTGTCTAATATACACTACTTTTGCTACGTGGCACGTGCGTATTTAACAAAAATTATAAGCGCGTTAAACTGTAGAAATTTTTATCCCAATTCTTACTTAAAGGACACGTGTCAAAATTTTAAATTTTTGCTTTTTAAATTATTTTGTTTCCCTTCACTTTAACTCACCCCTCCCTGTTCTTCTTCCCCAGAACCCCGCCCCTATCAATTTGTTGCTGACCTTCCTCCTTTCCCATTTTCATCTTCTTCCCCACCCCTTTTCCACCATCTTCTCTGTCCACCATTTTAAGAATAACAATAATATAAAAGGGCTTTGGAAGAAATTAATAAAGAAAGTTAAAAGAAATCTATATCTAAGAGAATTCTATAGATTTGGGTTTGAATCATAATTAAGTAGTAACAAATTAAGAACACAAATTTAATGTGGTAGAATATTAATTTGGTGTTGAGGGATATTAGAGATGAGCCAAAAGATGCCGAGAATTAATTGATTCTATTTGTTATTTACATGCCAATTTTATAAAGTTGTTGTTTGTTGCTTGCGCTTTCATCACTTTGGTTGCTTATTTGCACTGAATAATGCACAGATCCTGGCCATAATCAACTGTCAAAACACCTAGTCTTTTATTTTATCGGAGAAGATGACCGTGAATCGAGCAACCATGGATTTGGCCATAACCAACATTAATGAAGTTTTGAGTTTCGCAACCTATTTCTTGTGTTAGATTTGAATCTGGACTCACAAACTCGTGATTAATGTACTTGAGTTCCTAATTTTGCTTTATAATCGAAAGGTGATAGTTGTGGATTTTTTATGGTGTTGGCGTCAATGGAGATTCGATGCAGAAGAGAAAGGGATTGAAGGGAGAATAGTTTAGGGGTATATTTGTAATTTCACATTAATTTATTTTATTTCAAAATTAATGACACGTGGTACTATATTATTGGTGCGTGACAGGCTTTTTCTGAGATGCTTAAATATAAAAGTAGTGTGTATTAGACACACTCTGGAAAGGTTGAGTGTGTAAAGTTATTTTCGTCCACAAAAAGTGTGTAACATGGATTTGGTTCATAGTTAAGGTGCTAACTTATGTATTTTGCCTTTTTCTATCTCCCCTCTCATTTTTTTTCCTTTGCTTGACGCATTCTTTATCCAAAATCACGCGATTAATTCGGATTTGCATTGGTAAGATCTATTAAAGAAGACACGCTTTCTAGCAGAAGTTTCTGTATTATCTAAGTTGGAACCTGACCTTTGTTTAAGAACAAAGAGATTTCGATCATCCCAACACATTCTTTGATGATACCGATAATATACATATATTAAAGTGAAATACTCAACTAGTTCAAGCATCAACTTACAACCTTTTTGTTTTAGCCCCTCCTCCTAACTGTTTGACTCAAAACATATCGAAGCCTTTTTGAACAAATCAATCAAAGAAGATGAAGAGGTAAATCTTAGTCAGACATAATTAATCCCAGATCAAAGAGCTAATAGCATGGATCGTGTATAAGATAAAGAAGATGTAAATGATCTTATTGAAATTCTATATTGTGTATCCCATCGATCGATTGGGAGATAGCTTTACATATTCTTCTATAGATTACTTCTTTCCTATCAAGAATACAAGAAGAGGGCTTTGGAGAGAGAAAGGAGAGAGTCGCCCCCCTAATCGAAGGTTTTCCCTTAATATTTATAACCAAGGCACCCTTACTCTTTGCTTGGTCGACGCTCGCCTGCCTCCAATGTGTTTTGGTTGTCCCTTTAGGCGTTGCTCCTTCCAACTCGACGGATGTCGGGAAAAGGGTGCAGAGTGGACTACGTTATCCTTCACGGCCCAGTCTCTTAGGCGGGACATTGATCAGTTCGGTCATGACGGTCAGATTTTGACCAATACAGTTAGTCCCTACGTCTGTCGGGGTCGTCCTCCGTCGGGCTCGGCAGATGGATCATGATCGCTATGAAGTCGAGCGAAATCTGACTTCTGACTTCTCATTCCTTAGCTACATTACTTGGATTTTTAGGCGGGGTGGTGGCATTATTTCGATACCCATGGACCGTTGCGGCGGTTTCGGAACCGAAACGTCGTATGGCATTAAAGCGTCATTTCATGGTTACCGCCATTATGACACACGTTCCTGGGGAACTGAAACATTTTGTGCCCTATCAGATTCGTTTGACGACTCTTGGGTTTCGTGCTCAGGGTATTTATGTCTCTTATAAATAGAGGGAGCTTATCATTCGATTGACACACTTTTTTACCTTTTGCTTGAGAGAATTCTGCAGATGTATTTTCCCTCTAACACTCTAAGTTTTCGTTTGCCTTTAATTAACTAAAAATCTCCATCTTTTCTTCCCGTTGTCTTTTTGCCGCCTAATCCTGTAAAAAATGGATGGTGATTCCTCTAGCACCGATCTTCCCGCCACAATTCTGGCACCGAAAATTGCTGCCCAGGCCACCAGAGGGGTAGATGCGGTGGAAGATGAGGAGGTCCCGTCGATGGTTGAGATCCTACCTCGCTCCGGGAGAGAGTTGATCGACTTCAGTACTTGCGCCGGGGTGGAACCGGAACCTGTCCACACCATTATGAGAGAGAGGGACATTACAGAGTTGAAAGAAAGGTGGGGAATCCCCAATTACGTTGATATGCGGCCGACGGTGGGGAACGACATAGTTTATTTCGACCACCCCGGGTACTGCATATTCTACGCCTACCCCTTTCTTATTGGGTATACACTTCCTCTTCCTTTGTTATTGGTAGATTTTTGCCATTTTTACGAGGTATGCCCCGCTCAACTTTCGCTGTATTTGTACGAGAACTATTTTTTGGGCGTACCCTCATCCTCTGCAGTTGTTCGTGCTTCCTCTTCGGCTGCCGAAAGAAGGAAATGTGTGGTAGTCGACGATTATGAATCAGAATCGGACCTCGACCCTGATGATGTCAGGATATTTGAGGAGGGCCTTACTCACTCGGTGGTTCGTGCGAGAGGCTCGACTCGTATTATTGAGATCCCTTCGGATACCAATCTTTTGGGGGACACGGAGGATCTAGTGCCGCAGTTCAGCATGTTATGCTCGGCATTCGAGAATACGGCCCTTCGGTCCGTTCCTGATGTTGATTTGATGGATGAGGTGGCCGCTATGGGCTTAAGGGTATGTTATACTTGCTTTCGCTTTTCCCTTGCTTTTCTTGATGATACGATTCTGACCCGTCTTTACATTATTCAGACGTATATGGTAGAAGTGGAAAGCATTCGTAGGGCCAACATTTAGGCCAAGATTTTCTTGAAGATGTTGGAGAAATATTATCGCTACCGCAACAAGTGCCGCGAGATGCATGAGCGGCTGAAGGCAAACCCCGATAATCGGGCTCTTGGTGAGGAGTTGGAGAAAAGGGACCAGGAGTTGATGCAAGCTATCCACAACAGGAGTGTGCTTGAGGAGCAACTTCGAATGAAGGACGAGGAGCTCGAGTTGGTCAAGGGAGTCACCGCAGAATGTGAGCATCTGTAGGAGAGATTGAGGTCAACGCAGTCGGAGATGGATCAGAACTTGATCAAGGTCGAGGCGATGAGTGTGGAATGGATGGGGAAATTGACCACGCTGGAGAACAAGGTCGCTGGGTTGGAGAGCATCGAGAATGCTTAGTCCGCGGCTTCGGAGAGGGTGGCGGCCCTGGAGAACACCATCCGCGTTCTCCAATCCGAACAGGATTCAGAAAGAGCGACGACTACCCTCATGGAGGCAAGGCTCGAGGAGCGCATCAGCGAGATTGATCAAGAGGCATCGGTTCTGTGAGATCGGGTCGCAGCACTGGAGGCAGAAAATGGGCGACTGCTGGCTCAGATTGAATCTCCCTCCACTGCCTTACCCCGCCATATGCACGAGCTTTGGGTTTATGTCGAAGCCCAGCGGGATATATATAAGAGTTTGTGGGAGGCGGGCACTGTGACTGAGGTTGCATATGAAGAACATGAGCGAAAGTGCGAGAGGCTAGCGTTAATTGCGGGTATGATGCAGCGACGCCTGAAGCCCATGGGGGTGCGTATGATGATAAGGGAGGACTTTTTGGAGATGGTGATGGTGATGGCGGTGATGGCGCCGAATGAAGAATGTTGTCTTTGCCTATTCTTACTTTCGGTTATTTTTTTTTATAGTTGTTCGTCACCTGTTGTCGTTGTTTCTTTCCCCTTCCCTTTTCATTCTTTTTTGTTTTGTGTTGGCTTGGGCCATATATAAGCCGCGATAGTCCGCGCAATGACATTGTATAAAGAGGAGTTTTTCTTTGTTATTTGCCTTGTACTTCACCTTTATTTTCATTATTTATGGCTTTAGTGCGAGATAGATGCTTGTATGGCGAATCCCGGTTTTTCTTTCCCTTTATACCTCCTGACGGCTTTTGGCCTTAGAAATATTTCGGGTTTCCTCTTGGGCGATGGCCCTTGGCCTCAAAGGGTTTCGAAGTAATCGAAATAGTGACCCGTCATCATTCGATCGAGGTAGAACTCTTTTTGTTGGCGAAGGCCCTTGGCCTTAGGGTATTATTTTGAACTTATCGAAATAGTGACCCGTCATCACTCGACCGAGGTCGAAATCTTTTCTCTTTGGCGAAGGCCCTTGGCCTTAAAGGGTTTTATTTTGAACTTATCGAAATAGTAACCCGTCATCGTTCGATCGAGGTCGAACTCTTCTCTTTTTGGCGAAGGCCCTTGGCCTTAAAGGGTGTTACTTCGAACTATCGAAATAGTAACCCGTCGTCATTCGATCGAGGTTGAATTCTTCTCTTTTTGGCGAAGGCCCTTGGCCTTAAAGAGTGTTATTTTGAACTTGTTGAAATAGTAACCCATCGTCGTTCGATCGAGGTCGAACTCTTCTCTTTTTGGTGAAGGCACTTATCCTTAAAGGGTATTATTTCGAACTTATCGAAATAGCAACCCGTCGTCGTTTGATCGAGATCGAATTCTTCTCTTTTTGGCAAAGGCCCTTGGCCTTAAAGGGTGTTATTTCGAAATTATCGAAGTAACAACCTGTCGTCGTTCGATCGAGTCGAACGCTTTTTTTTTGCGAAGGCCCTTGGTCTAAAAAGGTGTTGTTTCGAACTTATCGAAATAGTAACATGTCGTCGTTCGATCGAGGTCAAACTCTTCTCTTTTTGGCGAAGGCCCTTGGCCTTAAAGGGTGTTATTTCGAACTTATCGAAATAGCAACCCGTTGTAGTTATATCGAGGTCGAACTCTTCTTTTTTTGGCGAAGGTCCTTGGCCTTAAAGGATATTATTTCAAACTTATCGAAATAGCAACCCGTAGTCGTTTGATTAAGGTCAAACTCTTCTCTTTTTGATGAAGTCCCTTGGCCTTAAAGGGTGTTATTTTGAACTTATCGAAATAGCAACCTGTTGTCGTTCGATCGAGGTCAAACTCTTCTCTTTTTGGCGTAGGCCTTTGGCCTTAAAGGGTATTATTTCGAACTTATCGAAATAGCAACTCGTTGTCGTTCGATCGAGGTCGAACTCTTCTTGTTTTGGCGATGGCCCTTAGCCTTAAAGGGTGTTATTTCGAACTTATCGAAATAGCAACCCGTTGTCGTTCAATCGAGGTCGAACTCTTTTTTTTTTTTTGCGAAGGCCCTTGGCCTTAAAGAGTGTTATTTCGAACTTATCAAGATAGTAACCCGTCGTCGTTCGATCGAGGTCGAACTCTTCTCTTTTTGGCGAAGGCCCTTGGCCTTAAAGGGTGTTATTTCGAACTTATCAAAATAGCAACCTGTCGTCGTTCGATCGAGGTCGAACTCTTCTCTTTTTGGCGAAGACCATTAGCCTTAAAGGGTGTTATTTCAAACTTATCGAAATAGCAACCCGTTGTCATTCGATCGAGGTCGAACTCTTCTTTTTGGCGAAGGCCTTTGGACTTAAAGGGTGTTATTTCGAACTTATCGAAATAGCAACCCGTCGTCGTTCGATCAAGGTCGAACTCTTTTTTTTTGTGGTGGCCCTTGGCCTTAAAGGGTGTTATTTCGAACTTATCAAAATAGTAACCTGTCGTCGTTCGATCGAGGTCGAACTCTTCTCTTCTTGGCGAAGGCCCTTGGCCTTAAAGGGTGTTATTTTGAACTTATCAAAATAACAACCCGTCATCGTTCGATCGTGGTCGAACTCTTATCTTTTTGGCGAAGGCCCTTGGCCTTAAAGGGTTTTATTTTGAACTTATCGAAATAGCAACCCGTTGTCGTTTGATCGAGGTCGAACTCTTCTCTTTTTGGCGAATTCCCTTGGACTTAAAGGGTGTTATTTCGAACTTATTGAAATAGCAACCTGTTGTCGTTCGATCGAGGTCGAATTTTTCTCTTTTTGGCGAAGGTCCTTGGTCTTAAAAGGTGTTATTTCGAATTTATCGAAATAGTAACCCGTTATCATTCGATCGAGGTTGAACTCTTCTCTTTTTGGCGAAGGCCCTTGGCCTTAAAGGGTGTTATTTCGAACTTATCAAAATAACAGCATGTCGTCGTTCGATGGAGGTCGAATTCTTCTCTTTTTGGCGAAGGCCCTTGGCCTTAAAGGGTGTTATTTCGAACTTATCGAAATAGCAACCCGTTATTGTTCGATCGAGGTCGAACTCTTCTCTTTTTGGCGAAGGCCCTTGGCCTTAAAGGGTGCTATTTCGAACTTATCAAAATAGCAACCCGTTGTCATTCGATCGTGGTCGAACTCTTCTCTTTTTGGAGAAGGCCCTCGGCCTTATAGGGTGTTATTTCGAACTTATCGAAATAGCAACCCGTAATCAGTCCCAGTTTTTGGAGAGCTAGATATCTTCTGGGAGAGTCCCAGTTTGTTTGACATTGCTTGCAACGGAGGGTGCAACATCGGAGAATGTGAAACGTTATTGTTTCGCTTATGTTCGTTTTGCGCATATATTGTGGTTTCCTTGTCTGTCTATCGCCTTCCAGCTTGGGGGTATCACCGGCGGGCGGTATCTTAGTTGTTTTGCAGTAGTTTTTTGTCTTTTTCAGTGAGGTGTTTCTTTATTCGTTCGTCTGCGCGGCCTTTGTGTCTCTACTTGAGCAGAGAGCAGAAGGTGAGTTAGAGTGATACTTTCCTTGCCCCAGTCCGGTGGTCAGATGGAGGAGAATAGGTTGGTAACGTTGTTCGTCCTGTTTGGCATATCGATGGTTGATTGGGCGAAAATTTCTGAGTTTGGTAATTTTGCTTGGCTCTCCTCCCCCTACCGCATTGCGCCTTTGTCTCACATGGATTGGGTTTTTCCTTTGCGCTCCTTTTGGTGGGTGATTGTATTTCTTGCCTTTGATCTGGGAGAGACTAGGAAATTTCACTAAGAAATCCCCACAGACGGTGCCAAATTGTTTGGCTAAAAAGATATCGAAACCTTTTTAACAAATCAATCAAAGAAGATGAAGGGGTAAATCTTAGTCAGACATAATTAATCTCAGATCAAAGAGTTAATAGCATAGATCGTGTACAAGATAAAGGAGATGTAAATGATCTTATTGAAATTCTATATTGTGTCTCCCATCGATCGATGGGGAGATAGCTTTACATATTCTTCTATAGATTACTTCTTTCCTATCAAGAATACAAGAAGAGAGCTTCGAAGAGAGAAAGGAGAGAGCCGCCTCCCTATTCGAAGGTTTTCCCTAACTATATATAGCCAATGCACCCTTGCTCTTTGCTTGGTCCGACGCTCGCCTGCCTCCAATGTGTCTTGGTTGTCCCTTTAGGCGCTGCTCCTTCCGACTCAACGAATGTCGGGAAAAGGGTGCAGAGTGGACTACGTTATCTTTCACGGCCCGGTCTCTTAGGCGGGACGTTGATCAGTTCGATCGTGACGGTCAAATTTAGACCAATACACTAACCCTGCATCAAATTTTGCTATAAGTTTAATTCATAACTTTCTTTCTTGAATTAATTAATACTCCCTCTGTTTCAATTTAGACGACACACTTTTTGTGTTAGTTCGTTCCAAAAAGAATGACACATTTCCACAATTGAAATAATTTAACTTTAAATTCTTCATTTTACCCTTAATGAGAAGCTTTTATAACCACAAAAATATCATGACCCTACAAAGGTTTTATCCCTTAAGCTTTTAAGATCACAAATTTTAACAGTCTTTTTTTCTTAAATTTTGTACCGCATCAAAATAACTCGTCTAAATTGAAGAGAGGATATTATATTTTAGAGAACCGACCAAGTTATGGACCACCTTCAATCTCTCCACGAGCCTATCACACTCTTTATAGGATATGCTCATGTGGAAAAAGTAGCTTTTGCCTTTAAGATCTGAAATGAGTCAAAAGGTGAAGAGATAAGAGTCATAGTATATTGTAGGCTCTTACTTTTAGCAGCAATTATAATGAATGTGATTGTCAAATTTAACTCATTGCTTACACTACTTTTTCACTCTTCCATATCTCTGCTCCTTTTCACTAGTCCTTTTCATTTCCTCCTTTATATGTTTTGGTCAGAAAGCCACAACATCACATGGGTACAAAAGAATAGGGCAGAGTATAGAGTTGATAGAGTATATATCTCATGCCCAAGTATATTTGTTGACATATTTTATTTTCTTTTTCTTTTTAAATTCCCCTCCTCCTTTTAATTCCCTTTTGATACCTTTTACCGGAGCTATTGCTTTTTTGATGACTCGAACCCACAATACTGAAATTGTAGATGGTGGATGCTGACCATTGGAGTAACCCCTCTTGTCAGTACATTGTTGACATAAGGACTCTGTACCAATGGGGATAACATGCAATGTGCAATCACAATATTAAGGGGTTATTTGGTTGGGAAGAAGTTGTCCCAGAATTAATTATCTCAGGATTAGTTATCCAGGGATTATTTATTCCACCTTTCCATGAGGATAAAAACACTACAATCCCGGGATTAATTACCCAGGGATTATTTATTCCACCTTTTCATGGGGATAAAAACACTACAATCCCGGGATTACTTATTACACCGTAATTTTCTCTCAACCAAATATGGGATAAACTCTTCTTAAATTTAATTACGAGATTAAATATTCCTTATACTAAACGAGCTCTAAAGGCTTATTTTTTTCTGGCAACTCCCAAGACATCTTAGAGTTAAGGATCTATTGGAACAATCTTTCTACCTCGTATAAGGTAGGGTAAGGTCTCTCACCCTCCTTGCATCTATGAGATCACATTAGGCATGTTGTTATTTTTGTCCCAAGACATCCCTAATATTTCCACCCAAACGTATTCTGAATTGGCATTTGTATTACAGAAAGATGCTTAGGTCATTTCCTAGGGATAATTTTTTTCGATAAACTAAAAGTGAAATTTAGGTAATTAATCTAATGCCTTGGTGAACTTGAGATAGTCGAATGAATTGACGAGTAAATAGATTAGGTTTGTGAAGCTTACCTCTCTCCTTTTAGTCAAGTACAACTAAAGCACCTTGCGTCAAGCGTTTCACTTGACAACAACAACGATGACGACGATCCGGTAAAGTTCCATAAGTAAAGTCTATGTAGGGCAGTGAGTAAGCCGACCTTACCTTTATCCGGGATAAAAGGCCGTTTCCAATAAAAATAAAAATAAAATTAAACTAAAGCAATCGATCACTTAGGGACATCTAAAAAGTTGGATGTGCATCTTATCCAACCAACCAACTTGATTCGGCCTTGGAAATGGGGAGCAAATGAAGGTGCAGGTACATTCACACATCTCCAATTTCAGTATTTTATCATTATCAGCCTTAAATCATCAAAACTTATAGTATATAATAAAAAAAAGGAAAATTGGACAAAGTTTCCACTTGTAGAGGTTTTGAAAAAAAATACTAATATATATATATATATATATATATACACTAGTTTCTCGACACGTGTGTCTCATATCGATTTGTACATATTTCTAAAAATAATATTAAAACATATAACTAATGAGTAACCATCAGATTGATTCTAAACCCGGAGAATTGACTTTTCTTCATTACCTCGTTTTTTTATTTATTATTTTTATTGTTTAGACTTTTTAAATGTTAATATATGCAATTAATTGCTAAATTTTCTTCTAAAAGAAAATCTTCCATAATATGGCATGTGCAACTTTAAGAGTTCCTGTTAATTGACAAAGATGTATTTGAGCATCATATAATATGATTTAATAATTTTCTTTGTAATATAAACTTGAAGAAATATCAAAACAAAACAAACTTTTGAAATTGAAGAAAAGCACTAACATGAAATAATTCCTTAATTGTAAAAGGACTTGTAAGTCTTTGTTGCCCTCTTGGTTGAGGGTTAAGACTAAGGGTGTCTAATGGGTGGACCGGGCTGGATAGGCAAAACTTGGAACCATACGGGTTGGGTTTCGGGCTGGTTGCGGGTTGGGACTTGCTGGATTTAACGGGTTCAGGTTCATCCGGGTAAAAAATGAACCGTAAGGGTTATGGGTACAAGGGTCTGGGCCGGGTCGGGTTAGCGTATTTTTTTTTTTGTATAACTATTGTAAGTTATATTAATATAAAGTAAAAATATAAAGAATACAATGAAAATGGGAAAAAAATTGCACTTATAAATTTCAAGTGCTACATTTATTTCAAAATTCAAACTTACAAATTGAAAGGTTTACATTTAACAAGTAAATTAACGAAAAAAGAGTAAATTCAAAGGCCCTATTATTAAAAAAAATAAATTAAATAGCCGTTATACCGGTCTGGGCCGGGCCGGTTAACCGGTTGTACAGTAAAAATCGTTGATCGGGTTTGACCAGTCCGGTTAACCGGTAGCCCCAAGGTGAACAGACCAAACCCCCTACCCCTTTAACCCATCCCTACCCGGCCCCTTCTACCGGTCCGGGCCGGTTCCGATTTTAATTGATTTGGGCCGGTCTGGAAACGGGCTGACCTGGCCCATTAGACACTCATAGTTAAGACCCATCTGAAATTAATATTTAATAAAAGGTTTTTATGAAGGGTAATACACCTGAAATTAACATTTAATAAAAGGTTTTTAATGAAGGTTTTTATTAAGGGTTTTTACTATTTACTATTTATTATATTAGATGTTTTATGTTTTAATAAATTTAATTTTAATAGGGGCAAAACTGTAATCTAACTTTGAAGATAGGAGCTTCCCACTTTTAGTATAGTATGAGATATGATATGATATAATAAGGTGATGATATATATATATATATATATATATATATATATATATATATATTTTTTTTTAATGTGATCAATAAAATTTTGCTTGTATAATACAGATTACTTATTATTTATTCTAAATTATCAATCAATATTATTAAATAGAGTTATGTATGTACCTTTTAAATGATCAGATCTACTCCATCTTCCCAAAGAACTTAAATTCTTATTTAGTATGCACGCATGAAGCATGGCTAAATGGGAAGAACATTAAGATCCAATTTGGATCATAGTGGTTATGTCGTTAGAATTGAGAAACTTGTACCACTGTTTGTATAGTGATTTCTTGATCACAAAACTGTTAAATTGAAAGTTTAAAACGTGATGACTCCTTTTGTACTCCTCTATTCCGCCACAACAAGACTTAAAATTCAAAATTGTGAGTCACAATTTAGAATCAAACTCCCTCTAATCCAAGATTGACGTGAAGAAAGCCTACAACTAGGTTAAAATAGCACGGGCTAGTCAGTTTTTGGACTGGTCATTCAAAAATAGCCAGCGTTTGCAAAGTCATTGAAAAATAGTCACTGTTTTGCTGCAACAAGGACATGTCCAGCATAATATACTGGAGATCGGTGCACCTGTGTATGAACTTCCAGCATACTATGCTGGAACTCCAACACGTGGAAAGTTCCAGCATAATATACTAGAGATTGGAACACATATGTATGAACTTCCAACATATTATACTGGAGCTCAAGTATATTATGTTGGAGTTCCAGTATATTATGCTGGAACTCCAGTATATTTTGCTTGAGTATTTTCCGGATTTGAACAATATTTTCGTTCAGATTTATCTTTACATGAAAAGTGGCTAAATTTTGATTACTTTTAAAACTGTGGCTATTTTTGAATGACCACTTGTAAATCTGGCTATTTTTGAATTTCTCCCTACAACTAGGGGTGGCAATTTGAGCCCAAACCCATCCAACCCGTCCAATCCGCCCAGAGATTAATGGGTTTGGGCTACAAACGTTTTAGCTCATGGATCTATTTGGGTTGAGCCCAAGTTAACCCATTGTTTTTTTATAGAAAAATTTTCATAAAGCACCATCTTTTAGGTCTAATTAGTCATTTTATAGATACCTTTTGCTATATTACGTGTTATAGATACCTTTTATGTGGTTATATAATGTATTTGATGTATTTAAGCTATTGTATTCATTAATACAATAGCAAAAATAGGCGTTAAAAAGGGAATTCCAACTAAGGTTGATATGTATTTAACTGTATTCACACGGCCTTATCGTGAATACAGTAACGTATGTGCGTAAAATCTGGAAGGTTTAACTAGTTAAAAACGGAAAGGAAATCAAATCACATGATATTCTCCTAATTTAACTCAACGAACAAAAACCTTTACCCATTAATATGTATTCTGCCATTCACGATTCCAAAAAAACAAAAAATAGCGAAAATAATAGCAACATCTGATCGAAGTTCTTCCATTCACTTTTCCCTTTTCTCTGTTCGCAGTTCTCAATTCAACCACGGAAAATTACTATTGATACAAATTGTATACAAAATACAGTATAGTTCCTTTATACGTATGGCAAGTTTAACAGTGTTGTTGCGTCATTCTGGCAAGTGCCAGAATGACGCAATTACATCGATTTTTCAATTGAGGGAATACTGATAAATGAGTATGCATCGTACAATGATTTGGTTGCTTCAATTTCTAATCAACTGGCATATATTTGAGCTCAAATTCCATTAAAATTCAATACAAAGTAGAAGGAAATTGCACACCAATGGAAATACACAATGATATGGGTTACATGATGTATGTAAAGTTGAAAAAAGAGAACAGAGAATTCGATATGTATCCTTTGTGCATAACAACTACTGAAAAAGAACTTGTATCCGGAGGTAGTTTAAATCAAGGCGATATTGTGCAAATAGATGAAGCAGTTCAAAGGTATGATTCCGATACAGATGATACACTGGCTCTAGATTTTGTCAATTCAGGAGAAGCAATTGGGGTATTCGAACTGGACAAGTATTTGATAATTACAAAAACTAATCAAAGGGAGGTTGTGGCTGGACAAGTGTATAAGGATAAAGCTACATTGAAAGAGGTGATGGAGAATTATGCTATATCTCAAAGGTTTCAATTCTAGGTTGATAGGTCTAATGCTGTCAGGTTTGCGTGTATTTAATTTTTTTTTTTGTATTTTCTATTATTGGTTCGAGCTGTAGGCCAAACGTTGATGTATTTATGCGTATTTGTGGATTTCCACTTGATTATCACTGATTTGCTTAAGATATGTTTGTTTATGGTCCTTAAATACATGTATTCATATATATTTTACTAGATATAAGACATTACAGTGCCTCTAATTATTTTCTTATTTTGTCTACTGTGGGTTTAAGTGTATGCATATAAAAATAGTTGTATTCAATTGTATTTAAATGCATATAACTATAATTATAATCCATAGTATAAAAATTTATATATATAGTTGTCCGAATGTATTCATGTAAGATTGTATTAGAGTGTACAGTCATGCTTTTTTTTGTAAACCTTTATGCTAATCATATGTACAATGATTAATTCTTTGCAGCTATGTACTATTATGTATTTCAGAAGATTGTGAATGGAGGTTTAAGGCATCAAGCATTAACAAATCAGAACTATTCAAAGTGAGAGAGTTCATTGATAACCATACATGTCCGCTGAAGGAAAATGTGTATGAGCAGCGACAGGCAAGTAGAAGCCTTATAGGTGGTATGATTAGGCCTAAGCTTACTAATCATAAGAGAAAATACACCCCAAAGGATATTATTGATGACATAAAATCAGATTTAGGTGTAGATGTTAGCGATATGTTGGCGTGGAGGGCTAAAGAAAAGGAAATGAATTTTTTGAGAGGTAAACCGGCTGATTCATACAAAAAATTACCAGGATACTTATATACAATGGATATGACATATCCAGGTTCCCACATCAGGATGGTAAAATCGCCCAAAAATGAATTCATGTACGTGTATATATCTTTGTATGCCTTTATAAAGGGGTTTGATCATTGTAGACCCATTGTTGTTGTGGATGGAAGTCACCTAAAATCTTACTACACCGGGACATTCGTTTCGGCAAGCACGTTGGATGGTGCAGGTGAGTACCTTAAATATAATAAAATCTGATAATATTTAAAGATTGAATACATGTTTAAAAAATATGTATTCAATTGTCTTTACAGGTCATATATTGCCACTAGCATATGGTGTTATTGATCCAGAGAATGATGCTGCTTGGACGTGGTTCTTTGAGCAATTCAAGATAGTATACGGTTACAGGGAAAACATGTACATCGTTTCAGATAGAAATGAGTGTATCATTAAATCTATATCGAGAGTGTATCCAGATGTACCACATTTTGCTTGTATATGGCATCTATGGAACAACGTATATAAGAAATTCAAAAAGAGTCATGCCAAGTTGATACTTCTCGATGGCAAAAGCATACACACAAGCTGAATTTGACAGTCTGATGTAGAAGGTGGAGAAGGTAGATATTAGGGTGAAAGAATACTTAGAGTTAGCTGGATACGAAAAGTGGGCTAGGTTGTATGCACCTGTTAACAGGGG
Organism: Nicotiana tabacum; assembly: GCF_000715075.1. Taxonomy (NCBI): domain Eukaryota; kingdom Viridiplantae; phylum Streptophyta; class Magnoliopsida; order Solanales; family Solanaceae; genus Nicotiana; species Nicotiana tabacum. The sequence goes on from NC_134100.1 coordinate 938,707, forward strand.
ATGGACAATGACGTCGAATATTGCTGAGTCAATCAACGCCGCACTAGTGTCAGCAAGGGAATTGCCAATATACGACTTCCTCGAAGAAGTTAGGAAGATGTTTGAACGTTGGAATTGTAGTAACCGCAAAGAAGCTACACAAACACACACAACGCTTGGAAAAAATTACCAGGAGATGCTGACTTTGAATGAGGCAATGTCTACACGCATTACTGTAAGTTTTATTTTAATGTCATTGTATTATATAACTTTATTGTTTTCTGAAATAACTGACATGAATACAACTGAATACAACACATTTTTTATAATACAACTCCCATAAATACAACTGAATTCAAATGCATACAAAACATATTTTATCTAAGTTGAATACATCTGAATATAACTAAAAACATTCTGCAAAAATCTGACTTTGAATACATCTGAATATAACTAAAAATATTCTGCAAAAATCAGCTATTCGAATATGTATAAAACAGAGTTGAATGAATTTCAAAACATGCTGCAAAAAATCAATTTCAACTAAAAAATTATGTATAATACAGATTTGAAATCTTAGTATTCATAATATAAGACGTAATTATAGCTTATAGTCTGCCGGTCTAAATGTATGATGTATTCCTGTATGCAAATATTTCAGTTGTATGTAACTGAGTAATTCAACATTATACATATGGTAATTCAGGTGTATGTACTCAAAACTTATATTTCTATTTTTAAATGTAGGTGGTACCATCAACTGCATACTTACATACGGTTAACGATGGAGGGAGGAATTACACAATATGCTTGTTAGAGAGAAAATGTGTTTGTGGGAGGTTCCAAGTTGATGAATTACCATGCCCACATGCTTGGGCTATATTGAAGAGCATGTTACTAATGCCAGAAGAATATTGCTTTAACTATTACAAACCAAATACTGTTGTAATGACATACGATGTGCCTGTGTACCCACTACCGGACAGAAATAACTGGAATACACCAGCACATATTGCAAAGGAGGTTGTACTGCCACCCAAATGGAAAAGACCTCCTGGAAGGCCAAAGAAGAAGCGCGATAAACCTTTAAGTGAATTGCTGCAGCCGAAAAATCAACATTCATATAACATATGTAGGCAGGGAGGACATAACAAGCGAGCGTGTAGAAATGCTCCACGTAACAAATAGTTAACACTCTGACATGTATTTGTTCATCAACGATTTGTCATTACTTATGATGACATTGTCAAGTAATAAATTCTCATTGTCAAGTAATAATTTCTGAAATGACTTTCGTGAATAGATTCTGTATACATTTAGTTGCCTTAATGTGTTGGATACAATCGAATATAACCTTGTCCACATATACTTTGACAATTTATTATAGACAGTGCCTGAGTTATATATATAACTAGTCAAAATTCATCGGAATACATCTATATACTCAGTTGTAATATAACAGTTACAATAAATCTGAATTTATATTCTTTAACTAGACAATAACATGTTTAATACATCTGAATTTATATTATTTAACATGTATTAACTGAATTTGAAAGATACACATTAAAGAATATAGCTGAATACAGAAAATACATAAGAATAATACAGTTGAATACAACTGGATACACCTGAATAATACAATTGACTATTACTGGCTACAGCTGAATAAATTAGTTGAATACAACTGACTACAACTAAATACGTATAACATGTTTGATACATCTGAATTTATATTCTTTAATATGTATTAACTGAACTTGAAACATAAATATAACTGAATACATGTGAATACAGCTGAATATAGCTGAATAATACAGTTGAATACAACTGACTACAACTGAATACAACTGACTACAGCTGAATACAGATGAATACATATAACCTGTTTGATACATCTGAATTTGTATTCTTTAATATGTATTAACTGTACTTGAAACATAAATATAACTGAATACATTTGAATACAGCTGAATAATACAGTTGAATACAATTGAATACAGCTGAATACAGAAAAATACATCTGAATTCTTTAATATAACCTACCATCAGTATATACAAAGTTTCTGATTTTGATATTAACCTGTTCAATACCTAAAACCTGTTCAAGCCAAGTTACTGAATATTAGTACATACTTAAATCCTGTAAGATACATATGAATATAAACTGAAGAATAAGCATGAATACTTATGAACAAATCAGTGAAACAACGATTGAAAAGTTGCAATTGTCATACACAAACACTGTTGATAAAGTGATTAGTTTTTCTAACTAAATACCATCTTCACCAAAAAACTACTCAAAACAGTATTCACCTAAAAACTACATTCCAAAACTACATTAACTTAAAGCTACTCTAATATTATCTGCATCTTTGAATCCGACTCCATGAATTGCCGAGCAATCTTTGAGGGTGTTTCATTCTCGCTTATGGCATCAGCGTCTATCTTCCGCATAACATAGTCCCATAGGAGAGCACCATATTTTTGACGGAGTAGATTAGAATCAAATGTTGTTTGTGGAATCTCACCAAGAGTGCTCAAAAACTCTGCGTATGCCGCAATATGCACCCCACAATCCCTAAAAAATATTGATTGAAACAATTAAAAATAATTCATACAATTACATTTGTATATAACATACCAGAATGATATGATTGAATACTTACATGCTCCCAGCCTTCTGTTGAGGCAGATCTGATATGAAAAAAACTTCAAAGGGATCAGTATGTGGCTTGTCAGTGTATACTGAGTAAGTAGACCAATCTATGCCTTGACTATATCTGTAAAAGCCACTAATTGATAGATACAGCGGTACAAGCTTAGCTATTTTATCTATCTCAGAAGCAACATAGGCATCATGACATGCAGATTTGTACGAGTCATACACTTTAATACATCTCTCCTTGAATGAGACAACAACCAATGCCCAGTGTAGTTTGTCCTTCAAGTTGTCTGGTATCAAGACATTGTCAACATTATGCCAAGGTACATTAGCTAGCAATCTGTAGCCTCTTATGTACTCACATACCACATCCTTTTCTTTGGCTACATTAGCATTACTATCTGTATCAGCATACCTGTTGAAGATTTTAGCGATTCTTGTCTTGAATATACAATCAACAGTTGTATACTTGAAGTTGCTTGTTTGATTGTACTTTCCCTTCTTTCTCAGATAGTAGAATATGACGTCAATATGCTATACACAAATTTAATTACATAGTATCAGTCCAATTAATCAAACTAAGAAAAAAAATATGACAAGTGAAAAATACATTTGAATATGCTGGAATACAACAGATATTCAATAATAAATACCAATCGATGTTAAAATACAGAGTATGAATACAGTTAAAATTCAGCAGATATTACAGCAGGTATGACAACAGAAACAGTTAAAATACAGCAGATAGTCCAATTCAAGATATTACAGCAGATATTAAAGATATTACAACTAACTATTGATATTAAAATACATCTGAATACAGTTAAATACATGTATTCAGATTCAAAACAAATGAATTAGTTAAATACATATTACTGTAATACATATGTTAGTTATAACATATAATAACTTCGAAAATACATCAGAATACATTAAAATACAGCAGTACTTCAGGAATAATGATGCCATTAAATTCATCATAAAGATTCAGTTAAAAACATTTTACATTTTCAGCTAATAAATTTTTTTACAATACACCTGAATAAAATTAAAAAGGCAGATTTACATGTAACATAATTGTGAACTATACAACTTGACAAACCAGTACTAAAGAAATAAATTATAGTGGAGTTGGAAGGGGTAAAACTTACGTTGTCATCCCATAGCTTCCCGTCAAATGATAGAAGGTAAAACTAATTTTTAGAATTAACTTGATCAACTCCAAAATACAATGGTATATGAAGTGTTGACTTGTTCTTCTTGTAATGGTCTTCCAAATTACTTCTACAAGTATGATATTAAAAAATATTATATACATTTTTTTAAATATAAAAACTTAATACACATACCAGGGAAAAACTCACTTCTGTTCATGTCTAGCGAGAAGACCATCACGAACCCATTTGTCATATTCCTGAATGATTAATGTAGGATGTGGCTTCGTTATTGAATAATCCTCAAAGGGGTGTGTTTTTTCAAAAATGAGGGTCAACTTTATTGAGGTACCTGTTGCTCATCGAATTCATGAATATATACTTTTAATTTTAAAAACCATGGGGAAATAGATCATTAGTTTATAAAAATACTAACCTGCGGAGTCGAAGTTAGACTCATAAGGCGAAGAATACCATCTACATGGTCGCCGATTCCTATAAGATGGTACTGGGGTTGATTCAACCTTGTTTGCACTGTTGTGTATCACAATTCTAGCTTCTGGAATTGACTGGGAAGAAACCTGTCATTCAGCTCAAATTGAGATACATAGAAATCTGTAGATACACCCTCTTGACCTATAGGTGGATTGTTGCACGACACCACTGATGTAGTATTCCCCTCAATTATTGACTCCACACATTGAGCATTAAGCTTTGTTTTATGTTATCAGTATGCATCATTGTTAATGTAGTAACTTAGTGTATGAATACAGTTAAATACATATAAATACACTGCAAAACTGATTTTGGTAATGGAAATCTTATTGAAATACATCACACATAATCAAGAATAACAAATCTAAATATATTAAAATACGGCTGAATACATTTAAATACAGCAGTTAATTCCATCTACATATTAAGGTTAAAATACATCTGAATACTTTTTAATACATGTTATTTGTCAGTACTAGTGAGACAGTTAAATTTTTGTCGAATACATATAACTTTTAAAATACAATTAATTAAGAATAATATTGATCAATTACTGATAACTAACTACTAGTTACTTACAAACTGATTACTTTAAAAGTACATATGAATACATTAAAAACCTGCAGTTATTTAACAATAATGATGCCATTTGAAATAGATATGAATACAGTAAAATAAATCTTAAATTCATACATAATCAGTGTATGAATTTATATGAATACATATAGACACAACATGCGAAGAGCACAAAAATAACTGCAGAAATAAATTCAGGAAAATATAAATGCATATAGGATTAAGATTTGTAAAAATACTGAATAATTCTATATATGTACTTGTATTTCACAATGTTGCAGAACTGTTTTATATATGATTAATCCGAATAATAGCAAACAGGAGATATAAACATATGCTAAAGGAGATAAAAATGTTAAACCTCAACATTATCCCCGGCAGCTGTGTCAGTCTGTCTGTGGCCTTTTGGAATATCTTGCAAGTTGGCATCATATGGCATTTCAAAACCATCATCACGTCTCCTATGAGTTCCTTTCTCTGGTGTAAACTTTCATTTTGCTGATTGTGTTAAGATGGTCAGAAAGCTTCTTAAAGTTATCATTGATCAATGTCCTCAGCGACTTGAACTCGCCCACAACCTTAGCAAGTCAGAAATAATTAGAATATTATGCGAAAAATATATAAATATTAAGCACTAAACTGTAATGTTTAATACGTGGATAAATACTCACGTATTCTTTGAATGGATTTAGGTCTTTCCTCAAAGAAAATACTTCATCATTTTTTGAATCTGCCAGCTGATTGTGATGCAAAATATTCTGTCCAATTTCAGATACACAAACATGAGGAATATTGGATTGAAACTCTGTATTTGAGGGATGCCTTTCTTGTTCCTTGCGATTTTTATGGGGCGGTGATGAAGATGGACCAATACTTGCAACATGTTTCTTCTTACATTGAAGATCAGGTGTAGGAGAAAAGTCATCCGAATCCTCTACCGACTTGTCTGAATGAGCAGAAGTAGGATTGTTCTCAACATTAATGCCTACGGGAGGAATCTGAATAACGGCAAGCTCTATATCGGTTGGATGGATGTCCTTGTAAACAATCTGAAAAACGAAATACAATCAAAGTCTTACTACAAACATACATATGCAGATCTGTAATCAAACTGTAATTTGTATTGAAATTAAGGCAGCACTATTGATTGGTAAATTATATGCAATTGTATGAAGAATTAAAACTCAAGGCAACAACAACTGTATACTACTATATGCTTATGTATGCAGTATTTGTATGCAAATGTATGCAGCATCTGTATGCAAATGTACAAGTGTATGCAGCATCTGTATGCAATCTGTATGCAGAATTAATGATTAGTAAAATCTAAACTTGCCACGATACAAATTGTATATTACCATATTTGCCTTGTCATTGAACATGCCATTCATCAGATAAGCAAAGTTTGGCTGATTTTCGGTGGTTCTCCAATTGAGTATTATGGGGACCACGTTATCAACTCGGAGTGCAATTTTGGGATCAACATCTGAACAACATTCATAAAACCACACTTGCATAGCTAGGAGCATCCCAGCTATCCTGTAATACTTCTTCTGAGCATTCATCTTCTTGCTAATCGATTTTGTTAGCGTTTCAAATGCTTTTAAACCCCAATGATAATCAGAATAGCGCCCACTCTCTACCAAGTCAAAATGTAGCCTTGGTATGGTTGTGTTGTTCTTCTCGGATGAAAAATGAAGGTTTGTATGAAATACAACAAAGTTATCTTCAAGGCATCATCATCGTTGTCGTGACCCCAGTTCCTGTCAGCAAAGCATTTCATCAAATGTTTCTTCTTGACAAGATTGACACCTCCAAAGTAAGTCTCAATAAGCCGGTTAGGAACCTTTTCACTAAACTCAAAATCAGAATCATTACCAACACATTTGAGGCCAGTCACAAGCGCAAACTCCCTTAATGAGAAATATAATGAAGTACCATTGACGTGTATTGCAAATATATTGTTAAGAGTTCCTTCTAACTGGAGAGCCATGAAGCATCTGAAGAGTTGATGTTGGACTTCACAACATTTCATTTGAAGGAAATTTCCAAAACAAGTATTACCCAGTTGTTTGAACTGCTCTGGAGTAAGATTCTCTTTTAGCTTGAAGACTATGTCAGTGTTAGTATATACACTGATATGCGGTGCAAATATTGGTTATTTTTTCACAAAAAGCTTAATTCCCTGCATTTAACAAGAATAAATACTTTTAAATACAACTGAATACAACACATATTTCATAGTAAATCTTACATGAATATATATAAATATAACTAAATACACTTAATAATATAAATACAACTGAATACAACGCATATTCATAGTAAATCTGATATGAATACAACTAAATACACTGACAAGACTAAATACATGTAAACATAACTGCACACAATACACATGACATAAATATATCTAACATGAATATATATGAATACAATTAAATACAGACTGGAAAATTAAACATATTAAAACAACAAATAAATATATTGAAATTAGAATAAAAAACAGTGATGAGAACTTTGAAAATCCTTAAAAATACAACTATAAAAAAAAAATAGAATACATATACATAACTGTATCATTATTTTCTAAAAGTACAAAAATACGTTGAATAACCTTTTTTGAACAGAAACGTTGAACAAATGTTATATGTATAAATACAGATGAATACATGAATAATATAGATGAATACATAAGAAATTACCTTTTCTTCGACTTTGTCTGAGCTTTTACTTGCTTCAACCTCCTTCCCCTTGACAGATGAAGCTTCAAAGATATGGTTTTTCCTCTTTTGCGGAATGGGAAGTCTTGTTTCCTTCAATGATTTCTCGACTTGGGTTTCTTTGAAATTTTCTTGTCGAGATTTTGTTCTCTGCTCCAATGCCATATTTTTGGTTAAACCTGCATCCAATTCCCCTTGAGTGATTTGCAAGGAGAAAGAGGGCCCATAAAAATTGAGAATTTTAGTGGGTATACCTCTAGTAATCACCTTGCGGAGTGTATTCTCAGACATTGGATGAATATGACTTAAAGATAGAAAAATATGAGAATGGATTAAACCTGTAGCAAAGGAATAAGCAAAAATTTGGTGAGTAGAAGGAATGAGAATAAGCAAAAATGGCGAAAATAAAAAAAAACAAATACTTACCACACTAATTATAGAAGCAAATTAGTACAATGTAGATGATATTAGGGTTTACCCAAGATTGGGAAATGAGGAAGCAGCGTTTTGGGTGAGGATGATTCTGATTTTTAGCGCGATTATATGAGATTGTATCAATTAGAGAAAGAGAGAGAGAGTGAACTTGTTTTGAGAAGTTGTATGAAAAACGTATCTATGAGAGAGAAAAATCTGAGAATGGAGAGAGGGAAATAAAACACAGCGTGTATAGTGGCTAAAGTGTAGGAGAAACCCAAAATTAGAAATTTTGCTATAAAACATATAACGTATCTATAGGAGGTAATTTATCTAAATGATATTTACTTTAAATAAATAGGGGTAAACCTTTGCTATAGGAAGTAAAAGTTCCTTTTTTATAATCCATTTTGACCCATGAACTAGCCCAAACTTCATGAAGCTCACCCAAAATAAAGGGATCTCAATCCATCTTATCTAGAAATTTACTTAGTTGCCCCAATTTTATTGTATTTTCAATTTTCTGCAGCACCCACCCACCCTAACCCCCCCTCCCCCGCAAACTCCTTAATTTTTTTTTTCTATTTTTTTTTTGTTTTTCTACACCACCCACTCACCCCCCAAACCCCCTCAAAAAGAAAATTTCTTTTTTTTTTTTTTTGTATTTTCAATTTTGTGTTTTCTGTTTTTTTGTTTTTCTTCACCACCCCCACCCCAACCCGCAAAATATTTTTCAACTTACACATTGTAAATACTAATTTTTTATTTAAGAAAATATATTTTGATTCTTAAAATACTAATAGTATTTATTTATCTTTTATACATATATGTATAAAAGGTAAAAGACTTTGTATATGCAAGATGACAATGATTTTAAAACATGGGTCAAATTGGGCGGGTTGGGCTGTGACCCATTGTTTAACTCTATTTTGACCAAGCCCATCTTAGCTCAAATACACTTTGGGCTGGGTTGGGCAAATGACCGATTAATTGACCTAACCCATCTTCACCTGCCCAAATTTAACCTAATCCACCCATTTGCCACTCCTACCTACGACTCAGTGGAGTGAATTTATCTTAAGCAAGTTATTATTGGTATGGGATTACCTAAGAAGTTCACCAAATGGGTTCTAGAGTGTGTTCAAATTTGTGAATTACTCTATGATCATCAATGGTGAATCATCTGCTCTATTTGACGCTATTAAAGGGCTTCGGCAAGGTGATCCAATGTCTCCTTTCTTATTTGATATAGCTATGGAGTACCTAAGTAGGAACCTCAATGCTCTAAAGGAGATGAATTAAGTATCACCCTAGATGTGCTAAATTATGAATTACTCATCTAAGCGTTGATGATGACCTGCTTCTCTTTGCTAGAGGTAATCTCACTTCTGTCACTTTAATCCAGCAATGCTTTTATGAGTTGTCTACTACCTCTGGTCTAAAAGTTATCCTATACTGGGAGGGTTCAACTGGTTAAGACTGTGACGTTTGACATCCAAGATTATTGGGCCCAATTCTTTCTAATCTCTACTAAATTAATGAAGGCAATAGAGGCATACTGTAGAAGCTACATTTGGTCGGATACTAATACTATCAGTAAGAGAGTTTCTTAGTAGCATAGGACAAGATGTGTACACCCAAATACAGTTGGGGCTTAATCTCATTAACATGCTCTTGTGGAAAAAAGCTGCACTTGCTAAAACCTGTTGGGACCTGACTCACAATCAAGTAGGGATGGCAAGTGGTGCGGTGCGGTTGCGAGGCAAACCCGCATAAACCCGCGAAGATCTCAACCCGCCCCGCCCCGCATAGCATTTTCACCCGCGTCCACCCACCCCCACACAGACCCGCGTCCACCGGCCCTGCATAAGTTTTTTTTCCATTTTGTTTAATTATTTTACTTTCTTGTTAATCAATCAGTCTGTTTTCTCAGCAAAGAAGATTAATTAAATGGCAAACGAATATGATCAAATATTCAAAATCAAAATTGGTTGTAATTAACATTATGTGTTTCTCTTGCCTTCTTTGTTTCTGCCTTTGTTTTTGCCCTCTAAAAAATACAATGCACTTCTACTTAACCGAAGGCCTCTAATTAACACAACAACAAGAAGTATGACGCAACAGTATCTTAAAACAATAATTTTTTATGTTTAGCTTCTTAGCTTCTCTTGAAAGTGACACTGGAAAATGTCAACATAGTACATCTAGTTTTAGTTTTTAAAACTGAAACGATAATCTACAAAATTAAATTATAAAGTAGTTTAAAATTATTGTGACTATTCCTAGCGGACAAAACGAGTCACAAATGTTCCCGATTCATCTCATCCACACCACGCACCAACAGAATCAAAAAGCTTGTTGTTACTAAATAAGGATACAAGGTCTGATCGGCATTACCTATTGGAGATGAAGACTTAAAAGGCAAAATGACTCCATAAATTCTTCACCCGCATACCCCCCCCCAATCAGTTTCTATGAAAAGTATTTTAACCCGCCCCGCCCCCGCCCCCGCCCCGTATAGCTTTAAACCTGCACCGCCCCGTTTGTCATCCCTACAATCAAGATACCAGTATATATATATATATACATATATATATATATATATATACATATATATATATATATATACATATATATATATATATATACATATATATATATATATATATATATATATACATATATATATTATATTATATTGAAAACAAATACTATAGGATATGGCTATACCAAAACAATCAAGCTAGAAGCTAAGGAAGATTCTAGAAGCAAGAGAAGTTGGGCTGCTGAACCAGCTCACTGTGAAGGAAGGGAAAAGTGTGATAGCCAAATGTACCTATGATTACTTGACAATCAATACAGGATTCCTTGGAAGAATCTAATGTACAGAAATGATGCCATGACAAAGCAATCCTTTGATCACTAGGCTGTTTACTATGGTTACGCAACCAAATCACTTTTAAGGCAATTAGAGATATTTTTTTATGATAAGTATTATTGGTAACCCAACAAATATACGCATATATGCCATATATTAGCAAATTTTGCATAAGGCTAAATTTAAACCAAAACCCAAAAAAAGAAGAAGACATATATGAAAAGCATTTGCAAATGCTAGATGAACTTTCAACTTTCAAGTTCAAAAAAGCAGTCAAATCTAAATTCATAATTACTTAGCTAGCGTTTGGTCATGGATTTTTAAATTTATTTTGAAAAATTTGATTTGGGTGAAGTTTGATTTAAAGATGAAAATGTGTTTGGACATCACTTTTCAAAACATATTTCTCAAATTTGTTTTGGAAAAACATGAAACATGACTTATACCTACAAGTTCTAAAAACTATCACAAATACCCAACAGTATCATTATCAATAACATTCATTATATTATCACAAACCATAGTCCCGAACATAAATAAATTTGGTACAAAATTATCATTTTTATAATGAACTACATGATACACTATCAAATGACCGAGAAGACGAAGCAACATTGTTACAAAATAATAAATGGTGAGCTCTTTTATAAAATATAAAAGTTTGAGGCAATTTTTAAAAATATAATAGTGATATTTTTGTGAGATTTGGGATTTTGCCGAAATGTAGGTAAAATCTATGGCCAAACATGTGTTTGCCAAATAAAACTCAAATTTATTTTGGCAAAATCTATGGCCAAACTGGTCCTTAGAAGTTAGAACCATTGATTTTCCAAGCAAAAGTTTCAAGCTAACGAAAGTACATAATTCAACTTAAACAACAACAACACAACAACAACAACCCAGTATAATCCCACTTAGTGGGGTCTGGGGAGGATAGTGTGTACGCAGACCTTACCCCTACCCTTAGGGTAGAGAGACTGTTTCCAAATAGACCCCCGACATCCTTCCCTCTAAGAACTTCCCACCTTGCTCTTGGGGAGACTCGAACTCACAACCTCTCGGTTGGAAGTGGTGGTTGCTTACATAGTTCAACTTAAAGACTAGATTAATTGCATAAAAATCAGCATATTTTAACACCCTGTTAATATCATCTTCCCCAACTGTACACACCGGATGTGTCAAATAAAATGTGCCAGGAGTTGCAGAAGAGAAACTCATACCTAGATAAACTAGTTGGGATTAAATAATATCTTACAGCAACCTAATAACTTATAGAACACAAGGTTCTACCAAGACTCCAGATAGAAATATTAACATGCTGAAAACATCAGTAGAAATATCGACAGCTAAAAACATCATAAGAAACACCAACGTAAGCCTAACAGTTCTGATAGCAGCCTTTACTCATTTACAGCCTTAACCTTCGGCCTGACGATAGGAAACTCCAAATTATAGTTTAAATCTTCCACCACCTTTGCTTGAAAAACTTCATGCTCGCCATTCTTGACAGAAAAGGTAAGATAGTAAATAAAGTCACGACAACCACCGCCATTCACCTTCAAAACGCTCTCGACCTCATAATTGGTGGCCTAAAAAAATCAGTAGAAGTAAATCTGTGATACACAATATTGCATGCACGGTGGGATTACAATTAGCTAAAGCGCAATGAAACATATTAAAAATGGTAATGTATACACAATATTTTACTTGGCTGAGGTATAGATATGCAAAAGACATACTCCAATCTCTGGTCCAGTCTGGACCGTTGATCAAATCTAATCAATGGTCCAGATTCCCCCATACCATATTAAACCCTAATGACTACCCCCATCTCTCATTTCCCCCCTCTCATTCTCTCTCATGCACTTACTGAGCCTAAGATTTTACCCCTTTAAATTTCCAGTTGAAGGATCTGCGCGATTAGGATACATGGGCAGCCCTGTTTCCCCCACGATTATGTATCATAAACTCTACAATGTTTAAGAAAAACAGTTTACAGAGACAAACTAGGCATGCACCAATTGCCAGACAAACTAACTAAAAAGGGGGAAAGGATGGATGTGAAGCCTGTTTAGGAGTTTTGCTACACATAATTTCAAATGCACAATAAATACAGTGCTAAAAACTTTAAAGGTTGAACCAATCACGTTTAAATCCTGGATCCGTTTTTGCCTCCTAACACTCAATGACATCGAGAGGGTACTAATAAATGAAATTTTGTATCAGATATACTGCACTATTTATAAATTTGCAGTTTGTCGCAACCTAAAACTGACCAGATCAAACATCAAACTATATTAATGCCATCTGTATAACGCTAAGAAAGATCTTTTGGCACTTTTTTTTAGGAAAATATTTAAGAAATATACAATCAGTTTCTTTTTTTCAAGTTCTCTTACCAAAGAATACAAGTGGAGCACTTCTATAAAACCAGGAACTTGCAAGCTACTCTTTGGCATATAATTACATATAGCATATTACGCGCATTACACGCCTACAGCTTGCTGGAAATGGCAAGTGGACGGCCATTGACTAAGTTACTTATTGTTGTAATAATGTTTTCAGTAGCAGTAGCATTGATGGGGATTTCTAAAGGCCAAACAGATTACCCTCGCCTTCTCCTGCCCTCCTCCAAATTGTGGCGATAGAGAAAGTAGTCCAGCTCCCTCTCCTGCTGTTTCTCACTTCTCTCCGCATTTCCTTGTGACCAAATCCCTCGTGTCGTTTTTCTTTTCTTCCTTCTACTAGATACTCATCTGTATAATTTCTCTTTGTTCATGGTGATTGTGAGATTAGAGGGAGATGAATATATATATGGCTCCTTGTCACATCATATTTAGTTGGGTTTGTATCCTATTGATGATTGTTCTGTTTTAATAAAAACTTGAATCTATTTCTTTGGCTTACACATAAGATAAACCAATATCACATGCTCTTTATTTAGTATACTCCCAACTTGTGAACTTGTGACTGTACATCTTGCTCATCAGATTGAAGCCAATCTCTAGAAGTTCTTAACATGATGAGCTTAATAGTTGAGAGTTGAACATAAAAATTCCATTGTTTTCTCTTAAAAATTTATGAAGGAGATTAGTAGTTAGTCTTGGCATCCAGGGAACACAATCTTATCAGTTGGTAGAGTATTCCATTCAAAATCAGCTTAAGACACTTCCACTTATTTCAAGCCATTCAAGGACTGTAGTTTGAGAGGTAAATAAAAGCCATAGGAACTATGAGCCTGAACCTTCGAGCTTACATGGAACATAAATAGATGGGGAACGAGAAAGAGAAAACGATGAGCCATCACTTTTTCTTTTACTTTGTTTTGCACTCACTTAACTAGGTAGTATTTTTACATTATAATCTCGGATGCATAATCTCTTACTCACCAGAATGTTGGGAGCATCTGACCATGATCCACTTCTCAAAGTAGATGCCTTTGTTATTCCAAAATTTATACCCTTTCGTTTTTCCACTAATTTTCTGAGAAAATCAATAATCAAATGCTAATTCTAGACATTATTTTGAATCTCAGATGATTTTACATTCCTTAAGGGTTTAATTTCGACTAAATTTTTTAAAATTCATCAAAGCAAACTTCCAAGTCTCAAATACAATTTCCGAGTGCCTAAGAAAATAACAACTTTTGAAAGAAAATTAAAGTACTTTCAATTAGTATTAGGTAGGATGTTTTCATGTAGTTATTTCCATTTAGCACTCCAACAAAATGATAAACATACTTTACCCCATACTTTATTGCTATGCAGTACCATTCATACTATCTATTAAAGAATAGCAAGAATAAGAAAACAAGAACTTTAAATTCTGCCAATCATTTTACTCTTCATCTCATGTCACCTCTTTTCTTTGTTTTGAATAGCTTGATGGCCCTTTATAAGGATTCAAAGCTATAAATCAAACTCATGGTGCAAATTAGTGCCATCACAGACTCTGTATTTAAAAGTTATCTAAACTCATGTCCAAAGGAAATTAGACAAAAAGATACAACAACAACAACAACAACCCAGTATAATCCCACTTAGTGGGGTATGGGGAGTGTAGTGTGTACGCAGACCTTACCCCTACCCTGGGGTAGAGAGGCTGTTTCCAAATAGACCCTCCGCATCCTTCCCTCCAAGAACTTCCCACCTTGCTCTTGGGTAGACTCGAACTTACAACCTCTTGGTTGGAAGTGGAGGTTGAAATTAGACAAAAAGATGGAAAATAAGAAATGAAGAGAAGCATTTTAGTCCTTGATCTCTCATGGAAGACGAAGACTAACATCTTAATACAGCATGCTCAATTCACATAGGAGGAATATGCGGCTCAAACTCAACTAAATTCGATTTTCTGGTAAGCCATCTATATTACAAAACGAAAACAACAAGGACGAAAAAATAATATGCCTGAAACTTCACAAACAGATATCCCAAATATCCTTATGTTACTTACATGCTGCTATACAGGACCATCTATCTGGCTCAATATGAGAACTCGCGACCTCGAAGTAAAATATATTTCTTAACTCAGACGGCAATGTCCTAGGCACAAGCCTACGACAATCTATCATATACTCTACAATATTTAAACAAATCAGTTTACACATTTACTGAAAAGGATGTGAGGCCTGATTTATGCATTTTGTTACATGTTGAATCGGAAATAAATGGAGTAAACAGGCTGAGGCCGTTAGGCAACCTGATATCAGTGGCGGAGGTTGGTGATCAAGATTGGGGATTCAAAATTTTTTTTTTGTAGCTAGTGGGAACTGAACCCACGACCTTATGTAGATTTTGAACCTCCTTAACCACTAAACTACACTTTTGGATTGTGTTAAGGGTGTTCAAAACTTAATATATAGAGATAAAAAATAGATTTTGCCTTATATATAAAGTGTAATTTTTTGGCGAAGGGTGTTCGGGTCAACTGCCGCCCCTGCCTGATATATATATATATATAGATATAGACTACTAAATCAACTGGAAATCTAAATGATAAAGAGTAATTTGAACGAAACGGTAATAAGGTTACCTGGCTCTCCTCGATCTGTTTGTAGTACCTTTCCCAAAGGGCTTTATCCATCTTCTTTGTGCCCGCTGGGCAATAATCTTCCTCTGAATCATAGTCACTATAAATAAGCGTTTTTAGCGGACTGGACGTATCATCATCAACCTTTTCTTCATCAGTGAAACTCATGCTATCGTCAATGGAAGTTTCGGTACCGATCTTCTCACCTCCTTCATCGATCTTATGATTCTTTTGCGGCGGGGACTCCGTTTCCTCTGCTATTGACAACGGCACGTTCTGTATCACTGAGCTCGACGATGGCTGCGACGGCGAAGGCAGTGCACGATTCATGTCGAACTGATTTGAATGAAAAACCGGCTACAATCGCCCGAATCTTGGATCACAAAGCTACCGCATTGACAAATATATTCTCATGGTTGGAATAGATTTAAAATAGTCCCTTAAATATATTTTTGAGCAATTTGATCCTTAAATGTGGCATCCGTCAAATATTTAAAAAAACTCTGTGATACATTTTTAACGGAAACTCTAAAAATAAAAGATTTAACCAGACACTAAGAAAGTTTTTAATCCAGAAACAGCAATTGAAAAAATACATTAGATACCAAAAACAGCAGGATTTTTTATTTACATGACAAGAGCAATTTATTCCTTCTCAGGATCCGAGGTCCTCTGATAGATCGAAAAGAGCAAAGTTTTTAATAGGAGGGGATTTCAATAGCCATATTGGGACAGCATCCGGGGGTTATTATGACGTGCATGTAGGCTTTGATTTTGGAATTAGGAACGGACGAGGCTTTGGTCACGCCCAACTCTAGTCCTAAAAAGAATAAGTGGTCGCTGCAAATATAATCCGGTCTAAAAGTTCATAATCGAATCTCACTGAGAATTAAGGCTTAGCTACAACTGTTCAAAATCACTAAAAAGGCAAGCTCGAATAGTTTCTAAGTTATAAATATTAAGATTCTTATGTTTAATTAATTAACTAACAAATTAAAATAGTGAATTAACAACTAGAGATAATAAGGGTTGGAGACAAGATTAAGGAGGTCTAGAATTATGATTTCCCCAAATGTCGGAATCTTTCCCGCTACGTCTTCTATAAATTCGCCTAATTATTCTCTACCTATTGTGAGCACTCGACTTATTGTAATTCTCTCTCGAGCAACTGCAATAATGTACTAGTCATATTCTCTCAAATTAAGCTAGCTCACACTTTTTCACCGCTCGCTATGATTACGTCAAAGCTTCATTATCTCTAATCCCGCTTTTAAACCCGCTATATTGATCTCTCATAAACGTTAGGAATGACGTTCAACAATCACCTAAATATATATATATGTACTCTTTTTCAAGCAATACATAATAAAATAGGCACCGTTAATTGAGAACTTTTCAATTAACTAAAATAAGCACGTAGTTGAGCAAATAGAAAAATTCAAAGACTCAGTTATATCAAAATGTATCAAGAATTCATCGTACAAAAGGTTACATCAAAACCCTAGATAACAGAATTAGCTACTCATAAAAGTATATAAAACAACCATACTAAAATTCATAACCAATAATAGAAATAGGAAGAAGAAAGTGAAAAACTCGTAGAAGAATTCTCTGCCTTGCTCCTTGTGTGTTCTTGCCTCCTTAGGTCCAATCCTTTCTTGGGTCGAATCTCCTCCTAAGTGAGTTTAAGGACTATTTATATGTGATAGGGTTTGCATGGGGCGAAATAATACAAGCCCACTTCGGAACAGTCTTTTTAGGTTAGCTCGTTCACTCTCTCGTGCGTACGCGAGAGTGAACGAGCGAAGTTCTTCTATTTTTCTTTTCCTTCTAGGTCTCTCATGCACTTCCATATCTTTTCGCTATAATCCGCTATTTTTCTTTTCAATCTCCCCTCAGATAGCTCGTTCACTCTCTCTGTGCACGCGAGAGTGAACGAGCAAAGTTTTTTATTTTGTCTTTTGGTGCCGAATCAACTTTGCTCATCTTTCACCCAGCTCGCTCCTGCATATAAGAATGTACATAATGAGCATAATTCACTAAAAAAACTCATGTAACCTCCCGCATTCATACAATCTATAAGATGAAAGTGCACCCAATAATATGCATTTTTCATCATTTATCACTTCGCTGCTGGATTTTGCATTGATTTGATGATACCTAACTTGAGTTTTCCGAAGAAGCAAGAGCACTTGCTTACTTTCCAGATTTCGGCTGCCAAGACCCAGATTGTCACGACCCAAATTTTCCTCTGTAGGATGTCGTAACGGCATCTAGTCTCTAAGACTAGGTAAGCCTAACAAACATACGGAATAACTGAATAAATAATTAAACCTCAAACTTAGCAACTATATAAAACAAACTTTGTAACTCAACATATACAACTCCCGAGACTCGGTGAAATACAAGTCACAAGCTCTACATAAAATTACTAGATAATCTTATACATCAATGTCTATATATGAAAAGATAATGAATAAAGAGATCTAGAGAGGGGGGACTCTGAGGCCTGCGGACATCGGCAGGTATACCTTGAAGTCTCCGCAATAGAATCCTAGCTAATGCCTAGGCTGATAGGAAATGTCTGGATCTGCACAAAAAGATGTACAAAAGAATAGAATGAGTACACCCCAACGGTACCCAGTAAGTGCCAAGCCTAACCCCGGTAGAGTAGTGACGAAGTTAGGTCAGTGCCCTATGGGAAGTAACTAAGAAAACTGAACAAGTGTAAGGCAGTATAATACTGGCAGTAATGAAATTGAAACAACAATAGCATGTCAAGGTTAGCTACACAGAACTAAAGCAATTAATACAACACGGAGAAAACAATTAAAAATATGCGAAGGAAACACCAACCAAAGACAAATGCAAAAGAGGATAAATGCCAACAAGAATCACTACTGAGGTACCGTCTCGTAGTCTCACATCACAAGAATAAGTCATAATCTTTCTTTATATCACTGCATGAGCTTTTACATTTTGTTTTTAAAATTATTTTCCCAAAATAGCATCCCGCGTTTCAGTCCACCTTATCACACCGCATGACTTCTAGTAGTTACCCTACCAGACACGCGTATCAAGCCCACATTATCTTATTGCATGCATTTTAACCCCAAAATCTTATATCACCGCATGCGTATCAATATCACAACGTATCACAAATCGTACCTCAAGTTCCCAATATCACAGCTTGCCATAGAAATCAAACAATAACTCAGTATTTTCATAATAAAGAGCCCATGGCTCAACCACAAAGTACACAAGAGTCTCAACAATAACAAACCGGAATGAACAACTCATCAGAATGGTGTTTCCCAACTTAACATTTTGCCTCAATGTGAATCATAGCCTTTATATCTCAATACCAATTTCAACAACAAAATATTCCATGATTTAACAACTTCCAATAAAGAGTTCAACAATTAAGTAATGAATACAGAATAAAGGAAACAAGAACTTCAACTAAACATGTAGGGCAATTAACATGTACTAGTAGGTCTTTCCCTCGATTATCCAACTCCGAACGGCTCGAATCTAACCAAAACAACTTTGTATTATAAATATAAACTATTGGATACGATCTTTACGAAGAATTAAAAAATCAACTCAAAAAGTAAACCCGGGCCTGCGTCTCGGAACCCGACCAAAATTACAAAAAACTAAACACTTATTCAATAACGAGTCCAACCATATAAGAATTACTCAAATCCGACCTCAAATCGCCTTTCGAATCCCCAAATTTTATCCTAAGAAGTTTCACAAATTTTTCTCAAATTTTCAACTCCATAATACTAATTTAATGATGAAAGCAATAATAGATTCGTGTAATTTAACCAAAATCAAGTTAGGAAGTCTTACCCCAATGATCTATTTGAAAAACCTTCGAAAAATCGCCTCCCACCGAGCTCTCTAAGTCCAAAAATGGATTATGAAGATTAACCCTCGAACAAGACCTTTCTGCCCAGCGATCCTCACTTCTACTGGCCTAGGGTTGCACCTGTGAAAAATCCATCGCAGGTGCGGATTCCACTTAACTCCCGAATTTTCGCTTCTGCGGACCATGGCTCGCACTTGCGAGCCCGCTTCTGCGGATAAGGAGATCGCACCTGCGGTCCTGCCCAAAGCCTCCTCCTCCAATTCCGCTTCTGCGCAAGCTGGTCCGTGCCTACGTAGGGCATCTGCGAGCCCAGCCCTAGGCTCTCCTTTTCGCTTCTGCGCTTCACCTTTCGCACCCAAAATTCCGCACCTGCGGTCAATCCCTTCGCAGGTGCGATGACACCAGCAAGCTTGGGACTTCAACAATTAAGCTAAGTCCAAAATTGGTCTGAATTTAATCTGAACCACACTTGGGGCCCCCGGGACCCCTTATGAATATACCAACAAGTTCCAAAATACATAATGGACCTACTCGAGTCCAAAACTCATCAAACAATATCGATTCTATGAATCGCAACCCAAATTCAAGCCTATGAACTATGAACTTCCGAAATCCGAAACCAATGCTGATTCATACCAAAACAACTCCGATTGACTTCAAATTTTGCACCCAAGTTGTAAATGACATTACGGAGCTATTCCAACTTTTGAAATCGGGATCCAACCCCGATATCAATAAAGCTAACTCCAGGTCAAACTTTCCAAATCTTCCAAACCTTAATTTTTTTTAGCGTTCACCCATTCATGCCGAAACGACCTGAGGGCCTCTAAATCCATATCCGGACATGTTTCTAAGTCTAAAATCACCATACTGAGCTATTGGAACCATCAAAACTCTATTCTGGAGTCGTCTATACTGAAGTCAAACTATGGTCAACTCCTTCAACTTAAACATCTAACTTAGGGATTATGTGTCCCATTTCACTCAGGAACTCACCCGAAACCAAAACCAAAACCAAATACCCCGATAAGTCACATAACCACAATATAACACTGTTGAGGCAAGGAATAGGGGATCGAGGCTAAAATATTCAAAATAACTGGCCGGATCATTACACATATTGACTACCTACTCTTCACGAGATGTAATAAAGGTTTGTGCATGGACTGCAAGATCATCACGAGTGAGAATATCACGTCCAAGCATAGGCTCCTGGTCATAGATTTGGAGATTATGAGGAAGCGAAGAAAGAGGGTTGTGTATGATTTACCTAAGAACAAATGGGGAGCTTTGACTAAAGACATAGCCCATGAGTTGGGAGATAAGTTGCTGGCTATGGGGACATGGATGAGTAGCAGGGACGCGAGTGGTATGTGGATAATGACTGCGAATTGCATTAGGGAGGCTTCTAGGGAGGTATTGGGGGTCTCGAAGGGCCCCTCTGAGGGTTGCAAGAGGACTGGTGGTGTAGCATTGAGGTCCAAGATAAAGTAGAAGCCAAGAAAACATCATATGAAGTTTTTGGAGAGCGGGGACAAGGAGGAGAAGAGGACGAACAAGGAGCGATATAAAGTGGCTAAGAAGGACGCGAAGTTAGCAGTAACAACGGCTAAGACTGGCGCGTTTGAACACATGTATGAAGAACTTGGAGGCAAGGGAGGGGATAATAAGCTGTACTGGCTAGCCAAGGTGCATGGAAGGAAGGCCCGTGATCTAGACCAAGTAAATTCGAGTACAAATTCTTCATACCTTTTAAATTAAAATTTACATATATTTGTGAACCTCATGAAAAGTACTACAAATCAATATGGCTAATGATTCAAAATATTTAAAATAAGTTTGAGAAAATTGTAGTTAAACAGAGAAAATTGTAGTTAAACAAAAAACTATTTGGCTTCTCAAATAGTAATATTTCCACAAAAAATTGGTTGGAGGGAGTAGTATATTATTTGATCTATTGCATTGTTATTATAGCTCTTATATGACTTGAAAGTGTGTAAGTTTTAATTAGTTGGATAAGAAATTTGTCATTCACATCGCAAAACTATTGTGGAAATATTAGGGAATCTATCAGTTATGTTCATTTATAAGTATCTCATTATAAAAATTGGCCAATTCATAAAATATTACTAATATTGTCCAAATATTACTAATATTAGTCAATTAACTATTTGTAGTAAAAAAAAAGTCAAATTTTTACTTTCTTTTGAGTGGTGTTATTAGGTTAGATTGGGTACATCTTAAGGAGCTTGAATCTCAGTTTTGGAATGATTTGGTGAAGTTTTGAGGTGGTTTGAATTGAAAATTTGAAGTAAAAACTAAACATGAAAAAATGATATGTGTATCATTTGTGTATCATATTTGTATCAACTATGTATCACATGTATATCCAAGTATACCTGTGTGTGAAATACATACGTGGTACATGTTTGATACATGTGTCACAGAAGAATTTTTTGAACTCAATTTAATTACGAATTTTGATACAAAACCAGTCCAAATCATCTCTAATCTTCCTCAAATCTTGTATATTGACTTATCTATATGTTTTCAATGAATTTCAACTATACCCATTGAAAAAGTTCCTTTTTGCTTATATTTTTGGAATATTGTATATATTTTTTTGTATTTTATCAGCTTATTTGCTACCTCATCCATGAAATTTCCTTTCCGTCTTGCATCTAATATTGCTAATCACGCTTGAAAATATGGAAGGTGATTTTTGCATGTGATTCTTTGAAAATATAGAAGGAGATTTTTGCACGTGATTCTTTGAGAAAAAGAACCTCATTTATTTGATTTTTTAATTTTTATATGTATTTGGCTAGTTTTGGGAAATCTATGACTAATGGCTAGAGGTTGGTAAGTTGAGACTTATTTGGGACATTTGTGTAAGTTTCCGGAAATATTACTCTCTTTTTATCTAAAGTTGCATTTGAAGTTTTTATAGTCAACATGGACAAAAGGAATTAATGAAACTGCAAAAGTTAAAAAGGAAATCGTAGAATATTTGCTGCAGATTAAGGAATTAATGAAACATCAAAAGCTAAAGTTGCTGCATGTTGCATGCTGAAAAATGGAAAGTATATATTTGTATTACTATGTACTACTCCTACTGGTTTGGACTGTTGCTCCTTTAATAATAATAATAATAATAATAATAATTAAAAAAAAAAAAAAAACCCGAGGAAATGAGTCTTTCGATTAGGATTTAAGTTATATACTTTTATACTGTAAAGATTTTTACACGGGATATAATTTAATTTGTTATAAGTTGTAATAGATTACTTATCATATTAAAGAGTTTCAATTGTCTCTGTCTATTAACTACATAGTTGCGTAATTATCTTTTTAATTATCTAATTATTTAAACTACGTCGTTAGCACTTTTGCTAAAATAGTATATTTGTGTTAATAAATTCATTAAACATATCAAATTTTATATTTAGAACCCAGGTATTACCACTTGAAATCGTCGTTCTAAATTCTAGAATCCATAAAGTTGAAATCTTGGCTCCGCCTTTGAATGCCTATATATATTACACACAAAAAAATCACGTCACTTATTATATATTTACATATAATTCCTTGGTAAAAATTAATTATTAATTTTCTAAAGATGGCAACTAACCCGCTTTATTATTTAATATTTGGATTTTGGTTATACACATTGACTGTGTAAAGATTTTTTTCTACATTTTCATTTTTGTTTAACTTATGATGATAGGTTAGTTACCATTTTTATCAGGCTATCAATTTTCTCATAAAGATTTACCTATAAATATTTCATACGATTTGATTATGTAAATTTTTACATTGTTAGTGTATTTAACTTAAGTTATTTTTCATTTTCTTTTTGTATCTTTTACATAATCTATCTCTACAAAATGACAAAATAGCTATAAAAAAAGGTACTCCTCTGCTATTGATTTCTTTTGCACCAAGATTTCTTATGCCAATTCTTATATGAATTCACTAATTCCAAAATTACCCTTCATTGTTTATCCAATAAAACAGTACGTAACACTTGTACATGCACAGATATACATACCCAATACACACAGCGGTACACAGCCACAGGTAGCAACAACCCATCATTTTTATACTATTGTTAAAGGTGGCAAGTGGGCCGGTCCAGGACCAGGACCGCGGCCCATGTGGGCCTGGGCCTAAACGGTCCTAGCCCATTTAAGACGGGGACCGTGTATATGTGGGCCTTTCGAGTGGGTCCAGGTGTTAGATGTTTGCCATAATTTTCTTATCATATTTGATTTTCCTATTTGTTGAAGGAAAAGACAATATAATTACCTTAATTGGGTTTTCCTTTTTGTAGAAGGAAATTATAGTTCTCCTATACTTGGCTAGTCCTTTTTCTTGTAGGAAAATGTTTGGACTTCTATAAATTGAGGAACCTTCCTTCTCATTCAGCAACATCCACAATGTAGTCATATGGTTTGAGAGTCGTATTTAGGGGGAAAAATTTACGGGACAGGTGTTAGTGTGTCACTTGTGTTTGCCTCTTCGTGAGGTTGTTCTCTCGATATTTTGTACTCTTTTTTATTTTATTATAGTGGATTGCTCATCTCCGTTGTAGACGTAGGTCAGTTGACCGAACCACGTTAAATGTTTGTGTCTCTTTTGGTAGATTTCTCTTTTGCTATGCAGTTTATCGTCGTTCAAGATTTGCTTTGCTAGCTCCCGCATGACATCTGATTTTTCGGTCCTAATAGCTGGTTCCAGTGAAGAAGCCTGCGAGATTGGGACCGTTTGGGCCTGGAATCGGTTCCTAAGTGGGCCGGTTCAACCGGTCCTAAACGGGCCCAAACTGGCCCAACGGTTATTTTTTTTTAAAAAAAAATCCAAAAATTTTGTAACAGTTGCAACATTTAAAAAATGGTCGTTGTCCTGCAAAAATAGCCGTTTGGGCATTTGTAAAATTGTCATTTAACCCCCAACTTTGTTTTAACTCCAAACTTTTTATAATTATACTTTTTCCCTATTTTCAACTATAAATACCCTCTCATTCTTTCATTTTTCTCACAAAATCATCAATCTCTCTCTAATTTTTTTCTATAGTTGGTTACTTTATTGTTGCAATTTGTGTGAAAAATTGTGAAGTTGATGAATTGAAATATTCAAGTCTTCAACGATAATTAATTTTCAACAAGTTGTTCGTCAATTCGGTAAACTCGTTCCAACTCTTAAGTTTTAATATTATAGTTTAGTTTGTTTTCTTTACTTTTTTATATTGTTTAATTAATTAAGATGGATTTTTCGTTAAAAAAATATTTAGTAAAAATAAGGAAAAATCCAAGAGTGGTGAATCTAGTGGCCAATCTATTCCTCCTCTAATTCCCCGGACTCCCCTACCCAAACCCCATACCCGCCCTCCACCTGCTCCTATTCTTGATAGTGATAATACTTTATTACAATTTACGGAGAGTCAATATATGCATAATGTTGGTGGCGGTGAACACTTAGATGATGAATATATGAATGCTCTTTATGGTAATCCAACTATTGATGAAGATAATGAGGAGGAAATAGATTTTGATGAAACGCAATCGGATGACGATACACCCACTAGTCATGTTGTTGAAGTTAACCCAACTAATCCAAATGATGCCCCGTCTGACCCCCCGATTATTACCCCTACTTTTTCTAGACAATGTTCTAAACGGGCCGAAATATCTCTTGTTTGGCCATTTTTTATTCAAATAAGAGAAAAGAATAAGGCTAAGTGTAAAACTTGTGGCAAAGAGTTAGCTTTTAACTGTGTTACTTGGGGGGAGGGGGAGAGGGGGAGTTTGAGGAGACAAATAATGATACACCCTCAAGATAAAGTTAAATATCTTCATATGAAAGCTTCGGCCGAGGGGACAAGTATACCTAATCAGGCTGATCCTAGTACCGGGTGTACCTAGTCAGGTTGACCCTAGTACCGGGTTAAATCAATTTCAACCGAGAATTAACACTGTTACCGGTGATATTTTATATTATGATTCAAAAAAAGATAGGGAAGAATTGGCAAAAATGGTTACTGACTTACTGTTATGTGCTTACACTACAATTTTCCTTCTAACCCTCACTTTGTGCATTATATTAGAACTTTTTTTAATCCTATTTATAAAGGATGGCCTCGCACAGCCGTAAAGAGCGATATTTATAAATACAAATATGAATATGAACAATATTTGCACTATTTATTTACTCATATTAATTATCGTGTTGCTATTACTACTGATATTGGTAGAAGTGATAATGACTGTGATTATCTTACTATAGCAGTCATTAGATTAATGAGGATTGGATAATGCAAAAGCGCATTATAGCTTATAGAATAATTAATTCACGTCACACATGGCAGTTTATTTCTAGCACGATTACAGATATTTGTAGATATTTTTGCATTAGTGATAAGATAATGTCAATTTCAATGGATAATGCTACTAGTAACACTAATGTTGTAGCCTTGCTTACCACTACACTAAATCCTGCATTTAGTAATATTTTTCATGTTAGATGTATTTGTCATATTTACCATTTAATTGTGGGTGATAGTATGAGAATTTTAAATGTTGAAATTGAAAAGGTTAAAAATGCTCTTCACTGACTTTTTTATTCAAACCGTAGAAGTAGACTTAGAGAATATTTTAAAAGATTCGATGAATTTCGCCTAAGAGAAAGAAAGGTTCCTAAACCTTGCCCAACTAGATGGAATTACATGTATGAAAGTTTAGTTGTTACATATGAATATAGAAACCCAATAAACTCAACGTTTAATGCGCATGTAAGTGATGATGATGAGCACCTTACAAATGCGGATTGGGCTAATGTTAAAGTACTTGTAGATTTTTAAATTTTTTTTATATTGCTACAAATGAATTTTCTGGGCAATATTATCCTACTATTTCTAACTGTTTAGTTTATCTTGCAGAACTTGCAAATTTGTTTGTTTATTTTTCAGAGAGTGGAGAAAATTTATGAACAAGCTATTGATTCTATAAGAAAGAAATTTAAAAAATATTTTTGTCCTATTCCCCCTATTTATGGTGTTGCTGCCTTGTTAAATCCTACTATGAAATTAGGAGGTCCTCAATATTGGTATCAATCTATTTACCATGGTTTAGCACTTGAAAATGAGGAGTTGTCTGGTCTTTCGGCCGCACAAGCCTTAATTATAATGCTAGACCAAATGTTCCAACTCCTTCTTCTTCTAGTTCTCAATCATCTAAAAGAACTGCGGGAGTAAGAGCACTTACTACTTGGGCCGAGTTCAGGGGTTCTCAAAGTTCTAGTACTAGTAATTGTTCACAACTAAATAAGCTTGAAGTTTATTTGTCACAAGGAATTGAGGAAGTGAATCCCGACGACTCCTTTAATATTTTGGAATGGTGGAAGGACAAAGAAAAACACTTTTCGATTCTTTCAAGGATGGCCCGAGACATTTTAACCATTCAATCTTCAACAGTGGCATCAGAGAGCGCTTTCAGTCAAGCAAGACTTCAACTTGGTGATTATAGAGCGTCTATGAGGGAGAGCTCGGAAAAATCAGTACTTTTCAGAGATTGGATCCATTCGGAACGAAGAAATTTTGGCTTGCTGAATCACAACCAGAGGTAGACGAAGCTTACGAAGAAATGCTAGCTGAACTTGCGAAGGATGCAGCTTCGCCCGAAAGCGGTGATGAGCAAGCTTCTTTTCCGCCACCACCAATTGAAATTCCTCCGAACCTTGGATGATTTATGAAATTTGTAAGAGATACCATGTAAAATTAATATGTAACTTGTATTTTGGCACATCTTGATTAGTTTCTTTTTCTTCTCAATAGTGGTATTAGCACCTTGTTGTGCTCATTCCATGGGGGGAGGAAGACTAAGAAAGATATTACCATATTTTGTTAATGCTATAATAAAAAATTATAATGCATTGCTTTGAATATATCTTTACAATATTTTTAAATTTGAATATCTCTTTACAATATTTTTATAATTATAATTAATTCACAATTCTATAATATAGCTTTTACAAGGAATTGCCTTAACAAATTTTAAAAAAATAAAAATTGAAAATTAATCGTTGGGCCCACAAAGCCCGGGACCATTAGTTTGTGGTCCCGGTCAGGTTCCTCCCATAAGCCCACGAAGCCTGGGCCCATTTAGGACCAGCCCACGAAGCTCGGACCCACTTAGGACTGACCCCCGAGGGCGGTTTAGGCCCGGGCCCGACCCAGAATACAGCCTTAACTACTGTAATCTTGTTCTCCGTGTGAGCTACTAAGTTTAGACACAAAAAAATGATTATTTTGCCATCGAATATGGGTAAGGAAGATTTTTCTTTTTATACTCACAGCCTTTGAAAGCTTAGTAGCTTTTATGGAGAAAATTTACAGGTATTTAGGCCAAGACCCCCCCCCCCTCCCACCCCAAAATAGTAGGTGTTTTTTAACAAATAAAAGACACACACACATATATATATATAATACTATATATTTTCTTGTATTATCTGAAACTTAGTTTTTGCTGCCAATACATGAAATTTTCTCTCTATGTATCGCATTTGAAACATTAACCAGGAAACAAAGATGAAGAGATTGGGTTTGGGTATGGTTAAGGATCTTTGAATTTCCCTTTTGGATGGTATTTCAATATTTTTTTTTTTTGGTTCTATTTGCCTTTTAGGGTTGCCGCTTTTTGCAAATGAGAGTTTTTTTTTAATGTACGTGAGGTTCAACTTGCCACATGAAATTTTCTCTGAGTTAGGCATTTTGAACATTTTATATTGTATGATTGTATTAATACAGTGGATTAGAAATGTATTCACTTTTGGAAAAAATAGAAGGCTAACATAAT
The DNA here is from genome assembly GCF_000715075.1 of Nicotiana tabacum. NCBI lineage: Eukaryota > Viridiplantae > Streptophyta > Magnoliopsida > Solanales > Solanaceae > Nicotiana > Nicotiana tabacum. The sequence continues at coordinate 967,348 of NC_134100.1, forward strand.
GGAAAAATTATTAAGAAGTACTACTAAAATTAAGATTGTTTTATCTAGCCTTATTAACTTGTTGCATCTATTGACTACACGTCTAGGGTATATAATTTGTAACTAATGGCAAATCTTTTACATTGGTCTAATGTTAATATTTTTGGATGTTTCAGATCGAGTTTAGTTGGGTGGGCAAAATTGCCTTCTAAAGGTGGATAATCAAGGACATTGTTGTATGTTTCACTCATTCTTTATCCCTTTTACTCAGTTCAAATATGATTGTTATGTGTTTGTCTTACTCTTTGAAATTCATGAAAAATAATCTTTTTATTGATAGGTTGTTGTTGGGCTTCCGGCGCAACAGTAGCTATTACTGCGGTGCATGCTCGTAAAAATGGGGAGATAATTCCCCTTCAAAGCAACATTTATTAGATTGCATGTATAATAATAACTGATACGATATATGTTTTGATTCTGTGCAAAAGCGTCTCAATAAAACTCGTGGCCTAAAGTCAAATTTTAATAAGGGACCTTAATTTTTTTTCTTTTATGTTTATAGTATAGTTATCTTGCAGTATATAGTATTAATATTACATTAGTTTCTTTTCTTTTCTTTCTTTCTTTCTTTCTTTTTGCATGTTATATATTTATCTTGTAAAATATACTATTAATATTCACATTGGTAAAAAAAAAAATTTAAATTAATAAGAAGTTAGTCACGTATTTACAATTTATTATCTTGAATCTTATTGTAAAAAGCGTTATTTATCAATATGAAGATTTGAGTATCTTAATTCAAAGTTCTAAAATATTTCTAGTGTTGAAAAATATATAGTCTTTCTCTCCATTTTTACAAGGATTTTGTATTTTTTTCCCCTTTTTTTATGAACTTTAATATTTTTTAAGTGAAAATAAAATAATAAATCCACAATTAAAAATATTTTTGGGGTTCCAAAATTTAGGAGACCTAAGGCAAAGATTTTACTAACCTCCCCTTTGAGCCACCCTTGATTGTGCGTTGTGTTTTTTGTTTAAAAATAAAATTACAGAAAGTATACATGACCCCCCAAGCTAGAAATTGAAGCTACAAAGAAACTGATCAAAGAAGGTCAAAAAGAAGCTATGCATGCAATGTTAATTGTTGGGCATGGTGTAGAAGATGGCTTGGAGTTCTGTTTGGTGAAAAATATTTGGGGGAAAGGAATGGGGCCACAAGGTTATGCGAAGATTGAACGTGGTATGTATGCTTTCTAGATTATCTTGTAGACAATTAAAATTTGATTAAATTTAAATCCATAAAAAAATGGATTTTATCTCAAAATTAAATATATATATTAGTCCAAATAAATATTATGGACTAGTATAATTGGTTTAATTATTTAAATCTAATCAAATTGATTTAAATAAATGTCATATAATATTGGACTAGCCCATTAGTTGGCCTTCCATCAAATAGGTCGGACTATGAGCCTCAAGCCCAATAGTCCACTAGGGTTTTCTTGGATGTTACTCCACCCTAAACCTATATAAAGAGGTCAAAGGAGAAAGCTAGAACAACAATGAAGTAAGCAGAAAGAAAGGTTAAAGAAGCTCTGAAGAATGACATCAATTACTCTGAATCATGCACTGAGTAAACCTCCTTTCAAGTCATTCACTGCCTCAATGCATAGACATATATCCTACCATTACACGATACTGTGTGATAGCAATGCACGAATCGTCATAACAATCAATGGCAAATCTCAAAACCTTAGATAATACTGATACTGAGCTGAAACAGCAGAACGACCTTCCACAAGGCGATGACAATAGCCCAATCAAGTACGCAGAGAGAAACATCCTGCACCACATCTGTAGTACCATTACAAATCCTCGATTCCCAATTTATAACAAGCACTTCACGTAACATAAGATTGAATAGGAAGGAAATGAAGGCACAAGCCTCAAAGGAATCAAATTGCACAATGAGGAATCAAGAAGGAAAGTGCTCCTAACAACCCTATAGCCTCTCGAAGATAATTACAGACGTCTTTGTACCGATCTGCAAGATTCTACTAGACTCACTCATGATTCGTGAGACCTAAATGAACCTAGTGCTCTGATACCATGTTGTCATGACCTAAAATTCATTAAAGGTCGTGATGGCGCCGGACACCACTATCAGGCAAGCCAACACTAAGTAATTAATTAAATCCTCATTTTAATATTATCGAAATCATAAATTTCCTTCAATTTAACTAGTAAACAGATGAACTTTACAGAATAATTAATAATATTTTCCTATTTCAATACTAAATATCCCATAATCATCCTAGAACCCGTTGTCACAAGTGCATGAGCATTTACTAGGAATTTAGAATACAATACAAGAACCGTTCGGAATACAAATTTCGACAGAAAAGAATATACAAGTACTCTGAAGGAGACTCTGCTGGCTGCGGATCGTCTCATAAGATGCAGCTCACCTAAATCCTCGTATCAACTGCGCCGCTGCGCCCATAATGCCACTGAACACACATGTGCCTGTACAACAAAATGTACAAAAAGTGTAGTATGAGTACGAAAATAATGCGTACCCAGTAAGTATCCAGTCTAACCTCGAAGAAGTAGTGACGAGAGGTCGACTCTGACACTTACTAGTGGTCCAATAATATGATAATATGAAATTCTAATTAAGCAGGATATACAACAATAAGACTCAGAACAAGAAATAACTTAACAGGTCTTCCCCATTTCAAGAACTTAAATCACTTCCTTCCTTTAAAAATATGATCACACAAACACTGAATTTATACAAATTATAAAAGGGACTTCTAGTTCTATCATCAGACATGAATTCCATCGAGGACGTTCGGCCCGATCCAACATAAAAATTAAACTGTGCACTGCCGAGGATCGAACGGCGCGAACCATAGATGCATCTATTACCCCTCTCACGAATCATACATGCAACGCGGTCAAATACAAATTTAAGGAATAACTATGTTTGCATATCATACTTGCGATGCGAGCACACATAAATTTCTTAAGTTATTATAGTATTCTTCCATTCTTTTCAAAATACGAAGTTCAAATGAAAACTTTTAATATCCCAACTTTTCCTCAATTTCAACTCCTTTCAAAACATATAATAAGAAAACTCAATCTCCCTCCCTCTCGAGGCAAACAATAAACATAAATCAATAATAATATCAACAAGGCATGATGTAAGCCTCAAACTACCCGGACATAGGCATAGCTAATAGCTACGTACGGACTCTCGTCACCTCGTGCGTACGTAGCCTCCCATAAATAGAAGCACATAATAATTTAGTTCACCTATGGGGTTAATTCCCTCTTACAAGGTTAGAAAGGAGACTTACCTCGCTCCGAAATTCCATCATCGGCTCCCAAGCCCTTCTGACAACTCAAACCGATGCCCAACGCTTCAAAACTAGTCAATAGATGAGCAAATCCATAAATATATACTCTAATATTCATTATAATCCTATTTACATCAATTTCCAACTTCGTTCGAAAAGTCGATAAAAGTCGCCCTCGGGACCACGTGCCCAAATTCCGAAATTTTTTGAAGATAAAGAACATCACGAACTCAAATATATAATTTATTCTCAATATCTCATGCCCAAATTCGTAGTCAAAATCCAAAATACCAATTTTTAGGTTTCTACCAAAACCCAAATTTCCACTAATTTTCCATGAATTTCCATGTTAAAATCTATATATAATCCAAGTATTTAACTTGCAATAGGTGGGAATCACTTACTCAAGTAGATGATGAAGATGAAGCTCAAAGATCACTCCAAGTTCGTCTGCCATGGAGGAAATGAGATGAAATGAGCCAAATACATTTTTGCAAACGTATACACCGCTAGGCAACCCTTCTTCGCGTTCGCGGGCCTCCCATCGCGTTCACGATGAACAAAATTCTCAAAAGCCATTTCCAAGCTCTTCTCAGACAGCCTCTAGTATAATGACCACAAATTTTTATACAAAACTCCAAATGACAAATGGTTTAACTTTCTGACAACTAAACTTTTATGTTTTGGTCATCTCCCAATTCCTTATAGATTTCGATATATAAGTTTTCAAAGTCAGCCATGTGCAACACAAATTTCTTCGTCATCTTCCCAGACAGCATGTAGTGTACCAGCCATAACGTTTTGTACACAAATCCAAATGCTAAATGGTTTACTTTTCTAAAAACTAGACACAAAGGACTACAACTTTTATTGTTGGACCACCTCCAAATTCCTTAGATTGCGAGATATGAGCCTCCGAAGTTAAACCTGTGCAACAAAAATTTTCTTCTTCGCGAACGCGAAGAACAAAATCTCAGAAGCCAAATCCTTCTTCGCGAACGTGAAGAACAACACCAGGCATCAGTAAATCAGCATCCAAAGTAACCCAAAATGATCCGAAATATACCCGAGGCCCCTGTGACCCCGTCCAATCATACCAACCTATCCCAAAATATGACACGAACTTGCGTGTGGCCTCAAATCACATCAAACAACATCGAAATCATGAATCACATCCCAATTCAAGCTTAATGAATTTCAAATTTCCACATTCGATTCCGAAACCTATCAAATCACGTCCGATTGAACTCAAATTTTGCACACAAGTCACATTCGACATTAGGACTTACTCCAACTTCCGGAATCGGAATCCGACCCTGATATTAAAAAGTTCACTCCTGGTCAAACTTCTCAAAACCTTCAAATTCTAACTTTCGCCAAACGACTCCAAAATTACCTACGGACCTCCAAATCCACTTCTGGACGCACTCCTAATACCAGAATCACCATACGGAGCTATTCTCAGACTCGGAATCCCAAACGAACATCAATAACATTGAAATGCACTTCAACCCAAATTTATGAAATTCTACCAAAATGTTAACTTCCAGAATAGGCGTCGAAATGCTCCTGGGTCATTCAAAACCCGATCCGAACATACGCCCAAGTCCGAAATCATCATACGAATTTGCAGGAACCTTCAAATTCCGATTCCGAGGTCGTTTACTCAAAAACTCAATCTTAGTCCATTCTTCCATCTTAAAGCTTCTGAAATAAGATTTTTCTTTCCAGATCAACTCCGAACTTCCCGAATTTCAATTCCGATCACGCGTACAAGTCATAATACCTGAAGTGGAGCTACTCATGGCCTCAAACCGTTAAACGACACGCTAGGGCTCAAAACGACCGGTTATGTCGTTACACTATCTAACAAAAAAATCAAGAGAACCCAAATATGAAGACCCAAATAGAAGAGACATTTGGCGATAAACTTGCGGGTGTTTGGAGGAATCATCATAAATGATTAAAGTTTGTCGTTCACAATACATAAATTATTCAGCCAGAACTGCTCCTGTATAAGGAGCATACATCTTCAAATAACAAAGATTCTGCTTATATGATTAAAACTATTTATATTTCTAAATTTACTAAATTTAGAAAGTTCTCTTTTCGACATCATTATTTGAAAAAAAAAATTAAGAAAAAGGTTGTCTTTGTACTGAATATGAGTTGGTTTAGAATTGAATCATTTGGCCAAAGTTCATCCTTGATGGCCACTGCCTATAAAGATTGAGACTGTTAGATAATCCATTGCCAATGCTAAAGCCTAGAGGTAAAAGACACATTTAAAAAGTGAATAATATATGGGAAAAAGCAACAGAATCGGCAGAAAAAATAGAAGTCCGACTAATTCCACGAGATATCTGTTACCTCCCACTAGTAACATGTACCAAGTAACTCTATCCACCAAGGCTTTGATAGATGGATAAAAATCACCTAGTATTTTTTACTTCCGCTAGGATTTGAACCTGAGACTTTAGGTACTCACCCACTTCATTGACCACTAGACCACACCCTTGGATGCTCGACTTCATCCAACTCTTGTTTATTCAAAAAATCCCAAGCATCTCAATAGCAAAACATAGAGCTAATTTACTAAAGATCAAAGAGCAAATGTCTCTTAAAAATCCCAAACATATTAGAGAGAGCATTAGAAGCTTACACCATAAGTGCGGTTACAGGAGGAGCATAAATACCTCTGTGACTGTTGTTATATTGCAATCATTATTTGGTATGAGAACAAAAGTGACTTACGCTAAAACTTAGGCAAAACATTTATAACAAATAACTTCCCTAAAAACAAGGAAAATTTGATCGTTCTCATTTGCACATATAACACAGATCTATACAAGTACTATATAAGAACCGTCATCATGCAATTAAAAAAACAAACAAACCTGGATTTCACCAGACTGACGTTTGTGACCAGTATCAAGTCCATGTGGGGCAGATAACGCTTTGAAGTGTTTTTCATCTTAATATGAAATGAGGCACCACCTTGATTGACAATGGCCACCGAAATCCTGATACGAAAGAGAATCATTTTAACCTAATATAAACAACTACAACTATCCAATTTACTTATTACCTCAGAAAAAGGGGCTTTTGTTTTTGGAACAAACGGCAGTGTTTTCTGACACCTCTAATCAGGCTTTTATTGCGATATGTTATGCTTTTTCCCCATTGCTAGTATGTTGATGGGTCGCGCGCCCGGCACACATGTTTTCGCCTGGGATGTCCATAACTCAAAGTAGGTGACCGTTCCTAACGGCCACCGCCCGACTAAACATACCCATCACCAGATTCATATGAGCTACTGAGGAGTAAGCAATGATCTTCTTAAGATCGATCTGCCTTAAAGTGTTCGAGATAGTATATATTATAGCAATCGCGCTTAAAGTATAAATAAAAGGAGTGGAACAAAGTGTCGCTTTGGGAAACATGGGCATTAAAAATCTTAAAAACCCGTAGGTTTCCAATTTTAAAGCAATTCCGGCCAAGATGACGGATCCTGCTGTAGGTGCCTCTACATGAGCTTCGGGTTACCAAATAAGAACCGGTACCATAGGCACTTTGACGGTGAAAGAGGCGAAAGAAGCAATCCATTGAACCTTTCTCAGCAATGAAAATGAATAAAACCAGCCATCATCCTCAAACTTTAATCGACTACCTTATTCTTTCCTATACGAATATGATCTTTATTCATAAGATTTATACTTCTGATAAACATTTAACAAATTGCTAAATTAGAAACTGGGAAGCTAGTTTTTAGCAATTAGAAATTCTTTTTCTTTATAGGCTAGGCAAAACTTTCATAAGGAACTGCATTTTAAGCAGAAAAACCAAGTCACAACTCACAAGCAACCATATCGAAATAGAAAGCCTCACAACGGGGGAAAGAAAAAAACATTTAACACTAAATACTCAATTTGAACTTTTTATGCTCACAGCTAGTGGTGACAAAATGGTTAAACGAAAGCTGTTGTGATATCAGATAAGTAGTAGGGGTCAATTTTTGTAATTAGAGAAAGTTGTAATTAGTCGGTTAAAAGGGTAGTTAACACTGTTCTATATAAAAACAGTGTACTCATATATGTTAGAGAGGCTATAATGAGAAATCTTCTTCTTCCTTCTCTCTAGAACCTTCCTCCATTGTAGAACATCTCATTGCATGTTTCAATTACTGAAGATTTACGTGTAAATTGACATGGTATCAGAGCAGCAAGACTGAGGACACTAGCTCCGATGAGAGGTTCCGGCGAGTCAGCTAAAGTTTGAAGAAATTCACCGGAGACGAAGCATAATTTCAGATCGCCATGGCAGGAAATGAGGCAACCTCACTCGAACACAATCATCCTCTATTTCTTCAAGCAGCAGATGCACCAGGTCTAGTTTAGTTCCAATTAAACTCGCAGGGCCAGAAAATTATGCTCTGTGGAGTACGGCAATGAAACTAGCACTTATGGGGAAAAGCAGACTTGGATTTGTAGATGGAACATGTGTTCAAAGTTCGTATAGAGGAGAATTAGTAGCACAATGGAAAAAATATGATGCGATTATAGTGTCGTGGATTGGAAGCACAGTCTCTAATGAATTGATGCTAAGCATAGTTTTTGCACCTAGTGCTAGGAAAGTATGGAGTGATTTTAAGGAGAAATTTGATAGATGTAGTTTAACTAGAATATATCATCTCTGGTAAGAGATTGCTAGGCTTACACAAGGCACTAATTCTGTGACTACTTACTATACAAAGTTGTCAGATCTATGGAGTGAATTAGATGTATTGGTACCTCTGCCTTCATGTGATTGTGAAGAATCAAGGCCTTCAATAGAACATCTGAGAAATCAGAGACTTTTGACATTTCTCATGGGCCTAAATGAGAGCTACAACAATGTAAGAAGCAATGTGCTTCTCAAAAGACCAGTTGTGACTGTAAATAAAGCTTATGCCATAATGGCACAGGAGGAGAGTCAACAAACACTAGGTGTAGTTGACACAAATGGAGATCCATTAACTATGCTTGCAGGAAAGGGACAGGCTTTAAAGCCTAAAAAATTTGGACTGATTTGTGAACATTGTGGCTACAAGGGACATTTGAAGGAGAACTATTACAAAATTGTTGGCTATCCAGCTGACTTTAAAAGAAAAAAGAAACCTCAGCCAGGAGGAAATAGATCTTTTGCCAATGCTGCAAGAACTGAAGAAACAGGAGGGACAAACACTCAGCCACAAGGACATTTCCTCACTGAGGAATAGTATTAGCAGCTTATAGGGCTTCTGAACAAGCAAGGAGGTGAAGAATTCTCTACAAACATGGCAAGTATTATGACTTTACTATCCAATATTCCTCTAACTAGTTGGATAGTAGACTCTAGGGAAACTTATTATATTGCTCATGATAAGAATATAATGAGTGATATAAAACAATTTGGAGGACATAGAATTCAATTGCCAATAGGAAATAAGGCAAAGATAATGTATACTGGAAAATCTACTATTTTAGGAGGCAAATGTATAAAGGATGTACTGTATGTACCAGATTTCAAGTTTAATTTGTTGTCAGTTGCAAAACTCACTAGAGACCTCATTTGCACAGTGAAGTTCTTCCCTGATTTTTGTGTGTTGCAGGTACTTTATAGTGGCAAGGTATTGGGGATTGGTAGAGAATCTGATGGTCTATATATACTAAGGGAATATGCACAAGCAGCATACATAATAGTAGGAGCAGTAATAAAAGAAGAACAAACACAACTTTGGCACTACAGACTGGGACATGCATTATGGAATTCTATACAACATATATCATCTCTACAAGACAAGATATGTGCAGGACAATCAAGAAATTATAGTGTTTGTCCTCTAGCCAAACAGAGTAGATTGCAGTTTCCTAACAGTATAAGCAAGTCTAAAGTAGTTTTCCAGCTAGTTCATTTAGATGTATGGGGTCCTTACAAGACACCTACATATAATAGAAAGTATTACTTTGTGACTATGGTTGATGATTTTACCAGATACACATGGGTATGCTTGATACAATCTAAGTGTGAAGTGTGTGCTGTATTGAAAATTTTTATTGCAATAATAAAGACACAATTTGATACTGACATCAAGACCCCGAGATCAGATAATGGTACAGAAATTTTCAATGCCAAGTGTAATGAATTGCTGGCTGAAAATGGGATCATGCATGAAAGTAGTTGCCCATATACTCCTCAACAAAATAACATAGTTAAGAGAAAACATAGGCACATTCTAGATGTTGCTAGTGCACTGAAATCACAGTGGAGTACCTTTGAAATTCTGGAGTGAATGTGTTAGGACTGTTGTATACTTAATCAATAGACTCCCAACACCAGTACTGCAAGGCAGGAAACCATATGCTATGCTCTATGAGAAGTCAACTATCTTAGATCATTTGAGAGTGTTTGGATGTCAAAGTTTTGCTTGTAGTCTTCCTAAAGGAGACAAATTTTCTCCCAGAGCAAGGAGAGCAGTGTTCATTGGATATTCTGAGACATAAAAGGGTTATAGACTATATGATCTTGATAATCATACGGTCTTTGTTAGCAGGGATTTCAAGTTTCAGGAGTATGTTTTCCCTTTCAAACAGGCTTCTAACAACCATGATGAAGAAGCATTGTTTTCAACATCTGTTGAGCCTGTTTTTGATCTCAATCCCCCTTCCCATCATACACCATCTACCTCACAAGATGAGGAAGCCACCTTTACACCCATCTTGACAGAACCTGAAGTAACATTAGAAGGTTCTGAGAATGTTGCTGTTAGTGAAGGCCAAGATACTCTTCCACAAGTGGAGGAACCAACTTCCCAGGTGAAGGAACCAGCTCTCCAAAATGACATGTTGATCAACTCACCTTCCTTTACTACCATACCTCCACCTGCTCCAATTTTCGAAAACCCTAAACCTCACAGACAAACCAAGTGTCGCACCTCCTTTTTCCGCCCCCGCGAGGGTGCAATGGAGTTTTCTCCAATTGAAGGACAGTCGAAACGGGATTTATTAATTATTTAAGAGTCGTCACCTGGGAATTTTAAGGCGTCCCAAGTCACCAATTATAATCCCTGAATCGAGGAGAATATGACTCTGTTTATTATTCTGCGAACCAGAAATCCTGAGTAAGGAATTCTGTTAATTCGGAAGAAGGTGTTAGGCATTTCCGAATTCCGTGGTTCTAGCACGGTCGCTTAACTGTTTTATTATTGGCTTAATTATCTTGATTTTATATAAATATTATCTGATTTTATTACCGCTTATACTTATTGTGATTGAGAACCCTTCTTTGAATCGAATTACGCGTACGTATATTCGTGTTATAAATTAAAAAAAATGCGGAATTGTGTCATGCGCACGTGTACACAAAATAACTTTTGACAATATATTTATTGAGCACATTTTTTCGAGATTGTGTTGAATCAAGAATAATTATTTTTCTTAAATAATGAACCGCACATCGCGAGTTTTCATGAAATTAATTTAACGCCTTTAAAGGAAAAAAAATCCTTTTATTAAATATTCGCTCGAAATTGCGCGTACGCATAATCCGAATTTTTGCTTTTAAAAATATAATCAGAGTACGCGAACGTATTCCTAATTGCGCAAAATATTTGCAATGATGTTAGAGATTTTTTCACAAATTGTTTGTTGTATCTATTCTATATGAAAATACTGAGAAATTCATATTCAAGGGGTGTCTTTAAATTCTTTTAAAAGAAATTCACAAATTTGAATATTGCCCGTTGACTATAATTTCCGAGTATTAATTATGCTCATCCCAAGACTATTCAAACTCTCAATGAAAGGATAAAAATATGATTAATACTATTTTTAAACAAATATGACATATATATATATATGCCAAAGAATAAATTGCATATGAAACTGAAAATAAATGATTCATAAAGGAAGGAAATATTTTCCGAGAATTTGCATTATTTACTTAATGCAAATTCTACTTCTAATTATCATTGATATGAAGTGTGGCAATTTATGCTTATACATCTCTTTTCATTCTTATATGCTTGCTTTTAATCTAATAGGCCTAATTATTTGGTTAATTTGTTTTATGAAGGTAGATAGACATCGAGCTATAATGGCCGAATTATTATACAAGTTAATTTAATAAAATTACCTTACATGTAACTTAACTGTATATCATATTCATAACGTATTGTAATAAGCTACATCATATCGCCTTTCGCCCACTTTTATACACATATCTATTATTTTATCGACATCACCATCTTAACCTTATGTAACAATAAATATCACTACTATAGTTATCTTGGCACTTCTATATCATTTCTTACTTAACCAACAACAAAATTTAAATAATGACCAACATTCATACCATATTCCCTACTTCGACAATTTAATATGATTAAACTAATGAGATAATGAGCTAATGTTATTACAAATCTTTATACGAACTTTCAAAGTAAGACAATTAGCTCATAGCTATCAAATTGAATTCACTACTAATTAACTAACATAAAAAATAAAATTTAAATTGATGAACTTGGACAAATAAAAAAATAGAATTTCAATTCAATCTTCGTTTATCCGCCATATTGAATCTCTTTCCAACATAGAATTTAAAAGGATATGTACCTGAAAATGGAGGTAGAAGTAGTAAGTTTCAGCAGTTGCAGCAGTAACAAAATCAACACAATACTAGTTTTTCCACAGATTTGAGCAATAATAAGACCCGAAGAACCCAGATGAATAGGGACAGAAACTTGAGAAAAAATTTCAGATTTCACCGAACAATATTCGCAAGCAAACAACGGACAGATTCTAGAAAAGTAACATTTTTCAGATTTTTCAGTTTCTCTCCTGTTTTGGACTTCTTGTTTCTGATTTTTCTATTTTTGTTGCTGTATATCTGCGTGTGTGTGTGACTGCCCTCTTGTTCCTTCAAAACTCTCCTCAAAAAATTCTCTCTATGTCTTAAAAACTCTCTTCTGAAAACTGATCCTAAAATCTGTTTGCTTTCCCAATTTCACACTCTCTTTTTCTCTTAAAACTCTTAAAGACTGCCCTCTTAAAATTCCTTCCAAACTCTCCTAAAAATTCTCTAGGATCTTAAAAACTGATCCCTTAAGGTCTGTCCAGCTCCTGTATTTATACAGGGCTGGTTCTATACTCATTAGTATTGGAGGGACCCTTTATCCCTTTAACAACCAGAAAGTTTCCATTGAAACTTCTTTTTAATACTTTATGTGATCCTAACATGATTTTCAGCAGCCCCATTATCCCTTGTTCCCCCTTTATTACTTAAATATAGCCATTAACATTACATTATAATACACTAGCACTAACACCCTGTTTTTACTGTTTCATTCCCAGAAATGCCCCTGACCTACTGTTATTACTTGAAAAATTAGAACCCACTGTAAAACAGATTCTACAATCTGTATAGACTTAACTATCCTTCTGATTTACAGCTATAACCAATCCTATGACTTTGAGACAGTATATTACATTCTAATAACTGATTGACAAAAACTGCATTTAAATAGGGAATTCTCAACTGAATACTGAAAAAACAACCTTAACATTATACAGAATATGCAGGATTATTTCCACTGGAATTCAAAACTGAATTAAAAGCAAACAAATACAGGAGCATTGTCAATATACTGACAATGTCCTGTTTAGAAAACAACAATACAGCATACATTTGAATTCACTGATTCACAAACAAACATGATTCAATTGACGAGTACTAATCAATTGACTATTTACAACATTTGTCAATAATTAGTCTAAACAATAGAAGCAGACTGTTTCAGTCAACATTTTCAGAAATGAAAATTCGTAATATAACTAATCGACGAACTTAATCGAGTCGATTACACACATTGTAAACAATCACAACCAATAGAAACAATTCACATTCGGATCAAGTAGATAGGTAGGGGACAGAAATGACAGAATTGATCAAAACAAATATGAAAAATCAGAAAGCTATTGACACAGACAACAATATACTTAGAATACACAAAATAATAGAAAATAATACCTCTGAATTTTAATCAGACTCGAACTCAACTTGGATTTCGGATTTTTTGTTTGAAATCAAACTGACCTTAGTCGAAGTATTTTCCACTGAAAATACTTCGACTAAGGTCGATTAAACCTCAATCTTCATCATAATCTGAACAGAATCCGGAAGTTTGGTATTTTTAGGGTTCTTAAAAACTCGATTTGGGATTTAACCATTTCTGGTCAGATTCGAGAAGAACCAAACATGACACAATGGTGAGGATAGCCTAGGGGTCATTTGGTGTTAGTTTGAAACGGATCTGAGTCTGTTCTTGTTTGATCCGAATCTTCAAAAGAAGATTCGAGAAGTTCTGAAACTGATTCGAACCAAATAAACGATAGATCCATATTCAGGGTGACTAGGGGAAGCTGTGGTGTCGATTTGGGACTGTTAGGTCTAGATCTGAACTTGGCTCGAATCTTCAAATGAAGATTCGAGAACCTCCTGGGAGATTCGAACCAAGCTGGTAACATATTCGGATAGAGGGTGTTCAGGGGGTCCTAGGGTGTTAAGTTGGTGACCGGCGGCGTTGATGCCGCCGGGTTTCAGGCGAAGGGGAATAGGGGCGGCTAGGGTTAGGGGTCTGTTTTGGAACGATGAATGAACAGGAGCGGAGAGGGGGGGGGGTGTTCAGTTAGGGGCTGGGTAGAGGCTTGGGATTTATATAGGGGTGGGGTGGACTGGTATCGTCCGTTGGATCAAGTAGAATGGATGGCTGAGATCTACTCACTTAACCAAACGGTGTCGTTTGGTTTAGGTTAGGGGGACGGGTTGAACCGGGTATCGGATCGGGTAAGGGTCTTGGGTTAGGGTGATGAAATCTTGGCCGTTGGTTGGATTTAATCCAACGGCCCTTGATAAGGGGTAACCAAACGACGTCGTTTGATTCTGTTTTGAATTGGACCGGACATGGTCATTTGGATTGGGCCTGATTTTGTTTAGAAAATTTGGCCCAGATCCGTTTTTGCCCATTTAATTCCACTCTTTTTAATTTCCAATTTAATTCTTCAATTATAAAAACAAAATTACTCCTTCAAAATATTAATCAACCTTTAACAATTTAACACATAGACAAAAATATTAATCACATAGTGAAACATTAAAATTAGAACAAACACATATTTTTGTAATTTTATTTAAATTAACTTAATTAAATGCATACTTAAATCCTAGACGAAACATGTATTTTTATTTTAATTTTGTTTAATTATAACAAAGCAAACATTTTACGGACATAAACAAATATTTATCACCACGCAAATTCAGAAATTACACAGTAAAAGAAATTTATTTTGATGTATTTTGGAGCAGTTTTTCGTAAGGCAAAAATCACGTGCTCACAGCTGCCCCTCTTTGTGCGGAAACTCGAAGAGTTTTCGTACAAAGATAAAGTGAGCGGACACGAGCGATTTTTGCCCGTTCGAATACTCCGTTGGGAAGCATTTTTTAGAAAGATTTGACCGAACCTCTGCTTCAGAGGTTTCCTACATATCCTTGGCTATAAAGGAATCAGGTCAATGTAGTTCGGGAAGTTTTGGGTAACTGGGATTACCGCGGGACTGTGATGTTACTGCTGCTTCGTGCTGCTTTTACTGCTTGCTGACCTCCTTATTACACCTTACTTTAAAGGAAATACAAAAAATTTAAACTAGATTATGGTACAGGAATTGTAAAAATCTTATCTAGATCATGCCCTTGCGTTTCTTGTTGTCTTGATATCTTGGTGACTCTTGGGCATTTGGCTTATTCCGTATTCTTTTCATTATGTCCCGTATTTTCTTTTGGGACTCTTGTTGTTTCTTGCTGGGGATTCTGTTGGACTCCTCTGCTTTATTGATTCTAAATGTGCTTCTATCATATGAGCGAGCTTTTGATTTCAGCACTTCGATTTCATTCCCTCGTTCTTCAGGTGGGTGCCTTGACTGTTTCTTTTCTTTCTTCATCTTCATTCTCCAGGTGGACGCCTGACTTCTTTAATTCTTTATCCTCATTCTCCAGGTGGACGCCTGACTTCTTTAATTCTTTATCCTCATTCTCCAGGTGGACGCCTGACTCGTTCAATTTTCATCCTCATTCTCCAGGTGGACGCCTGACTCGTTCAATTTTCATCCTCATTCTCCAGGTGGACGCCTGACTTCTTCTTTTCTCATCCTCATTCTCCAGGTGGACGCTTGACTTCTTTAATTCTCTGTCCTCATTCTCCAGGTGGACGCCTGACTTCTTCAATTTCTTTATCCTCATTCTCCAGGTGGACGCCTGACTTCTTTAATTCTTTGTCCTCATTCTCCAGGTGGACGCCTGACTTCTTCTTTCTTCATCTTCATTCTCCAGGTGGACGCCTGACTTCTTTAATTCTTTATCCTCATTCTCCAGGTGGATGCCTGACTTCTTTAATTCTTTATCCTCATTCTCCAGGTGGACGCCTGACTCGTTCAATTTTCATCCTCATTCTCCAGGTGGACGCCTGACTCGTTCAATTTTCATCCTCATTCTCCAGGTGGACGCCTGACTCGTTCAATTTTCATCCTCATTCTCCAGGTGGACGCCTAACTTCTTCTTTTCTCATCCTTATTCTCCAGGTGGACGCTTGACTTCTTTAATTCTCTGTCCTCATTCTCCAGGTGGACGCCTGACTTCTTCAATTTCTTTATCCTCATTCTCTAGGTGGACGCCTGACTTCTTTAATTCTTCATCCTCATTCTCCAGGTGGACGCCTGACTTCTTCTTTCTTCGTCCTCATTCTCCAGGTGGACGCCTGACTTCTTCTCATCCTCATTCTCCAGGTGGACGCCTGACTTCTTTTTCTCTTTATCCTCATTCTCCAGGTGGACGCCTGACTTCTTTAATTCTCTGTCCTCATTCTCCAGGTGGACGCCTGATTTCTTCAATTTCTTTATCCTCATTCTCCAAGTGGACGCCTGACTTCTTCAATTCTTCATCCTCATTCTCCAGGTGGACGCCTGACTTCGTCAATTCTTTGTCCTCATTCTCCAGGTGGACGCCTGACTTCTTTAATTCTCATCCTCATTCTCCAGGTGGACGCCTGACTTCTTCTTTCTTCATCCTCATTCTCCAGGTGGACGCCTGACTTCTTCTCATCCTCATTCTCCAGGTGGACGCCTGACTTCTTTTTCTCTTTATCCTCATTCTCCAGGTGGACGCCTGACTTCTTTAATTCTCTGTCCTCATTCTCCAGGTGGACGCCTGACTTCTTTAATTCTCATCCTCATTCTCCAGGTGGACGCCTGACTTCTTCTTTCTTCATCCTCATTCTCCAGGTGGACGCCTGACTTCTTCTCATCCTCATTCTCCAGGTGGACGCCTGACTTCTTTTTCTCTTTATCCTCATTCTCCAGGTGGACGCCTGACTTCTTTAATTCTCTGTCCTCATTCTCCAGGTGGACGCCTGACTTCTTCAATTTCTTTATCCTCATTCTCCAGGTGGACGCCTGACTTCTTTAATTCTTCATCCTCATTATCCAGGTGGACGCCTGACTTCTTTAATTTTCTCATCCTCATTCTCCAGGTGGACGCCTGATTTCTTTAATTCTCATCCTCATTCTCCAGGTGGACGCCTGACTTCTTTAATTCTTTGTCCTCATTCTCAGGTGGACGCCTGACTCATTCAATTTTCATCCTCATTCTCCAGGTGGATGCCTGACTTCTTCAATTTCTTTATCATGTATTTCCTAACACAAATATTGTATTTGCCCCTGTTTTAAATCAAAGAAAACTTCGTTAGTTTAAAGCAGGGTGGTTGACTGGGGTATTCTTGCCGATGGTGATGCTTCTCTTCGTTTCTCTTTGTTGCTTTAGAATGGTTGAAAAGACTGTTTTGTCTTTGTAATTGATTCTCGACTATAGGATTTCCCTCTGTATGTTTTCCTTCAAAACCTTTTTAACTGTAATCATATGTCCCTTCTGACTTTGCTGATCCACTTTTGATTTCACCCTTCTTACACCCATATCTTTTATTTCCCACCTTTCGTGGTTGTATTTTGTAGCCTTGGATCTTGGTAGCATACCTTGACATTCCTTCTTGTTTGTTTGGAATAAAACTTATCTCAAAGTTTTTAGAAAAGTAAGATTATTAGTGACGAAATACGTTGATTTCGACAATTATAAAAAGAAAAATCCAATTTTGGATGACTGTTTGAGAAAGAATAAAAACTTATCTGATTGGAGTTACTGGCACCAATGATCAGGGTATGCATTTTGGATTAATCAACCCAGTCTTTTAATCAATCTCCTTTCAATTGTCTCATTTTTGTTTTGTTTTTTTTTTGCCAAAATTTTCATAACTCAACTTCATTTTTCATTACACAGACCTGTTGGACTTGTGACGTTTCAAAAAGTTTTCACCAATAAACCTTCCTCATTTGTTCATTCCTTACTCCCTT
Organism: Nicotiana tabacum; assembly: GCF_000715075.1. Classification (NCBI taxonomy): domain Eukaryota; kingdom Viridiplantae; phylum Streptophyta; class Magnoliopsida; order Solanales; family Solanaceae; genus Nicotiana; species Nicotiana tabacum. The sequence goes on from NC_134100.1 coordinate 985,160, forward strand.
TTCGCCTTATGGTGCCTACAAAGGTTTTCACCAATAAGACTCTCTCATTTTACTTTTCTCTCAACTTCCGTCGCCTTATGGTGCCCGTTTGGGTTTTCACCTATAAGACTCTCTCGTTTTTACTTTCTTTTCTTGTTTGTACCAGAATGTTATGAACCATCTTCATTTGCTTGACTTAGCATTTTTCTAAGATTGGTCGAAAGGTCTTTTTGGTATGGGGTTAGAAATGGAAAAGCTTAAACAATTTTGGTATGTGTTTGAAATTACAACTCTTGGAATCTTTTATTATTCCTAATACAATTTTTGCCCCAGTTCCTTGATTGGGGTCGCTTAATGTTTCTTTTTGTGCACATTTTATGTATGTTGTGCACCCTATGAGCGAGCTGTGAAGCGCCTACGTATCCTTCTTTGAGGAATCAGGTCAAACGTAGTTCACTTCATAATAATGATGATTTTTTTTTAATAATACTTGATTTTATTGATTCCAAGAGAGGGTAGTAAAGAAACAAGTATGGCTCAAAGGGGAAGCAAATGGTATAGTGTTTGGATAGCAGAATAAATTGCCTTTGTCATTCCAATCTTCGAAACAATGCTAAATATAAACACTCAAAAAGTTATGCATAATATCTCTTTACTGCGTCAGAATTGATCGCCATATCTATGCATTTGCCTTCAATGTCTGTTAAGCATAGTGCACCATTTGATAATACTCTGGTCACAATGAATGGTCCTTGCCAATTCGGAGCAAATTTGCCCTTTGCCTCGACCTGATGCGGAAGAATACGTTTCAGCACATGCTGACCTACTTCAAATTTCCGGGGACGTACCTTTTTGTTGTATGCTCTTTCTATTCTTCTTTGATATAATTGACCATGGCATACTGCGGTCAATCGTTTTTCATCAATCAAGTTTAACTGTTCTAGACGGGTTTTGACCCATTCATCATCATCAATCTTTGCTTCGGCGATGATCCGAAGGGAAGGAATTTCAACTTCTGCAGGAATTACTGCTTCAGTGCCATATACCAACAAATAGGGGGTTGCTCCTACTGAAGTGCGAACAGTAGTGCGGTATCCCAATAATGCAAATGGTAATTTTTCATGCCATTGTTTTGATCCTTCTACCATTTTCCGAAGTATCTTCTTTATGTTTTTGTTGGCTGCTTCTACTGCTCCATTCGCCTTGGGCCGATATGGGGTAGAGTTGCGATGTGTAATCTTAAACTGTTGACATACTTCCTTCATTAGGTTGTTGTTAAGATTAGCACCGTTATCTGTGATGATCACCTTCGGGATTCCGAATCGACATATGATATTTGAGTGGACAAAATCGACCACAACTTTCTTGGTTACTGATTTGAATGTCTTGGCCTCAACCCATTTGGTAAAATAATCAATAGCTACCAGAATGAATCTGTGTCCATTGGATGCTGCCGGCTCAATTGGTCCAATCACATCCATGCCCCAGGCAACGAATGGCCATGGTGCCGACATTGTGTGCAATTCGGATGGTGGAGAATGAATCAAATCTCCGTGTATTTGGCATTGATGACACTTGCGTACATAACTGATACAGTCTCGCTCCATGGTAAGCCAATAGTAACCAGCTCGGAGGATTTTCTTTGCCAACACATATCCACTCATGTGGGGTCCGCAAACTCCTGAATGTACTTCAGACATGACAGCTGTAGCTTGTCTGGCATCTATGCATCTTAATAATCCAAGATCTGGTGTTCTTTTATACAACACTCCTCCGCTCAAGAAGAATCCATTTGCCAATCGCCTAATGGTCCTCTTTTGATCTCCTGTGGCTTGTGTGGGATATATCCCCATTCTGATATACTCCTTGATGTCGTGGAACCATGGTTCACCATCAAATTCTTCTTCAACCATATTGCAATAAGCGTGCTGATCGTGGACTTGAATATGTATTGGATCTACATAAGATTTGTCCGGATGGTGCAACATTGATGCCAGGGTAGCCAATGCATCGGCCACCTCATTATGGATTCTTGGAATATGTCGGAATTCCACTGATTGAAACCGCTGACAAAGATCATGTAGACATTGTCGGTATGGTATGAGCTTCAAGTCTCGGGTTTCCCATTCTCCTTGAATTTGATGTATCAAAAGATCCGAATCTCCCATGACTAAGATTTCTCGGATACCCATGTCTGCAGCTAACCTTAACCCCAAAATGCAAGCTTCATATTCAGCCATATTATTGGTACAATAAAATCGCAATTGAGCCGTAACAGGATAGTGATGCCCTGTTTCAGAAATGATTATAGCTCCTATTTCGATTCCTTTCATGTTGGCGGCTCCATCAAAGAAAAGCTTCCAGCCAGGTTTTTCAATTTGTTCCACCTCGTCGATATGCATTGTTTCTTCATCAGGAAAATAAGTCTTCAACGGCTCATATTCCTCATCGACCGGGTTTTCGGCTAAATGATCGGCCAGTGTTTGAGCCTTCATTGCAGTTCGAGTCACATAGATGATGTCGAATTCCGTGAGCAATATCTGCCACTTTGCAAGTCTTCCTGTTGGCATAGGCTTTTGAAAAATGTATTTCAATGGATCCAACCGAGAAATGAGGTAAGTAGTATAGGATGACAAATAGTGTTTCAATTTTTGAGCTACCCATGTTAGGGCGCAACATGTCTTTTCCAGATGAGTATACTTAACCTCATAAGCTGTGAACTTCTTGCTAAGGTAGTAGATGGCTTGCTCTTTTCTGCCAGTGAGGTCATGTTGCCCCAATACACAACCAAATGAATTTTCCAAAACCGCTAAGTAAAGAATCAAAGGTCTTCCTGGCTCTGGCGGGACCAACACGGGTGGGTTTGACAGGTACCCTTTTATTTTATCGAACGCTTCTTGACACTCATCGGTCCATTTGACTGCAGCATCCTTTTTTAACAATTTGAAAATTGGCTCACAGGTTGTGGTGAGCTGAGCAATAAACCTGCTGATATAATTTAACCTCCCCAACAAACTCATTACTTCAGTTTTGTTTTTTGGAGGTGGCAGTTCTTGGATGGCTTTAATCTTTGACGGATCTAGCTCGATGCCTCGTCGACTGACTATGAATCCCAGCAACTTTCCGGATGGAACTCCAAATGCGCATTTGGCAGGGTTAAGCTTGAGGTTGTACCTGCGAAGTCTTAAGAAGAATTTCCTCAAATCCCCAATGTGGTTGGCTTGATGTTTTGATTTTATGATCACATCATCCACGTACACCTCAATTTCCTTGTGTATCATATCATGAAACACTGTGGTCATTGCTCTCATATAGGTCGCTCCGGCGTTCTTTAAACCGAATGGCATTACCTGATAGCAATAAGTTCCCCATGGTGTGATGAATGCCGTCTTTTCTGCGTCTTCTTCATCCATTAGAATTTGATGATACCCGGCATAGCAATCCACGAAAGACCCTATATCATGCTTGGCATAATTGTCGATCAAAATATGGATATTGGGCAATGGGAAGTTATCCTTTGGGCTTGCTTTGTTGAGATTGCGATAGTCGACGCATACTCTAATTTTGCCATCTTTCTTTGGTACAGGAACGACATTAGCCAACCAAACAGGATATCGAGTGACTCGAATGACCTTTGATTCCAATTGTTTGGTGATTTCTTCCTTAATTCTCATACTCATATCAGGCTTGAATTTTCTCAGCCTCTGCTTGACAGGAGGCACCGTTGGATCGGTGGGTAATTTGTGGACCACTAAATCAGTGCTCAAGCCCAGCATGTCATCATACGACCATGCAAAAACATCTTTGAATTCTACGAGTGCTTTAATTAACTCTTCTCGGATCTTCGGTTCGAGATGGACACTTATTTTTGTTTCCCGGACATTACTTGTGTCTCCTATATTGACGTCCTCGGTATCACTCAAGTTAGGTTTGATTTTTTCCTCAAAGTGAATTAACTCTTTACTAATCTCTTCAAAAACCTCATCTTCATCATATTCTGATTCATAATCACAATATATTTCTTGAATTATTACTTCAGAACTAGATTGATTTTTAAGACTGGGCTGAGGATTCCTTATGCATGCCATATCACTAGAGCCAGCGTAAAAGGAACTGTACAGAAAAGAAGAAAAAGAAAAGAAAACTATTAGGAATGATAATAAAAAGGAAACTGCTTTTTATTGGATGATGAAAGATAACAAGGTTTTGCACACTTTCAAACCAACTGTAAGGTAAACTTTGGGATTACAACCTTGAAATAACCCAAAACAAACTGAAAGAAAATCAAAATAAACTACCAAGACTCCTTTCGAATTGGGAGAGGAGTGGCTTTCCAATTATTGAGCTTTGTTTCTGGCCCAACGAATTGAACTTCTGCGTTGCTACACCCTTCTCCGCTTTCCAACATATTCACATCACTAAACAATTTCTCGAATCTTTCAATTAATTCCTTCTCAGGATTGACCCGGGATTTAGGAATTGTTGTTATCGGGCGATTTTTAGCGCCGGTCTTGACAAAAGATTTTGACAGATGTGGTACTGGTTTTGGAAGAACCCATGCTTGGTGTTTCAACTTCCTGGCCCTTATTACGTCGTTGGCGGTGGGTATGAAACCTAAACCGAATGTTCCCCAGTTCTCGGGGAGAGATACTGGTTGTACAATTCCTTGCAGAGATAAGCCCAGACCTTTGCCGGGTATAAAGCCATTCTTTAACATTTCGTAAGCTACCATGACTGATGCAGAAGATATCTTTGGATTCGGAAGGTATTTCCCTTCTGGAATTTTCTCTACTGACACCGTGTTGGTCACTTGGTATACCCATGGTCCTTGGTCAATTTCTGTTCCCTCGACCGGTACAATGGTACTGCTGTGAGCATTTAAACTTTCTTCTCCATACACGACTACTTCTTGATGATCCCATTCAAACTTGACAGCCTGATGTAGTGTTGACGGGACTGCTTTAGCAGCATGGATCCATGGTCGACCCAATAACAAGTTGTAAGAAACAGATATGTCCAACACTTGGAACTCCATTGTGAATTCAACTGGCCCTATAGTTAGTTCCAACACTATGTCGCCAAATGAATCTCTGCTTCCACCGTCAAATCCTCGTACGCAGATACTATTTTTCTGGATCCTTTCCTCTTTAATTTTTAATTTGTTTAAAGTGGAGAGAGGGTATATGTTTGCACTGGACCCATTGTCAATCAATACCCGGGTTACTACGGAGTTTTCACATTTCACGGTGAGGTAAAGAGCTTTGTTGTGCTCGGTACCTTCCACAGGTAATTCATCATCAGCAAATGTAATTTTGTTTATCTCAAAGATTCTGTTGGCTATTTTGCCCAAATGATTTACAGAGATCTTTTCAGGAACATGAGCTTCATTCAGGATTTTCATTAACGCCAGACGGTGTTCCTCTGAATGGATCAGTAATGACAACAATGAAATTTGAGCGGGGGTCTTCTTTAATTGATCCACAACAGAATAATCATGGAGCTTCATTTTTCTTAAAAATTCCTCCGCCTCTTCTTCCGTCACAGCTTTCTTTGTTGATATTGGATTGTTTTTAGTTTTTCTCAACTCTTCGGGAGTAAAACATCTTCCCGAACGAGTCAAGCCTTGCACCTCACACACTTCTTCCTTGATTTCTTTGCCCTTGTATATTACGGTCACCCGTTCATAGTTCCATGGGATGGTTTTGTTGTTGATGATTGGCAGCTGGATTACAGGTGCAATAATAACCCGATCTGTACGTGCTCCTTCCACGAATACAACGGGTTTGTTAGCAACCCCTGGTACTATCACCTTCGGCCTCTCTTGTTTTGCGGCAACTCTGCTCGATGACCCCTCGTCGACTATCATAGACGGTTCATCACCATTTTTGTTCTGTTTAGACACCGGCTTCTCCTCCATTAACTGCTTATCTGGCTTGGTTTCATGAGACTTGATCATCATGACAGTTTGTGACGGCTTCTTTGTCTCCCCATCAGCTTGTATGATTTCTATCATGTTAGCCTCTTGATGAGCTGGCATTGGATTTCTATTGATATTTGGAGCTTCGGGGGTTTGAACCTCGATTTTATTAGTATCAATCAGCTCTTGTATTGCATTTTTCAAATACCAACATTTCTCCGTATCATGGCCTGGTGCACCGGAGCAATATTCACAGCTAATGGTGTAATCCAGATTCTTTGGTGGAGGATTGGGTAGTTTGGATTGTATTGGTCTCAGCATGTCTAGCTGTCTCAACCTGTGGAACAGACTAGTGTAAGACTCTCCCAATGGAGTGTAAGTTTTCTTTTTCTGTTCCCTTTCTCCCCTGAATGCTGGCCTAGGCCTGAAACCTGGTCCGAGATAGGCTCGTGGGTAAGTACTTGGTGTGGTAGGAGCACGCCAATTGGTGTGAACAGGTGGCTGATTGTATGCTTGAGCATGGTTAATGGCAAAATGAGGCTCTGAAGGGTGATAGTAGTGTTGGGATGAATCATGGTGGTAAGCTGATTGGCGAGGTCGTTGTTGATTATAGTAAAGTGGTGAACCTCTGGGTCCCGGCCAAATTCCTGAATCAACTACTGCTGTTTCCTCCCTTTTCTTTCTTCCGATTCCTCCTACCCCGCCTTGAATGGCTTGAGTAGTTGCCTTAATTGCTGAATAGCTCATGATTTTATTTGTCTTGAGGCCTTCTTCCACCATACCTCCCATCTTCACTACTTCGTTGAATGATTTCCCAACCGCTGAAACCAAATGGGCATAGTAAGTCGGTTCCAAGGCTTGGAGGAAGTAGTCTACCATTTCGCTCTCCTTCATAGGAGGATCTACTCTTGCTGCCTGTTCTCTCCACCGAAAACCATACTCTCTGAAACTCTCATTGTGTTTCTTCTCAAATTTGGTCAAAGATAACCGATCTGGGATGATTTCCAGATTGTATTGGAAATGGTATGTGAATTCCTGTGCCAGGTCATCCCAGGTATACCATCTTCCATGGTCCTGGCGTGTATACCACTCCAAAGCTGATCCGCTTAGACTTTGACTGAAGTAAGCCATCAACAATTCATCCTTTCCCCCAGCTCCTCGCATCTTGCTACAGAAACCCCTTAAGTGGGCTACTGGGTCGCCGTGCCCGTTGTATAGGTCAAATTTGGCATCTTGAAGCCGAACGACAATTGTACATTAGGGAATAAGCATAAATCTTTGTATGCTACACTGACTTGCCCACCTAATCCCCGCATGTCTCGGAACGGTTGTTCTAGACTTTTGACCTTCCGGAACATCTCTTCTTGCTCAACATTTTTTGCTGGCTTGTCAATTTCTGTTGGGAGATCAAAATGAGGAGTGGTTGAATGAATTTCGGAGGCTTTGAGGGTGGGCTCCGGAGGGTAATATTGGTTGTCCTGGGCCTGGAATGTAGGCTCACTAGGAGATTTGTGAAATGTAGCAGGGGGAGGTGCTACGAAAATAGGAGTCATAGGTGGAGGAAAGTAAGGAACTGGCTTTGGAGGTGGAGACTGTGGTGTCTGAGAGGTGGTGCCTCGGTAGTGCTGATAAATGGGGAAACTTGGGGATAGTTCAGTGGTGATATTATCCTGAATTTGGGTCTTTGATGGAGCAGGGTTATTTGGGTAAGATGGGGGTAACTGTCCTGTAGACCAAGCTTGGTACATCTCAGCCATTTGCTGCTTGAGCTTAAACATCTCTTCTTTCATTTTCCCGACATCCATCTCTTCTATCTCCATACCTGTGTCAACATCTGGGATAGACATACTTTTGGGTATTGGTCCTTTTGATCTTGTGTGATAGTGATAATATGCCAGTATACTCTTTAGAGAAACTAACTGCTTGAATTCTGGAAATGGACAAACTTGTTAGTTTTGAGAGTTTAACACATATATAATCACACGTTGAGATGCAATGCTCCTAGACAAATAATCCCTTTCTGTTATGCATTCGCTCGGTTGCTTGTGTCGTCCCAGCTTTCTTGAAAATTTTATTGTTATTCATTTTATATATATCTTTTATCGTGGTGGTCGAATCTGAGAGATTGCCTACGTATCATGCTCTTACATGAATCAGACCTTGCGTAGTTCGGACTAAAGGCAATCACTTTTATTAATTACACAAAGATGGAATTTCATTTGAAAATTTTAAGAAAATAGCTTGAAATACACACACTTAAATCAAAATAAAAGATACAATTCATAACATCTCACAACATGCCCCACTTTCCACTTTTGTTCTCTAATATTGGATTATCTGCTCAATGTGGGGCTTGACCTGGATGGCCTCCCAGCGTACGATACATCCTTTCCAACTCCATTGCCAGATGACGAGCAAAAGTGGGCGCATGCTCTGTAAACCTTTTATAATCCATTCCTTGGCAGTTTACATAACTTTGAGATGTGAAGACTGCCAGGTCGTGGATTTGTGCCCTGAAACCTTGGAGACGTTGGTCTTGGTCTTGCAATTGCTGTTGATGAGTGGTGGTTATGTCTCTGACACGGTTTTCATGATCTAAAGCTGATTCTAATAGAGCTTGGAGTCTGGCCTGCTCTAATCTTGATTGCGATCTTTCCCTATCGAGGTCTGCTTGTTGATATTCTCTGTTGCATCTTTTTGCCTCTTCTAGTTGTGCACGAAGCTGGTCTTCTGATCGCATCCAATAGTCTTTTTCCTTCTTGAATTGAGCCTTGTCTTTTTCGGATTGCCTATCTTGGCGTTCCTTGTTAGATCTGGCTTCTTCGTTTAATTGTTGGATCCTTTCTTTTGCTTTGCTCAATGCCCTTTCGTTTTCCGCAATAATGAAATCATAATCTTGCATTCTTTCAAAGAGATTGGCAATGGTTTTTTGATCCTTCCAGCTCCTTCTTGGCGTTTCAGAGACTCTTTTCATTTTTTGGAATCGAGCATGAAGATTTTCATTCTCATAAGCTAGACTCTTTTTCTCGCCTTCAGCTTCTTGTTCTTGCAAATCTTTCTCCAAACTGAGGCTTCTTAGATTTTCTTTTAGGGCATGGATAGTTGCTTTGTACCCTTTTTCTTTTTCTCCCCAGATCAACCGCTCTTGGATTTTATCATTGAAGTTTTGAACATGGGGTCTTTTTGTTGGCCTTTTTAGCTCGGGTTCTGGTACATCATCCACGCGAGACCGCTTTTCGAACCACCTTGCATATCCAGGATTTATCTCACCCTTGGTAGTGTCTAGGACTTGAGTATCACTTTTCAAGTATCGGCACCCATTCCATATTTGCTGAAGTAAAGCTTCGGGAACAGTGGCTTCTGTGTGTAATTCGATTACTTGCATACTCAAATCCTCCTCATCAGGAACTATTTGATATCTCCCTAGTTGCCTTAAAACTCTTAGTGGTGCATACGACTGAATGCTTCTCAATCCCAATAGTAGTAGATAACTATTTGAGGTTGACATATGTATTACTTCCCTCATCGGGAGCCATCCCAGAGTCCATTCAATTCGATTTGCCGTTAAAGCCTTTAGATGAGATACCCATGCTTCTATCCCTTCTGGAGCTTGATAATTTTTTATTCTTTCCTCATAGCTCTCGATGCAATTAGCTTCGTTTGACCCATACTGTATGATCTTGGGTTGTTGTTGGAGATGTTCAATCACCCACATTTGCAACAAAATTTTGCATCCTTCGAAAACTTTCGCTCCTGATTTGCATAAAGTCAAAGCCCGATAAATATCTGATAGAATGATGGGGACAAGGGTGTGATTTTCTTTAGTGGTGAGGATTTGCACAACTTTTGCGGTGCGAATATCAATTGTTCGCTCTTTATTTGGGAAGACCATGACTCCTAGAAAAGCCACCATGAAAGCAAATCGACGGTGCATCTGCCAAGTGTCTTTGTTTTGCTTATTAGTAAGGCCTTTCTCATGAATTTCGAACCCATCTGACTTTCCAAACCTGGAATACAAAAAATTGAAGGAACAACATCCATTGAGGACATTGCTTTTCCTGATTTGACTACTGATGTTCAGAAGACCGAAGAATCGATGTATTGAAGGAGCCTTTGTGAATATCAAGCTTTGATTTCTTAAACTTCCGTCAAAACCAACATAGCCAGCTATCTCCTCTAATGTAGGAGTAAGCTCGAAGTCAGAGAAACGAAAAACATTATGTACAGGATCCCAGAAAGTTACTAATGTCGTAATCAGATCATCCCGAGGCTCAATTTTCATAATGTCCGTGAGATTTCCCAAATGCTTGACGACCCATTTTTGACCGTCTTCGCCTAAATCATACCACCACATTTGAAGCTGACATAAAAATTCCTCCGTACTTGTGGATGAGGGGCTTTGTGTAGTGCTCATTTTGTATCTGAAATTTAATTTTAATAAAGTCAAAATTTATTTTGGAAAAATTTATACTAAAAATCATTTTCGAAATTTTTTCTTTTATTTATTAAATATCTTTATTTCAAAATTTAAAACTATATTTTTCGAAATTTTTAAAGCAACCCATTTTATTCCTTTCTTCTTACCAAGATTTTATTTAAGCTGGTCAACAAGCATGTTCGAGGCGAATGAATGCACACATAACAAGTAGGATGCATCATGATGGTCTTTTAATTTTGGGTTCACCTGTCCTAGACAGACCCAACCCCTGTATTGAGTCTCCAAGGCCAAATTCATATGATGCAAATATTCGTTCCTACTAGGGATCCGGTACATGGCTGAGTTATTCTAAGTGTAAAATCTTAGGTTGATTGTTCTAAACCTGGCTTATCCAAACAGACAGTTTGAGCGGAAACGGGGGCAACGTACCGGGAGCACGAAAGTCTGCCCGGCCTAGTTACTTGTCCCAACTCCGTCTTATTTGGTATGACTCTAACAGAAAGGTGGGTCACGCGCACGTGTACACCATAAATTCAGAAGACTCAGAAAGAAGGGGGTTTCGTAGCAGTTGTATATATTCACAATTCAAATAATATTAAAGCGGTAAAAAAAACATTTAGCATATTAGCATATAAACAGTTGAAAATTATATAGTAAGTAAAGCCAATAAAAACAGATATTTTAAGCTCGAATTCTTTAAACCCTGAACCAATGGTTCTGGGTTCGTTCCCCAGCAGAGTCGCCAGAGCTGTCGCACCTCCTTTTCGCCGCGCCCGCAGGGCGCGTGGGGAGTTTTCTCCAATTGAAGGACAGTCGAAACGGGATTTGTTTATTTGTTTTAGAGTCGCCACCTGGGAATTTTAAGGCGTCCCAAGTCACCAATTATAATCCCTGAATCGAGGAGAATATGACTCTGTTTATTATTCTGCGAACCAGAAATCCTGAGTAAGGAATTCTGTTAATTCGGAAGAAGGTGTTAGGCATTTCCGAATTCCGTGGTTCTAGCACGGTCGCTTAACTGTTTTTATTATTGGCTTAATTATCTTGATTTTTATTAAATATTTTTTATTACGTGATTTTTCTACCGCTTTTACTTATTGTGGTTGAGAACCCTTCTTTGAATCGAATTACGCGTACGTATATTCGTGTTATAAATTAAAAAAAAATGCGGAATTGTGTCACGCGCACGTGTACACAAAATAACTTTTGACAATATATTTATTGAGCACATTTTTTCGAGATTGTGTTGAATCAAGAATAATTATTTTTCTTAAATAATGAACCGCACATCGCGAGTTTTCATGAAATTAATTTAACGCCTTTAAAGGGAAAAAAAATCCTTTTATTAAATATTCGCTCGAAATTGCGCGTACGCATAATCCGAATTTTTGCTTTTAAAAATATAATCAGAGTACGCGAACGTATTCCTAATTGCGCAAAATATTTGCAATGATGTTAGAGATTTTTTCACAAATTGTTTGTTGTATCTATTCTATATGAAAATACTGAGAAATTCATATTCAAGGGGTGTCTTTAAATTCTTTTAAAAGAAATTCACAAATTTGAATATTGCCCGTTGACTATAATTTCCGAGTATTAATTATGCTCATCCCAAGACTATTCAAACTCTCAATGAAAGGATAAAAATATGATTAATACTATTTTTAAACAAATATGACATATATATATATGCCAAAGAATAAATTGCATATGAAACTGAAAATAAATGATTCATAAAGGAAGGAAATATTTTCCGAGAATTTGCATTATTTACTTAATGCAAATTCTACTTCTAATTATCATTGATATGAAGTGTGGCAATTTATGTTTATACATCTCTTTTCATTCTTATATGCTTGCTTTTAATCTAATAGGCCTAATTATTTGGTTAATTTGTTTTATGAAGGTAGATAGACATCGAGCTATAATGGCCGAATTATTATACAAGTTAATTTAATAAAATTACCTTACATGTAACTTAACTGTATATCATATTCATAACGTATTGTAATAAGCTACATCATATCGCCTTTCGCCCACTTTTATACACATATCTATTATTTTATCGACATCACCATCTTAACCTTATGTAACAATAAATATCACTACTATAGTTATCTTGGCACTTCTATATCATTTCTTACTTAACCAACAACAAAATTTAAATAATGACCAACATTCATACCATATTCCCTACTTCGACAATTTAATATGATTAAACTAATGAGATAATGAGCTAATGTTATTACAAATCTTTATACGAACTTTCAAAGTAAGACAATTAGCTCATAGCTATCAAATTGAATTCACTACTAATTAACTAACATAAAAATGAAATTTAAATTGATGAACTTGGACAAATAAAAAAATAGAATTTCAATTCAATCTTCGTTTATCCGCCATATTGAATCTCTTTCCAACATAGAATTTAAAAGGATATGTACCTGAAAATGGAGGTAGAAGTAGTAAGTTTCAGCAGTTGCAGCAGTAACAAAATCAACAGAATACCAGTTTTTCCACAGATTTGAGCAATAATAAGACCCGAAGAACCCAGATGAATAGGGACAGAAACTTGAGAAAAAATTTCAGATTTCACCGAACAATATTTGCAAGCAAACAACGGACAGATTCTAGAAAAGTAACATTTTTCAGATTTTTCAGTTTCTCTCCTGTTTTGGACTTCTTGTTTCTGATTTTTCTATTTTTGTTGCTGTATATCTGCGTGTGTGTGTGACTGCCCTCTTGTTCCTTCAAAACTCTCCTCAAAAAATTCTCTCTATGTCTTAAAAACTCTCTTCTGAAAACTGATCCTAAAATCTGTTTGCTTTCCCAATTTCACACTCTCTTTTTCTCTTAAAACTCTTAAAGACTGCCCTCTTAAAATTCCTTCCAAACTCTCCTAAAAATTCTCTAGGATCTTAAAAACTGATCCCTTAAGGTCTGTCCAGCTCCTGTATTTATACAGGGCTGGTTCTATACTCATTAGTATTGGAGGGACCCTTTATCCTTTTAACAACCAGAAAGTTTCCATTGAAACTTCTTTTTAATACTTTATGTGATCCTAACATGATTTTCAGCAGCCCCATTATCCCTTGTTCCCCCTTTATTACTTAAATATAGCCATTAACATTACATTATAATACACTAGCACTAACACCCTGTTTTTACTGTTTCATTCCCAGAAATGCCCCTGACCTACTGTTATTACTTGAAAAATCAGAACCCACTGTAAAACAGATTCTACAATCTGTATAGACTTAACTATCCTTCTGATTTACAGCTATAACCAATCCTATGACTTTGAGACAGTATATTACATTCTAATAACTGATTGACAAAAACTGCATTTAAATAGGGAATTCTCAACTGAATACTGAAAAAACAACCTTAACATTATACAGAATATGCAGGATTATTTCCACTGGAATTCAAAACTGAATTAAAAGCAAACAAATACAGGAGCATTGTCAATATACTGACAATGTCCTGTTTGGAAAACAACAATACAGCATACATTTGAATTCACTGATTCACAAACAAACATGATTCAATTGACGAGTACTAATCAATTGACTATTTACAACATTTGTCAATAATTAGTCTAAACAATAGAAGCAGACTGTTTCAGTCAACATTTTCAGAAATGAAAATTCGTAATATAACTAATCGACGAACTTAATCGAGTCGATTACACACATTGTAAACAATCACAACCAATAGAAACAATTCACATTCGGATCAAGTAGATAGGTAGGGGACAGAAATGACAGAATTGATCAAAACAAATATGAAAAATCAGAAAGCTATTGACACAGACAACAATATACTTAGAATACACAAAATAATAGAAAATAATACCTCTGAATTTTAATCAGACTCGAACTCAACTTGGATTTCGGATTTTTTGTTTGAAATCAAACTGACCTTAGTCGAAGTATTTTCCACTGAAAATACTTCGACTAAGGTCGATTAAACCTCAATCTTCATCATAATCTGAACAGAATCCGGAAGTTTGGTATTTTTAGGGTTCTTAAAAACTCGATTTGGGATTTAACCATTTCTGGTCAGATTCGAGAAGAACCAAACATGACACAATGGTGAGGGTAGCCTAGGGGTCATTTGGTGTTAGTTTGAAACGGATCTGAGTCTGTTCTTGTTTGATCCGAATCTTCAAAAGAAGATTCGAGAAGTTCTGAACTGATTCGAACCAAACAAACGATAGATCCATATTCAGGGTGACTAGGGGAAGCTGTGGTGTCGATTTGGGACTGTTAGGTCTAGATCTGAACTTGGCTCGAATCTTCAAATGAAGATTCGAGAACCTCCAGGGAGATTCGAACCAAGCTGGTAACATATTCGGATAGAGGGTGTTCAGGGGGTCCTAGGGTGTTAAGTTGGTGACCGGCGGCGTTGATGCCGCCGGGTTTCAGGCGAAGGGGAATAGGGGCGGCTAGGGTTAGGGGTCTGTTTTGGAACGATGATGAACAGGAGAGGGGGGGGGGTGTTCAGTTAGGGGCTGGGTAGAGGCTTGGGATTTATATAGGGGTGGGGTGGACTGGTATCGTCCGTTGGATCAAGTAGAATGGATGGCTGAGATCTACTCACTTAACCAAACGGTGTCGTTTGGTTTAGGTTAGGGGGACGGGTTGAATCGGGTATCGGATCGGGTAAGGGTCTTGGGTTAGGGTGATGAAATCTTGGCCGTTGGTTGGATTTAATCCAACGGCCCTTGATAAGGGGTAACCAAACGACGTCGTTTGATTCTGTTTTGAATTGGACTGGACATGGTCATTTGGATTGGGCCTGATTTTGTTTAGAAAATTTGGCCCAGATCCGTTTTTGCCCATTTAATTCCACTCTTTTTAATTTCCAATTTAATTCTTCAATTATAAAAAAAAAATTACTCCTTCAAAATATTAATCAACCTTTAACAATTTAACACATAGACAAAAATATTAATCACATAGTGAAACATTAAAATTAGAACAAACGCATATTTTTGTAATTTTATTTAAATTAACTTAATTAAATGCATACTTAAATCCTAGACGAAACATGTATTTTTATTTTAATTTTGTTTAATTATAACAAAGCAAACATTTTACGGACATAAACAAATATTTATCACCACGCAAATTCAGAAATTACACAGTAAAAGAAATTTATTTTGATTTATTTTGGAGCAGTTTTTCGTAAGGCAAAAATCACGTGCTCACACCAAGCAACCACTCTGGCTCAAGGACTATGTCACCACTAAACTACCAGGCAAATATATATATATATATATATCCTATGTCCAATCATCTCTCTTATACTCAACTTTCAACTATATATCAGACATATCTTCAAGCTTTTTCTACTTCAGTGGAGCCTACATCATACAAGGAAGCAGCAGCAGATCCAGACTGGGTACTTGCTATGCAACAAGAAATCCAAGCTTTAGAAGACAATCATACATGGGAGATTGTCAATCTTCCACCAGATAAACAGGCCATTGTATTCAAATGGGTGTACAAAATCAAGTATAAAGCCAATGGTGAGGTTAAAAGGTTTAAAGCTCGATTGTATCCAAAAGATACACACAACAGGAAGGCTTATATTATCATGAAACTTTTTCTCCTGTTGCTAAGATGGTGACTATCAGAACTGGCATTACTTTTGCAGCATCTAAAGGCTGGCCTCTTTTCCAAATGGATGTCAACAATGCATTCCTACAAGGGGACTTATATGAAGAAGTCTACATGCAGCTACCTCAAGGATTTCACAATCAAGGGGAGTCTAAAGTATGTAGACTGCTTAAATTCCTCTACGGCCTCAAGCAAGCCTCGAGGCAATAGAACATCAAGTTAACACGTGCACTATTACAAGCTGGTTTCACTCAGAGTCCTTATGATCATTCACTATTCACCAAAAGGGATAAGGCAGATATTGTCATTGTATTGGTATATGTGGATATTCTAATATCAGGAAGTAATAGTAGTTTGATTCAGGAAGCAAAAGAGACTCTACTCAACAATTTTAAGATGAAAGACTTAGGGGAACTCAGATACTTTCTGGGAATTGAAGTGATGAGATCCAATAATGGCATTTTACTCAATCAGAGAAAATATGCCTTGCAACTGATCTCAGAAGTTGGACTAAGTGCTTGCAAGCCAGTATCCACACCAATGGAACAAAATCACAAGCTTACCATAGTTGAATATGACAAGCATGCTGGAAATATCAATGATGCAGAGTTGCAGGAAGCAGGCAACTATCAAAAGCTAATTGACAAGCTATTGTATTTGACAATCACAAGGCCAGACATATCCTTTGTTGTCCAAGTATTGAGCCAGTTCATGCAACATCCTAAAGAGTCACATATGGAAGCAGCCCTAAGGGTTGTCAAATATGTTAAGGAAGGCCAGGTCTGGGAATTTTGCTAAAAGGTGAAGCCACTGATGAGCTCACAACATACTGTGATTCAGATTGGGCAGCTTGCCCAAACATTAGGAGGTCAGTGCCAGGTTATGTGGTGAAACTAGGTGATTCTCTATTGTCCTGGAAATCCAAGAAACAACAAACTGTTAGTAGAAGCTTTGCAGAAGCAGAATACAAAAGCATGACAGCAGCTGTAGCAGAGCTCATATGGATGAATGGTTTGTTGGAAAAATTGGGAAACAAAGTGAAGGAACCTATACATCTTCATTGTGACAGTAAGGCAGCATTACAAATTGCAGCAAATCCAATTTTTCACGAAAGAACAAAGCACGTAGAAATCGACTGTCATTTTGTAAGGGAAAAGATTAAGGAAGGAATGGTCACAACTAACTACATTCCCACAAAGCAAGAGATGGCAGACCTAATGACAAAAGGACTTGCAACAGCCCATCACAAGTTACTCTTTGGACAAGCAAGAAGTGCTCGATGTATTCCACCCTCCAGCTTGAGGGGGAGTGTTGTGATATAAGATAAGTAGTAGGAGTCAATTTGTAATTAGAGAAAGTTGTAATTAGTTGTTTAAAAGGGTAGTTAACAATGTTCTATATAAGAACAGTGTACTCATATATGTTAGAGAGGCTGTAATAAGAAATCTTCTTCTTCCTTCTCTCTAGAACCTTCCTCCATTATAGAGTATCTCATTGCATGTTTCAATTACTGAAGATTTACGTATAAATTGACAAAAAACAGTTAACCACCCATATTATTAATTAAAAAAAGATTGGACATTGAACTTTTTAAAAATAGGTCAAATATGGATAAGAACCATATTATCCATTTAGAAAATGCATAAACAATGGATAACTAATAGGTTTAACTTTTACATTTGTAAAACCTCAAATCGGAGATTCCTAAAGTTTGAGAGACTAGAAATTTTTCCAAAAGTGATCATATTCAAGAAGCTATGTATATACGTTGGTTAACCCATTTTTTATCCGTATTAAATATGGGTCGGGTCAGATAATTTATCCGTTTTTATTACCCATTTTTGATTGCGGCATATGCGACCCGACCAGCTCGTTTGCCGCCCCTCAGCAAAACCAAAAAACCAATATAATTTACAATAGAACATTGGAAAAAACACAAATATGGAAACTTTTTAAATTAGGTAAGCGTTTATAGAAATAATACATATAAATTCCGCCTAAGGCTGTAGCCCTTGCCATATTTCTCAATCCTTTTTTCCGGCAATTGTATAGTTTTCTCTCTCACGATCGACGTGAATCTTTTACTGCCTCCATCGCCGTCTCCACCACCGCCGCCGTCGTTGAGCACAATGTCACAAAACGTGCCATTGTCAATAGCAGAGGAAACAGAGTCCCCGCCGCAAAAGAAACATAAGATCAAAGAAGGTGATGAGAAGATCGGTGGTAACGTAACTTCCATTGATGATGGCATGAATGTAGAGGATGATGATAGTTGTAGCGAGTATGATTCGGAGGAAGATTATTGCCCAAATGGCACAGAGAAAATGGATAAAGCTCTCTGGGAGAAGTACTACAGACAGGTTCGGGAGAGCGAGGTAAATCTTAACCTTTCACTTGAAATTGCTCTATAATTTAGCTTTCTCCCACTCTCTGACGATTAATTCGAGTCGTTTGTGAAATTTTTGGAGTCAAAGTAGCTGTTTTTCAGCTGATTTAGGCACAATAAGTGCAAATTAAGATATTGTTAGATCCTTGTGTTCAAGTTAAGAGAGGACCTGACTGAATTTTGCTTTATTCATGTTTTAAAGAAAAAAAAAATTACCTTAGTAATGGAGTATGTCTTGCATTATCTATACCTCAGCCATGTAAAGTAATGTGTATATATATACTCATTTTTATTTGTAAAGCCATGGTTTCGTTGTGCTTGCGTTAATTTTAATCTGACTGTGCATTTCTGATTTTGCATAAATTAGCGAGGAATAAACTTAGACCGAAGCTGTTCACTCCGGGAGGGTAGTGTGTACGCAAACCTTAACCGTACCCGAGGGAGTAGATAGGTTGTTTTGTATAGACTATCGGCTCAAGAAGACGAAAAAAGACAATATATCAGTACTATCAACAGAAACCATTGAAGTAATAACAACACCTTAAGAACCAAAAAATAGATGAGAAGCAAAAACAATAACCAGTAAATAAAGTCCGGCACTATGAAAAACGGAAGAGTAGTGTGAACACAATATTAACCACTAGCAGTCTAAGATAAAATCCTAGCAGACTAGCCTCACACTGGTACGAAGTAGAAACATGCTCAACTGCCTTCTAACCTACAACCTTAATGCTTGACATCCACAACTTCCTATCAAGGGTCATGTTCTCGAAAATCTAAAGTCATGCCATGTTCTGCCTGATCAACTCTCCCCATTACTTCTTAGGCCGCCCTTTACCTCTTCTTGTACCTACCAAAGCCAGCAGCTCACACCTCCTTATCGGGGCATTTGAGTGTCTCATCTGTACGTGCCTGAACCATCTGACCCTCACTTTTGCTTACATAAAGAATGTTCTATATTATTGTATAGATAAAGGATAAAAATACTCTTATCCATCCTTAAGGGACTATCTAAGTTTATTCCTCTAAATTAGCAAAGAAGCAATTGGTGCGTGATAGTTAGTCCATGAGATGCATTTTGGTACGTATTCTTTGTTTACTGAGTTTAGTAATAATGATGCACATTTCACACAAATGGCAGGATCATGGGGTACAATGGACTCTGTCCACGCCTCCACGCCCTTTGGCTATTTCTATCTGTTATTAAGGATGTAGGGTGAGAGACAGAGTTATGAAAATTTACTTGCCCAAAGAAAAGAAAAGGAATAAGATAAATTATTTGTAGCTTTTACTTGGTTTTGAGTGGCTGCATTTATAGGGGTAACATATCCAAAGCAAAATATTATGTTATGTGGTACCAGCAGGCCCATGTATTTTTGGATACTCTGTCTATACGGATTCTGCAATTCTTGTAAGGTTATCTTGTTACACAGCAAATTGGTTGCAATAGGTGATGTTTGTCTCTTATTAGTTTGATTGTACTTTGGTAGGGTTTTGATATCGAAGATTTTCCAGGACGGTGCTGGATACGACTGTCTTCCCCATGCCATACTACTTGGATGATCCTAAGAATGTTGACAGGTTGAAGGATTATGCTGGAAAGGCACTTAAGCTATACAACGATAGTAATTTATACTTCCGCTGCACTTTTCTCAATTTGTCTTTTTCCTATGTTTTCTTCTGCTAACGAAGAAAGTTACCTCTGTTGAATTTTCAGGAAACCAGTTATGAGGTCGATGACATTTTGAAGGTGAATGGAGGTGGTTGTCGTGTCTTTATTTTCTATATTACCTTTTCTGTTAAAAATGGTGTGCGCGACACTTTTCAAGCAAAGGTGGTGAGAGATATAGTCTTCTTGAGTCGAGGGTCTTTTGGAAACAGCCTCTCTACTCTTTCGAAGTACGGGTAAGGTCTGCGTACACACTACCCTCCCCAGACCCCACTAGTGAAATTTCACTGGGTTGTTGTTGTTGTTGTATCATCATGCCAAAGGCTAAGGCTGTTTATGTCTTAGCTTGACATGGGCTGATGGCGCTTCGTAACGGCTTGTATGGAGTTCAGCGGCTCTCTAAGGTTCGATGTACTAGTACCTGCCACCAAAACATCGCGAATGATTCAGTGAACGTATTGAAACTGCAATCAGAACTGTTGGACTTCCTTTTTTTCTTCTGATGTTTTCAGCATGTTAATATTTCTATTGGGGTTTTGGTGGAACCATATATTTATAAGTTATTAGGCTGAAACTTTGGGATTGTTAACTTTCTCTTATGCTTATGTTGTTTGATCATCAGTGAATATGATGTTCAAATTTCTTATGAATTTTAAGTTTTGGTGACAAATTTCATTTATATGCAAAATTGTTCCCTGTTTTATTTTGTAGGCACTTGTCAATTGCTTTTAGTTTGCAAATTTTCATTTAAGTTTACTGATTTGTGTTTTGAAGTAATTCCTGCTATTTAGTCTCATGATTTATTGGTTGCGACAAAATTTAAAATTTTATAATTAAGTGCAGTATCTTATACAAGATTATTGGATGAAACATACGCGCGCGCATATATATATATCGAATGAAACGGAAAAAAAAAAAGATGCTCTACTTAGTAATCAGATAATTAACGAATCATTTAGTCAAACTGAATCTGAAAATTGGCCAAATTCTTCAATGATAGAAAGCAAAATGAAGGATTTGATTGATAGAACAAGTACAATCAATAATCAAATAGAAAAAATTACAAAAGAGAAAAAGAAAGTAACTCCAGAAATAGACATTAGTCCTAATAAAACAAATAATATTAAAAAATTTGAATCGCCAAAAAATATTTTCCATATATATTTTTATATATATATATATATATATCATTACCTTGTTCTAGTCATTGATGTTTAGCGGTCCTTGTAGTTTACAAAGAAGCATATTATATTATACAGAAATCAGTTTTACTAATCTGCTTAGTCTAACCATTATTGTAATGATAACCATGTCATCCTTTTTGTAAAATAATAATGCCATGCCACCAAATCAAGTTTGAATACATCAATGACGCACCTAAGAGACAAGTGCAGTTGTGGAATTACATGTACGTAGCATGATTTCTTTAACACAACAAAAGGATACTGCAGCGGCAGAAAAATATAGTGCATAAGGTGTATGCACTAAGGGTGTACAAAGGAAACCGATAAATCATACCAAATCGATAATTCGAGTCAAATCGAGGAAAAAAAAACCCCGATAATAATTTGGTTTGATTTGGTTTGGTGTGAGAATAAATACCCGACCATAATTGGTTTGGTTTCGTTTTAACTAAAAAAAGCCAAACCAAAACCAAACCAACCCGACATTACATATATACAAGTTTTAAAAATATTTTATATATAAAAATAATTATTGTAATATAATTTAAACTCTTTAATAGTTCTCTCTTTTAATGTATTATTTCAAACTTGCACTTAGAACTTTTGAATGGTCAAATATGTTTTATAGCCCCTAAAAGTTAGTAACTCAAATAAAGCCCAAAGCAAAATCAAATTAATACTAATGCTAACAAAAAAAAATTCAATTCAATACCAGAAATGACAATAGTATTAGATAGTATTTATTTTTTTAGTTTTGCATTGATTTAGATAGTGAAAATGCATAACTCACTTTTAATATTATTTAGTTATGTAATTAATACTTAGTACTTGTTAGTTGTACTTATTAGTCGTACTTATTTTAACATGACTTAATACTTTTAGATTATGTTTATTTTTATTATGGCTTATTAATTAGCAATATTTATCTTATGAAATTTGTTGAGTATTTTAGTATAATCATGACTCATCTCCTATTATTTTGTATCATTTATTGGGTAACATCTTATATAGTTTTATCCTACTAGGACCCAAGAAATATTAGAGTACAAATTATTAATTTTATGCTATGAAGGTTTTGTCGGAAAAAAACCCCGAAAAACCCGAGAAAAACGAAAAACCGAGAAAAACCGTGATTGAAAAATCCGATTTTTGTTGGTTTGGTTTGGTTTATAAATTTAAAAATCCGAGATAATTAGTTTGATTTGGTAATTGAAAAATCCGAACCAATCCTGCCTATGTACACCCCTAGTATGCACTATATGTGTCTGGGCTAATGGCCTTTAGCCCAACGTATACCGAAAGATAATTTATGCCATAGTATAAAATAGAAAGAAAAATTTGAACTTTTTTTGTCGAAGAATTTTGAAATAGAAAATCCACCAAATCCATACTGGAGATATGTTAAAGTTAAAGGCACATACGAACAATTTGCTAATAACAAGGGTGTGAAACGAACGATAAAATACCAAGCCTTTCCCCTAGTTTTCGGGAGAAATTTAAAAATAGCCACATTTTCTAGTGGTCATTCAAAAATAAATACAGTTTCAAAAGTAATCGAAATTTAGTCACTTTTCATGTAAAGATAAATCTGAATAAAAACATTATTCAAAATTCGGAAAATACTCCAGCATAATATACTGGAGTTCCAGCATAAGTATACTAGAACTCCAACATAATATACTGGAGTTCCAGTATAATATACCAATCCAGTATAATATAGCATAATATGCTGGAAGTTCATACACAGGTGCACCGATCTCCAGTACATTATGTTGGACCGGTCCCTGTTGCAGCAAAATAATGGCTATTTTTCAATGATTTTACAAACGTTGGCTATTTTTAAACGATCAATCCGAAAACTTGCTAACCCGTGCTATTTTTACCTAGTTTTCAACAAATTGCAACAATTTGTCTTATAAAGATGGGAACTATTAATTAGTCCAAGCATCCAGGGCAGACTATATCTTATCAATTGGTACATATTTGCATTCATGGATGGTAAGACCAAACCTATTGTTGTATGTGAAAGTAGACAAAACAAAAGAAAAAAAATAAAAAAGAGATGAAAATATGATGTAAGCGCTTACATCGACATTCTTGTGATGTAAGCGCTTACCTCATCATTCTTATGATGTAAGCGCTTATATCGGCATTCTTATGATGTAAGCACTTACCTCGGCATGACATTCATATGCCCTATAAATAGGGGTCTACATTTTCATTTGTAGAACATCCCAAAACTTCTTCTTTCTCTCTTCAATTAATAAAGAGCTATTCTTTGTGTGGCCGTGGAGTAGGCAAAAATTGCCGAACCACGTAAATCTTGTCTTGTCTTGTCTTGTGCAATTTATTGTTTCTCTCCTAAATATCCTTTTCCTTCTATTATCTTGATACGTTTCCCAACAACTGGTATCAGAGCACAGACAGTGTAATTCTGGTAGAAAAGTACAGTATTGGTGCAGGTACTATTCACAAGAATAGTGCGACATTATTGATCATTGTTACTATTCACAAGCACTATTTACATAAATTGTTTTTGTGAAAAATGGCATCGGAAGAAGGGAAGGTTAAGATTGACAAGTTCAATGACAAAGATTTTGGATTCTGGAAAATGCAAATAGAGGATTATTTGTACCAGAAAAAATTACACTTACCTCTGACCGAGGTGAAACCGGAGACTATGTCCAAAGCGGATTGGGATCTATTAGATCGCCAAGCTCTTGGTGTGATTCGTTTGACGCTAACACGAAATGTGGCGTTTAACATCATTAACGAGAAGACCACTGCAGGCCTGATGAAGGCGTTATCAAATATGTATGAGAAGCCATCTGCTTCAAATAAAGTCTATTTGATGCGTCGATTGTTCAACTTAAAAATGACAGAAGGTGGATCAGTCACGGAACATATCAATGAGTTTAATACAATATTAACTCAGTTGAGTTCTGTTAATATAACAATTGATGACGAAATCAGGACGTTGATTCTACTATCATCTCTACCGGAGAGTTGGTCTGCAACAGTAACTGCAGTTAGCAGTTCATCAGGAAGTACCAAACTCAAATTGAATGATATTAGAGACATGGTTCTAAGCGAAGATATTCGCCGAAGAGAATCAAGTGATTCCCCAGGATCTGCTTTTAGTACCGAAAGCAGGGGGAGAATCAACCAAAGAGGACAGAGTTATGGTCGTGACAGATCAAAGTCAAGGAAAAGAGGACAATCCAAAAATCGCAAGGACATTACTTGTTGGAATTGCGATAAAAAGGGTCACTACAGTAGCCAGTGTAGAGAACCAAAGAAGAAGAAGGAAGAAAATTCAGTAAATGTAATTGCTGAACAAGTCGGTGATACACTAATTTGTTGTGCAGACAGTCCAGTCGAATCTTGGATTCTGGACTCAAGTGCATCCTTTCACTCTACATCATGCAAAGAATTATTGCATAATTATATTGCTGGAAAATTTGGGAAAGTTTATCTAGCAGACGGCGAACCTCTCGACATTGCCGGAAAAGGTGAAGTTCATATAAAGACTTCACAAGGCACGCTATGAAAATTGCAAAATGTACGACATATTCCTGGCCTCAAGAAAAATCTGATATATATGGGTCAGATTGACGATGAAGGATATACAACAACATTCGGCAACGGATCGTAGAAGATAACCAAAGGGAATTTGGTTGTGGCACGAGGCTTCAAAAGGGGAACACTGTATGCAACTGCAATAGAAAGAGATACTATAGCAACAGTTGATCATGGTCGTGATACAACATTGTGGCACCGGAGGCTCGGGCATATGAGTGAGAAGGGAATAAAGCTTTTGGCATCCAAAGAAAAGTTGCCAAACCTAAAACATGTTGAATTAGGTTTGTGCGAAGATTGCATTTACGGGAAACAAAAGAGAGTTAGTTTCTCAAAGGTGGGAAGGACGCCAAAGAAAGAAAAGCTGGAACTAGTGCATACAGATGTGTGGGGACCAGCTCCTGTAACTTCTCTAGGAGGCTCACACTATTATGTCACCTTCATTGATGATTCCACAAGAAAGGTATGGGTTTATTTTCTGAAAAATAAATCTGATGTGTTTGTTACCTTTAAAAGATGGAAAGCTGAAGTTGAAAATCAAACAAGTCTAAAGTTAAAATGTCTGAAGTCTGACAATGGAGGAGAGTATGATAGCCAAGAGTTCAAAGCATTTTGCTCGGAGAATGGGATCAGAATGATCAAGACAGTTCCTGGAACACCGAAACAAAATGGTGTTGCTGAGAGGATGAACAAAACCCTGAATGAACAAGCCAGAAGTATGAGAATACATTCTGTATTGCCGAAGTATTTTTGGGCTGAGGTTGTTAACACGGCAGCTTACCTCATAAATAGGGGACCCTCTGTACCACTGAATTTTGAAATTCCTGAGGAGGTATGGACAGGAAAGGAGGTAACTCTCTCACATCTGAAAATTTTTGGTCGTGTTGCTTATATGCATGTAAACTCTAATGATATAGATAAGCTTGATCCTAAAGCAAAGAAATGTTTCTTTATTGGCTATGGTGATGATAATTTTGGTTATCGATTTTGGGATGATCAGAATAGAAAGATCCTAAGACACGGGAATATCACATTTAATGAAAATGTGATGTACAAGGACAAACTTGAAGTAGAACCAACCAATACCAGCAAACAGACAATGTCTGAAACAGTTGAGTTAAAAGAAATCTCAGAAAATGAAGTTGCTAGAGGGATTACAACTGATTCTGAAATTGAAGATGAAGAACCAGAAGCCGAATTTGAAGAAGAACAAGAAGCCAAACCTGGATTAGAACCAGAACCGGAACCAGAGATAGAATCAAATGCAGAACCAAATCTGGAATCAGGAATACTCCAGATAGGTTAACTCTCTCTCTTCACTATTTACTTCTTACTGATGCTAGAGAACCAGAGCATTTTGTTGAAGCAATGCAGGTGATAGACTCTGATAAGTGGAAGCTAGCCATGAAAGAAGAGATGAATTCTCTTCAAAAGAATAAAACATGGATACTTACGGAGTTACCAAAAGGAAAGAAGGCATTGCAGAACAAGTGGGTGTACAGAGTCAAGGAAGAGCATGATGGTAAAAAGAGATACAAAGCACGATTAGTAGTAAAAGGCTTTCAGCAGAAGGAAGGAATTGACTACACCGAGATTTTCTCTCCTGTAGTCAAATTAACTACTATCAGGTTGGTGCTAAGTATCGTAGCTGCAGAAAAATTGCATTTGGAGCAGCTAGATGTTAAAACTGCTTTCTTGCATGGTGACCTTGAAGAAGACATCTACATGAAGCAACCTGAAGGTTTTCAAGTTTATGGTAAAGAAAACCTTGTATGTAAGTTGAAGAAGAGTTTGTATGGTTTGAAACAAGCTCCCCGACAATGGTACAAGAAATTTGATGGATTCATGCATAAAAATGGTTTCAGACGATGTGAGATGGACCATTGATGTTATATCAAAAATCTTGATGAATCCTATATCATTTTATTATTGTACGTTGATGATATGCTAATTGCAGGATCTAGCATAAATGAGATCAACTTGGTTAAGCAACAACTGACAGAGGAGTTTGAAATAAAAGACTTAGGACCAGCTAAGCAAATGCTTGGGATGAGGATTAGCAGAAGGTCGGAAGGAACCTTAAAGTTGTCTCAAGAAAAGTACATACAGAAGGTACTAAACAGGTTCAGTCTTTATGATGCAAAGACCAAAAGCACTCCACTTGGAAGCTATCTAAATCTGTCAAAGGACCAATCACCTATGACAAATGAAGAAAGGAAGTACATGTCCAAAGTTCTGTATGCTTCAGCAGTAGGAAGTTTGATGTATGCTATGGTTTGCACTAGACCTGACATAGCCCATGCAGTTGGAGTTGTCAGTAGATACATGTCAGATCTAGGAAAGGAGCATTGGGAAGGTGTAAAATGGATATTGCGATATCTCAAAGGCACCTCAGGTATGACACTTTGTTTTAAAAAGAGCAATATTATCTTACAAGGTTTTGCTGATGCAAATTTAGGCGGCGATCTGGATAGTCGAAAAAGTACCACGGGCTACGTGTTCACCTTGGGTGGTACTGCTGTTAGTTGGATGTCCAGACTTCAGAAAAGTGTTGCTCTATCTAACACTGAAGCAGAGTACATGGCAATCTCAGAAGCTGGAAAAGAGATGATTTGGCTCAAGAATTTTCTTAAAGAGCTAGGTAAAGAGCAGGATAATTGTGAGTTTTTCAGCGATAGCCAAAGTGCAATTCATCTTGCCATGAATCCAGTGTTTCATGCAAGATCGAAGCATATCCAGTTGAGGTATCATCATATCCGAGAGTTGATAAATGAAGGAACTCTTTCCCTACAGAAGATACCAGGATCAAAGAACCCGTCAGACATGTTGACCAAAGTTGTCGGTGTTGACACACTGAGGTTGTGCACTGCCTCAGTTAGTCTTCAAGACTGATAGAGTGAAGGCGCCACCAGAGAATATCAAATCTTTCTTTATTTTCTTTCTTGATGTAACATAGGTTTGAGGGGGAGATTGATAGGACCAAACCTATTGTTGTATGTGAAAGTAGACAAAACAAAAGAAAGAAAAATCAAAAAGAGATGAAAATATGATGTAAGCGCTTACATCGACATTCTTGTGATGTAAGCGCTTACCTCAGCATTCTTATGATGTAAGCGCTTACATCGACATTCTTATGATGTAAGCGCTTACCTCGGCAGGGCATTCAAATGCCTATAAATAGGGGTCTACATTTTCATTTGTAGAACATCCCAAAACTTCTTCTTTCTCTCTTCAATTAATAAAGAGTTATTCTTTGTGTGGCCGTGGAGTAGGCAAAAATTGTCGAACCACGTAAATCTTGTCTTGTTTTGTCTTGTGCAATTTATTGTTTCTCTCCTAAATATTATTTTCCTTCTATTATCTTGACACGCTTCCCAACAATGGAATCAATAAAGAAAGAATTACAAGAAAATACACATGACTTCACACCATAACAAAAAATGATCCATGTTTTTAAGTTTTACTTGACCTAGCCCATGTTGTGCATATTTTGAAAGCACTTACAAATTCAAAAGCTATGTTCTTACAACCATTGCTTCTAAAAGCTATGGAGTTAAATCTTTGTTCTCACAATCATTGCTTTCACTCTCTCTTCTTCTCACATCTTCAACATATGCTTCAAGGGGCCATGTATTTTCTGCTTCTCCCCCTGTTCACTTGGTTGCAATGTAAGGAAATTGAAGAGTAGAAGTCCATCATTGAAGGCCATTCAAAGCTTTGCTTTTGAAAATAGGATTTTTTGAGTTTGTTAGTTATTTGGATTGGGTGTTGTTCCAATTGATTGAAAATATCAAAAGGAGTTCAAAATTAAAATTTGAAGTGATTTGGAGTAGATTTGAACAAGATTCGAGTTAAATTTTAGAAAAGGCACAAGGAAGAAGATGCAGTCATTTTTTTATATAATTATGTATAATCTTGTATAATAGTGTATATGAGTGTATAAACACATCTTATACATTATTATACACTTTTATACACCTTTATACAAACGTCTGTAAACGAACTCCTTCCACGATTTTCAGTTGCAATTCTTGTTCAAAACCAGTCCAAATCTTCTTTAAATGACTTCAAATTTTATATACAACCTCTTTATACTAAACCTCCTTATACTATTTCTAACAAAGTCCAAATAACACCCACTCTAAATTTCTCACAAAATCAAATTGGAAATTTAACCCCACATATTTAACCTTGTTAAAAATTTAATTTTCACCACCCAAATGAATTTGGTTTGTTGAACTAATATTTGAGACACAGTTACAACAACAACAACCCAGTATAATCCCACTTAATGGGGTCTGGGGAGGGTAGTGTGTACGCAGACCTTACCCCTACCCTAGGGTAGAGAGGCTGTTTCCAAATAGACTCACGACATCCTTCCCTCCAAGAACTTCCCACCTTGCTCTTGGGGAGACTCGAACTCAACCTCTTGGTTGGAAGTGGAGGTTGCTTACCATCAGAGCAACCCCTCTTGTCTTTGAAACACAGTTAGTGATTCGAAAATTAACTTAAAAGCTTGAGCAATCTTTTTTTAAAATTAAATAGTAATTTCGAGAACCTATTAAAGTTGGATGTTGAATTTTAACCTATTATTTTTAGGCTAATTGGTTGTAAATTGAAATGTGAGCTATAAAATTGAAAAGTAGGAAGCTCAGTTGTTCTTATGTGAAATTTTTCCCCAAGTGATTATATGATTCAAAATGACAAAAAGGTTCAATGATACAAGACCAACCTATGAAAATACGGTTGAGTTGCAGGCTGAAAAAGTTTCAACAACCAAAACAATGCTGACAATAGACGTCAAGACCCCAGTCAAGATATCTAACCAAGTTTCCCAGACGAAGGCGATTATATTTCACACTGAAAGAGAGGGGGAAAAAACAGAATTCTTCAAAATTTTGGCAATTACTCATGATCAAACAAGCATGCTTAACTCATGTAGGAGGAATATGCGGCTCAAACTCAACTAAATTCTATTTCCGGTAAGTCATCTATATTACAAGAGGAACACAACAAGGAGACGAAAGAATATGCCTGAAATTTCAGAGCAAGATACAGGAGACCTCAAAAATCCTAGGTATTATTATGTCACATACAAACCACTATACAGGACCATCTATCTGACTCAATATGAGAACTCATGACCTCGAAGCGAAATATATTTCTTAACCCAAATGGCAATGTCCTCGGCACAAGCCTGAGCTTGAGGGGTCTTAAGAAGCATGTCAAGAGTTGCAAACTCATGAACTGCATCTTTGTACTCGAGGACAGGAGCATCAACATTTACCTTTCGTAGTTCTTCTGAATAAGCGATGGCCCGATCTCTCATCCAGTCATGCTCCGCTACGACTGTTAGTGTTGGGGGCATCCACTTTAATGGAGGTCCTCTCCCAGGGATAAGAGGGTTAGCAGCAGGATGATCCAAGTCAAACTCCCCTTCAGGTAGAAATAATTTCCAGGCAAGCGTGCACAAGGCCTTGTCATAGAAATAGGAATTTGCTAGCTTAATCTCGGAATGTGTTGGAACACTTCCGATGAAAAAAGGATACATCAAAACCTGTGCCACCACCTTCACTGGATCCAAAAGCTTACCTTCCTCTACAGCTTTTCGAGCCACATAATCAGCTATATTTCCCCCACAACTCACTCCTAGGAGGACACACCTGGATGAACATATCAAAAGAACAAAAATACTAGTTAGTGAGTTATTATTTACATTTGAAAGAACGACAGGAAAAGGGAGTCTTCATTTGGCTCTGATTTGGTAAAGTTATTAGGCTTGTATTCACATCTCAACAGTGCCATCTAACATATAGAACATTTTTATGATAAGATATTACAGTCACCATCAAGCAGTAAGGAAGTGCTTTGTAATTGTATGTCATATTATAGCCCCCAGGAGCTAAATCTTAGATCTATCTATTTCTTGGGTATTACCATATTACACCATAATTCAAAAAAGTTACTACAGGAAAACTTAATACAGTCAAGAGTGGCTGTTTATCCTTTCACGGCATCTCACATTCAAAAAGTTATACGGTAAATTTCCCTATCAAATTCTTTTGCAGGTTCTCTAATTTTTTAATACTCTCTTATTCTTACGGGAGATTTCTCCATCATTAATGAAATAATTTCCCTTATCAGACAACAAAAGAGCATCTCCTATTCCTCTCCTTCCACAAGCTCTACTTAATACACAATTATGTTGTGGCCCAAAAATTCTTAAGTTTCACTGGGATCATGCTCCACATAGACTAAAAGAGAACACTATTTACCAAAGTGATCTAGCCTCTCAACAAAAATTGTCTTATCCAGGCAGCTAGTCTTTTCTTGAATCTTTCTTTTACCATCCGCACCAAGCAAGATTTGGATGAAGCCCTTACTAACAAAACGACTGGTGTCACAATCCAACGACAACAACATACCAGTGCGATCCCACAAGTGGAGTTTGGGGAGGGTGGGATGTCACAATTCAACATCTCCTTAAATCGTGCACTTAACACACTAGCCTACAAGGCAGATATAACTTTTTGTCAAATTTATGTGGAATCACTATGCCTTCAAAATACAGAAACACTAATACCTTCACTTCAACAAGATCACAGTGTCGTACGCAAACTAATATGTCAGATTATAACAAGAGGCTCTTGATTTTCACTGCCATGGAAGCCCATTAACCATTCCTTGTATATTACTATCAATAGCATTGTGCTCTAAGTTTCCATAACAATGATTAAAAAGGGGGGAAATAGTGAATCACCTAGACATAACAGCTCTGCGCACCAAAAAAATCATTTTGCACTCCCATTATTGGGAATCAAGAATTTAACTGTGGATATACAATACTTTCCAATTTATCCACTTTCAGCCAAATCCTATCATTTATACTATCCACAATAACTTGGTTGCAATGCTTCTTCAAATCTAGTTTATACACAACCCACAATTGCCTGTCTCCAAGTCTCAAACCAACGCATTCATTGGCAAGCAGAGTTGCATCAATCAATTGTCTTTCTCCAACAAAATTGAGCATCAGATACTATTTTCCCATGATTAACTTTAACCTCAAGAATATCAGTTTAGCGAGGATTTTATAGACACAACCTCCCAAACAAATGAGAAGGAAGTGGTATAATTCCACATCCCATATCATTTTCCGCATTCAGATATAAAGGTGGTGTTAAAACTCTTTTGTAAGACCCCTGTATCATGAGATCGGTTTAGTGTATAAATTACACTATTTCACTATATTCCAACATTTTTAAAGACATGGTGAATCAAAGGGCCCTGAAGCCCTATTGGCATGCAGGAATCCAGTACCGTCCAAACATTCTGGTGCACATGAAAGATCTAATGGTTTTTTTTTTTTTTTTTGAGAAAGATGAAAGATCTATAGAATATAAACTCTGTATTTCAATTTCTTAATTCCTATCTTATGTAACTTTACATAACTAGCAATCTCTTGATGTTGTGGTATGATGACTAAATATTTAATTCACCTATTAAAATTACTTCCTCTTCTGAAAAAGATTTTTCTAACCATCTAATGCTCTCAACTGCGATTATGTTGCATTCCACACCAATTATTGTAGTTCCACCCAAAAGAATACCAGCAGAGACTTGTTCAAGCATTTCACGAACTAGTGGTAGATGCTAGTCCTTTGGGTGGTGAAGGAGGTCGAGTTAATGAATTTTGTTGCATAAATTTTGAAAATTGTTTTAAAAGAAAAAAGCAAGAGATATACACGAGCGAGAAGTGAATGCTTCTTCACACGGTTTACAAAACCACAACTATTACCTAACGTATATGAATTCAGCATGGTTAGAAGCTACATTTGTGACCAATATTCAACTAAATGCTTCATCAATTCTATCAAACCAATACCATAACAGATAACAATCCATGATCTAAGCTTGTCACTTAAAAGTAGAAATAAGGGGCTAAATCTAACCTTGATGGATCTCCATGAGCAGCCAACCAAGGCTCCACCAAGGATGCTCCAAATGCATCAGCTATATGCCTGTAAGCATCCGACTTCCTCAAATCCGCCCCTCCTCCTCCGCGTCTACTCCCCGCCGACTTACTACATTCAGCCAAATTGGCCTGTTTTGCCAGCCAATGCAGCACCTTCAGTCCATCCTCAAATGCTGCTGGATAGCGATTCTCAGGCGCTAACCTATATCCAACAGCTAAAACAATAACATCACATAGCTTCGCTATCCGTCTACAGAACAAATCATTCGCGGTGGAATCATTGCTCCCACTCACAAACCCCCCACCATGAAACTGCAACATAACCGGCAATTTCCTGCAATTTTTTTTGCCAGCTGGCGAATACCCTCTATAAACCCCATTATCACATTTTAAACTTAAATCATCAACAACATTACAACCATAGCTATTTCTCCTATGATTAAAACTATTAAAACCATTCTTATTATAATTTTTCTGATTCTCCATCACACTATCAGTAGTACAATATCCATAGCTGTTTCGACGTAAAACGACAGCCTGGTTCGGGTCGGACCCTAATCCGGGTCGGGTCGAAACCCTAACCCTAGATTTAGAATCCGAATCGGGGGAACCTAAACAGGTTTCGGGGAGGAAGATTCGAATAGAGACAGAGGTGGCGGGATCTACATGTAAGTCCTTAGTGGCAACACCGTCAGTGAATAAAGGATTGGCAGCAGCAATGGATTCCTCATTAGGCCGAGATGTGATACCGAAAGAGCTACCATTATTCAACCCATTTGTGTCGTCGATTTGAATTCGATTCTGCAACCGATGCTTCAACATAAACTTGAAGAATACACTGTATAATTTCACTGCCACACTTGGCATTTCCTCTACACACAAGCTTAATGAAGAAATTTTTGGAATTTAATTACATTGAAATAAAGAGGGAATAATTTAGGGTTTAAGATAAGGATTTCCTTGTGATTAAGGGAAAGGTATTGAGAGATTACTTGATTGAAATGGAGAGAAAGGGGAGTGAAAAAGATTTTGATTTTTATTTTTTTTCATTTTTTTGTTTTGAAAATAGAAGTATTGCTTCCTTCTTTAAGATTTTGTCAAATGATAAATCAATAACAGAGCCCGTTTGGCTTAGCTGATTTAGAGTAGTTGATAAGCATTAGGTGCTGAAAAGCACTTTTAAGTGTTGAAGCTGATTTAAAAAATAAGCAGTTACGTGTTTGAATAAAAGTGCTGAAATTAATAATATGCAGCTGAAGAACTGGGTATACAAAGAGTTTTGTTTTAAAAAGAAGTATTTTAGGGATAGAATAATAAATATTTGGTCAAACTTAAAGTGTTTATAAGCTAAAATTTGATAAGTTGTGGGAGACCAACTTATGACTTTTGACTTATTATTGGCTTATAAGCACTTTTAATTTTACCAAACGCACAAATAAACCAAAAAATACTTATAAACCAGTTTGATCAGCTTATAAGTTTAGCCAAACACGGTCACAGTCCATTGATAAATCATGACTCGTGAGAAACAGAAGAGAAGAGCTGTTTTCTGTTTTAATTTGGCCTTTCGAAACTTGTGTTGGGCGGTTGAGGTGGGGCTGTAATCGTCTGTAGCCGGGTACTTTGTAGTGGTATCTCCATTTGTGTTTAACAAGTAGTAGTAGTTTGTATGGTTGCTAATTATTGTATTGTCTCGTATTGTTATTTTAAATATAATATTTATTTTAATTATTATTTAAATATTATTATATCATATTGTTAAATTTATCATTTTGTAACGATAAAAAATATTATTTTATTGAATAACAAATTTAGTGTAGTGACGTCCAGTGGCGAAAGCAAGGCTTTTGGTAAGGGGGTTTAAAAAAGGATTAATTTAAAAAAATTAATGAGATTGTAGCTTGTAGGAATTGAACCAATGACTTCATAATGATTTTGAACCCCCTTGACCACTAAACCATGCTTTTGGAATGTATGAAGGGGATTCAAAACATAATATATAAAGGTAAAAATCAGATTTTGCCTTATATATACGGTGTAATTTTCGGCGAAGGGGGTTCGGGTGAACACCCTTGCGCCCCCTAAATCCGCCATTGGTGACGTTATTTCCTTGTTTTTTTCTCTCATCTTGCCCTTCCTTATTATTAAATAATCATATTTTATCATTTATCCTATTTTTATATATATAATAATTCTATTCCGTATCATATTTTTTCTTAATAATATTGCAAGTTTATTCTTCATATTGTTGGTGCGTGACATCATGAAACGACAGCAAACGATACAATCTATCCAAACATTGTATGTATCAAACAATACAATATGATACATTATGTAACTACAATCCAAACAAGCTGTGAATGGAAGAAAATGCTTATACATTGATGTTATGAGTCTTATCAACAACAACAACAACAACAACAACAACAAAAAACTCAGTTTGATCCCATAAATGGGGTCTGGAATGTTCTTTGTCTTATATTAGTATATAAAATTTTCTATAAATTAGATTAGATATAACTAAAATGACATTTGTAATGAGGCGGCATATAACCGCTCAATCAATGTTGATCTAAAAAACTTTAGTTACTTATGTAGAAAAATCAGGGGTTGATCTTACTATGTTATGTACTGATTTGGATGAATCCATTAACTTTTGCAGTTTGTAAATATTTAATTACGAATTAAGTAACTAAAATGAATTATGAATTAATAAATTTAGAATCTATAAACTTCATATTCAGGCTTCGCTAGTTTGCCCCCTATGTTTGTATAGAACCCACAAGTACAATACATGTATTTTTGTATGTAAATTTTTAAACTTAACCATGCTTAATTATAAGAATTTTAGTTTTGTGACTGTCTGAGTTAAATTTATTTATTTAACATAAACTAAAGAATTTATATATAAAAATAAGGTTAGACAGGTGCATCGGGAGATACCAATTTTGGCAGTTGACGGCTGGCACCTGCGGTAGATTTGTCTCAAGTATTTACTTTTTTCAAAGAACATTTATTCATGTTTTTTACATAATAAATAATAAAGAATTTACAAAATAGTAACCTAATAAAGAAATGTCCCCAGATAGTAGTGTGATAAAATAAGAAGAAAGGATTTCACTTTTCATCTTAAAAAATCCTCAATTTTTACTTTATAAGAATTTCACTTAGTAAAACATGTAAAGTTCATAACCAACTGATTAAAAAATTTCCATAATTAGCATATTGGATTTTTTTTTGAAAACAGGAAATCCTTTATATAATACTATTAAGGATAAGTACAAGGGGGTGTCCTTGAGGAACTATGATCTTGATTAACCTGAAGAGAACTAGTTGTTAGGGTACTTACTATCTACTAAGTTAAGGCTTACATAGGAACGTAGTAGAGTTGAGTTGGATGATACATCAACATTGGTACTAGTGGTAGTCATAGTAGTAGTGGCAGAAATATCAAAAAGTACAAAATCCTTTAGCGATTCTGGCATTTGCAAAAATGTGGCTGAAAAGTTGACATTGGCTTGGGTTGATGCTTGCTTTGCGAGTTCGTGTGCCACTTGGTTGCCTTCACGGTAGATGTGTTGGACTGGTGGATTCCCCAACTTCCTCATCCAGTACCTACAATCAAATATAATATTAGTGTGAGGATTGTACGTATCTGAGTCTAGGAAATCAATGATGTTGGTATTGTCCGTTTCAATCACAAGGTGCGTCCAATTATTTTCCATAGCTAATTGAAGTCCATGTTTTAGAGCATGGAGTTCCATGGCAATCAGGGTAGGGCCCAGTATGGCCTTACTATAACCAAGAATCCATTGTCTTTGGGCGTCTCTGAAGATCCCTCCAATACCACCTATTGAGTATTTATTATGGAAAGAGCCATCAATATTTAGTTTAACGTGATTAGCAGGAGAGGGATGCCAGCGAGCACTGGAATACGAACTATTATGGGGGCTGATTGCACAGTGCTTGTATTCTAGGGCTCGTGCGTAGACGAGATGACTGGAGAGGATGTTGTTGTTACAGTTGAAGATATTGTTATTCCTGGTATTCCATAAAAACCAAAGAACAAATGGAAGGAACTCTTCCTAGGTTAAGGAGAGATTAGGGATAGGGTGGGAAGTCTGTCTTAAGGCAGTGAGCCAGTGTATGTTGATATTTAGGGTGTTAGTATTCAGGCCAATAGTATTTCAGAAGTGACTTGCATAAGGGCAGTAAAGGAAGATATGGGTGATAGTCTCTTCTCCTTGAAGACAAAGAGAACAAATAGGGTCGATTTGCATACCAATATGATTGAGGTATGATTTTGTTGGGAGTCTGTTGTGCATACATTGTCATAGGAAGTGTTTGATTTTGTTTAAGGTATTGAGCTTCCATATCCATTCAAAGGAAGGATGAGTTGTTTGTGAGCATTCATGGTGAAGAAGGGACATGATTGATTTTGTGAAAAAAATTTCATTAGAGGTCAAAAACCAATAGAGACAGTCAGTGGAGTTGTTATTAAGAGAGAGATTTGCTGATAGTATAAGTTTGATAAAGGAGAGATTAGATAGATCCCAGCTGTTATTATTGCACACCTCGCTGATTTTCTTGTGGGTGTCATGAGGAGATAATGGACCAGAAATCATATTGCATAGTGATTGATTATTAGGAGGCCAAATGGAATTCCAGAAATCTACACATGTGCCATTACCAACGTTCCAAGCAATTCCTTTTGAGCAAAGATTCTAACCAGAAAGAATGTTACGCCAGATAATGAAACAATTTTTCGCATTGGTGCGGTTACTATATTTGCCAATTAGGATGCTAGCCCATAGTTTAGAGGGTTGTGTGAATAAACGTCATGCAAGGCTGGGTAGGAGAGAAAGGTTTTTGTGAGAGGATTTGTGAATTCCTAGACCTCCTTTATCTTTTGGTAAAGTGAATGTGTCCCATTTGACATAATGAATTTTTCTTGATTGTGTGGTGGAGCCCCTAAGGAACTCTTTTTGGATTTTATCAAGACGTTTCTGAATAGGTAGAGGTAGGAGGAAGTATGTCATGGAGTGGCTTGGAAGAGCGTTAAGGGGTTGTTTTGATTAGGGTGGCTCTTCCAGCCAAAGAAAGGAAGTTAGTTTTCCAATTTGCAAGGCGATTGTTCAAATTATCGATAACGTAACGGAAGTCAGAATTCTTAGGGTGGCGAATAAGAATGGGGAATCCAAGGTACTTCCCAAAGTTATCACTAGTGATAGTGTTCAAAATAGAAGTGGCAATGTTTCTTGGGATTTGATTGCAATTTTTTGAACAGATGATTTTTGACTTAAGATAGTTGATTTTTTGCCCAAAAAATTGACTAAAAAGAGATAGGCAGTGATGAATAGAATGAATAGATTTTTCATTAGCTTCTGCCATCAAAGTGAGATCATCGACAAAGAATAGATGAGAGAGAGGGGGGTAGAGGGGCTCAACTAAGTATAAAAGGGTCCCAATTTTTGAGAACTACTTGGTGGTTGATATATGTGGAGAGGATCTTCATACACAAGATGAATATGTATGGGGACATAGGGTCTCCTCTTCTAATCCCCCTAGAAGGGTGAAAGAATTTAGTCTTAGCCATTTACTAAGACATCAATTTTTGATGTAGAGATACAAGTCATAATTAGTTTTGTGATTTTTGGAGGGAATTTAAAGAAATTGAGGGCTCTATATATGAAAGACCATTCCAGACGATCAAAGGCTTTTTCTAGATATATTTTAACCAGGATCTTTCTTTTAGTGCCTTTGATTTTTTGGAAGTGATTGATGATTTCCTAAATAATAATGGCATTGTCACTAGCTGGTCTACCTTTCAGGAAGCTAGATTGGAAGGGACTAATGAGTTTGCCTAGAAATGGTTTAATTCTGTTGGCAATAATCTTGGTGATTATTTTGTAGATGGTATTGCATAATCCAATAGGTCTGAAATTTTTGAGGTCATTAGCATTTGGAATTTTTGGAATAAGACATAAGTAGGCGTGATTAATAACTTTTGGGAATGATTGGTTGTCGAAGACTTTGTGACAGAAGTCAAGGATTGGTATCTTAATAAGGTTCCAAAATTTTTGGTAAAAGAAGGAGTGAATGCCATCCGGTCTGGGTACCTTAAAGGATTTCATGGACCAAACGACATTAATGACCTCTTGGTCTTGAAGGACCTATCTAAGGATGAGAGATCTATGTGAGTAGTGGATAATGAATGGTGGGTGATGTCTTTGAGGTTTGTAAGCTGGTGGTTAGTTTGGAATAGATTTTCAAATAAGTTACCGCATGGTCAATGATGCGGTCATGACTAGTGATCCAAGTACCATTTTCATCCTTAAAATAGTTAATTCTATTGGTACGCCTTCTATTTAGGAAACTAATATGGAAGAATTTAGTAGCAGCATCACTTTGGTTTAACCAATTAATATGCTACCTAAGCTTCCAATGTTCATCTTCTAATCTAAGCAGATTATTATAATCATTGAGGAGATTAATTTCGAGGTTCTTAAGGAAGTGGCTAGTGGGGTAGTGGGGAGAACTTTGAATACCATTGATTCTGGCCAGAAGGGTCTTTTTATTAGAAATTATATCGCCAAAAATGTGACTAACCCAGATTTATGTATATCACTTGAATGTTATTGTCTGGCATGAACCGTGATTTGTTGGCAGTCTCATGGACAAACTACTTCAAGAAAATAATACGAGGAATTTTCAGAAATTACTATTGTTTAGTGGCTATTAATTTTCTATAGTTACCATGTACATAATTACTTCCTATAGCTACTATTCAGTTGTTACGGTAGTGTATTCGTTGTATTCGCGTTGCTGTATTCATGAATACAGCAACAAAAAGCGCCTAAAATTAGGGCAGTTTAGCAGTACGAGCATGTATTTACATGTATTCGCATTGTTGTATTGGCGCATGTATTCACATATATTTACACTGCTGTATTCAAGCAAAAAGCGCCTAAAATCATGACAGTCCAGCTGGACACACATGTATATGCGCTGTATTCATGAATACAGCAGCAAAAAGCACCTAAAAGCAGGGCAGTCCAGCTGTACGCGCATGTATAGAATACAACATCAAAAAGCGCCTAAAAGCATGGCAGTCCAGCTGTACGCGCATGTATTCACATGTATTTGCGTCATGTATTCACGAATACAGTAACGACAATCACCTTAAAAATAGGTATATATATCCAGTTGTCTAATAACGGAAACAACATCAATTAGTGTGATACACTCCTAATATAACTCAACAAAATCAATTCTAACATACCTCATTATCAAACCAATTAATTAGAATGATTTTTCAGTTGTATTGCATTCATTAGATTCAATATTTTTATTTACTGTGTTCGCTATTTCATATTTAGTGTATTCAGATGTATTTGTATTAACAGTATTTTAGTTATTCCTAATATATGTTATTAATTCAGTATATTTCATCGGTTGTATTCTCTGTATTTCTATTTGTATTTAGTGTATTTTACTGTATTTTAAAATTAAATGTATTCATTGTTTATATTATGTTCTATTTTAATGTTTGTATTCAATGTATTTCAATGTTTATATCATGTATTCATGCATGAATACAAGTGTATTCAGCTGTATTAAAAAATACAAACCATCGAAATACATAAATACAGGCTAAAAAAATATATTTATATAAAAATACATATATTTGAGTGAATTTATACAAAATACAATGTGTTTGTATCATTGTATGTAACTAAATAGCAAAGAAGGGAAGAAGGTTTGCCGTAGATGGCATTTTTCGGCCAAGCAAAATATTGTATACATTGTATTAAAATTAAATATGGAGACGAACAAAAATCCCGGCCCTCAAATCTTCTCCGGCGTTAAAAATATTGCAGTATCTATGTAGAGGAATCCTTTGCAATATCCGGCGTAGAAGAAAGCCGCAGTTTCTTTCTTTCTAATATTGCAATACAAATACATTGAAAATATCCGGTGTAGAAACTAAGCAGTACAAATCAAATCCATTACAATATCCCGCGTAGCAACTAAGCAGGTATTTTGCTCAGAGAGAGAGAGAGAGAGAGAGAGAGAGAGAGAGAGAGAGAGAGAGAGAGAAATTTTGTTGGGATTTTGAGAGAGAATCGTGTGTTAATTGAAAGAAAGAGAGAGAAAAACATAAATAGCGTATTTCACGCCTCAATTATAGTATGTGCCATAAATACCTAGTTTGCTATGAAATGTAAAAAGTAGCTATAGAAAATAATATTTTAAAATAGTTTTGGTTTATAATAAATAGGGTATATACATTTGCTATAAGAGATAAAATTTCAAATAATATTAAATCACCAAAAGCGAATTACCATTAACCCATTTCCCATTTTAGGCCTAAAGTATACCCTATAGAATGTACCTTAGTATTTAAAGAATAATATAACGCGACGTTCTTCTATCAATATTCAAATAGTTAACTCAAAGTAAGGTAGACTCAATTGAGTATTAGGATTCAAATAGGCGACAGTAATATAAGATATTGTAACCATAGTTCTTTAACTCTACAACAACAACAACAACAACAACAACCCAGTATAATCCCACTTAGTGGGGTCTGGGAAGGGTAGTGTGTACGCAGACTTTACCCCTACCCTAGGGTAGAGAGACTGTTTCCAAATAGACCCCCGACATCCTTCCCTCCAAGAACTTCCCATCTTGCTCTTGGGGAGACTCGAACTCACAACATCTCGGTTGGAAGTGGGGGTTGCTTACCATCAGAGCAACACCTCTTGTCTAACGGGCACAAATGTGTAGATCAAGTCAAGGAAGAAGGTGGAATAGCGTCCATCGATTAATTGAGTGTGTTACAGTCCAATTGATTTGCTACGCATCCTCAAATCAACCACACTTATCATCTGCGGCCCGTTTTTGTTCATTCTGTATGACGGGCGACCTAAGTATGTGGTCGACTTAGGTCGCCCGCGGAGAATGAGGGCGACATATATAGCCCATATAAGACTGCTAAGAACCAAGATTACTACTATAAACATTGGTAGCCAATACCACATTGCTTATCATTGAACTGTGGTAAGCCATACCCTTTTCATAGTTTTAAATCATCAAAAGCTTAGCTTAATAAGCTGAAAAAGTCCTTTCACTTTTTCTATCACAAGATTTGGGTTGTGCCCTTTAAGCAAGTGTGAATGTGAATTGATCTGACAAATCTTCTTTTATGGCAACCATTAGCTGACACTCACACATTCATTATGTGCCTAAGGAGATACTACAACCAACTATTTAAAAAAGTACCTCGGTGCACAAAGTATCCGGCATTCACGCAGGGTCTGAGGAAGGACCGCACCCGTACGCTAATGCAAGATATTAGTTGTTGCTTCTATGGCTCAAACCCGTGACATGTAGGTCACACGAAGACAACTTTACCACTGCTTCAAGCTCCCTTCCGCTATGACCAACTGTTTATGAAAGCTAAAGTTCATGTTTTTATTTTGACAGCTACACTTCATTTTATATGTCATGCAAATAGACTTCCCTATAAACAGTCACCAGTTATGTCTTATCTGGCATGTTTCATTTTCTTGATATAAGGATCAATTACACTACTTTCTCCAGCTGATAAAGCAGAATACTCCAATAACCTACTGGTCACCCTCAATAGAAAAGTAAGAGTAACGAAGTATGTTGTTTGGCCTCTTCAAAAATGTTGTCTGGTGCGTGTCGGATTTTTTAAAAGTAGTGCATTTTTGGAGGATCCGACATGGATGTGACAGCATTTGGAGAGTCCGCACAACATAAACGAAGATACCGGAGTCTCTGAGTGCAGTTGAAATTATGATTAATGAAACACATTCATGCCTTGGTGATAGCAAAGAGGATGATTAGCTACTAAATTATGATGGTTAGGAATAAAATTTGTGGCCTTTGCAAATTATCAACCTAAACTCTCTGAGAACGTTTTCGGAAAATCAAAACAGCTACTAATTCTCCTAATACAACAACAACAACAACAACAACAACAACAACAACAACGACCCCGTATAATCCCACAAGTGGGGTCTGGGGAGGGTAATATGTATGCAGACCTTACCCCTACCCCGAAGGGTAGAGAGGCTGTTTCCAGGAGACCCTCGGCTCAAAAAAGCAATAGGAGATGATATATTAGTACCATAAAAATGCGTGATAAAAATAACAACAATATACAAGAGACATGAAATATGAAATACAACATACGAAATACGAAATACGAAATACGAAATAGATGGCTGGTATAGTACAACTAGAAGGTAAAGTCCTGCATCAATAGATGACCAATGACATTCCTAGTCTAACTCCTAACTGGATAGTCTCACTCTATTGTGCTGTAGAAATATTCACACTCTCCCCTAACCTACAACCTTAATGCTCGACTTACATAATTCCCTATCAAGAGCCATGTCCTCAGTAATCCTAATTCTCCTAATGCCAACTATTTAATTCGTCTATCTTTGATAGGCTTTTAATAATTTAAACACTAACAAAATGTCTTCGGTAGCTTTGGTTGTTTTAAAAACTTAAATTCAGTTTTGCGATTTTTTTTTTTTAAAAAAAACAAACAAGAAGGCTTCAGCAAGCAATAGTCCAATACAAGTACAAAATTCATAAATCACAGATATACTTAGAGCCCGTTTGGACATAAGATTTTTTGTAAACTTTTTTCGGAAAAAGTTTACTTTTTTTTCAAAAACAGTGTTTGGCCATAAAATTTTCGATTTTCAATTGAAGATGAATTTTGGAATTTTTTGAAAATTTGAAAAACTCCAAAAAACCGTTTTTTAAAATTTTCACTCAGGTCACTCACAAAATTTTAAAAACAACCCAAAATTATATTCATGTCCAAACACATTTCTAATTTTCAACTACCATTTTCACTTAAATTTTTTTTTTCTCTTTTCTTTGGGAATTTTACAATTCTTATGTCCAAACGCCCACTTAGGTGAAGATTATATAGGCATTTCTCAACAACTATGTGCTACTAAAACTACCCTCGTTCCTTTATGTTTCTAGGTAGAAACTCAAAAACCATAAAATTTCAACCACAATGAAACACCACTAATTTACACTACAAAAACAGTAAATATAAACAAAAGCAACAGCATGGAATTCAGAATATGAGAGGAAAAAAAGGGGCAAACTTTCAGATGAGATTGAGCAAAAGCTATACAAGCAAACATGGAGACCGGGAGAACCCAAAAAATCCAAAATGCAGACATATTCCTCAAAACTAAAATGGTAGAAAAT
Source organism: Nicotiana tabacum (assembly GCF_000715075.1). NCBI lineage: Eukaryota > Viridiplantae > Streptophyta > Magnoliopsida > Solanales > Solanaceae > Nicotiana > Nicotiana tabacum. Next base: position 1,029,185 of record NC_134100.1, read on the forward strand.
TAGCAAATATCTTATGCCTCAAAATATATATAGAGAGAGAAAAGTTTGGCTAAGTCATCAAAAGTGTGGGCACACACCTAAAGACTTAAAAATCATTCTAATTCATTTTTTGTCTCTACAAAATAATGATAAGCTTTGCAAGGAGATATGAATCCTACAATATGAAGTGAGTTAGAATGGTGACATGATTAGCACAACAAAAGGCTTTTCTAAATTCTCAAGTTGAAGATGGTCATATTCACTAAGTGATGGATGAGCTTCAGCAAATTTCATACAAGATCCGATTATGCGTGAGATGCAATTTTAAGAAAGTACGGTACAATCTTTCTCAAGAATATTATGCGGATTTTTTCCTACTTCGATCCGCCGTTACGTGTTTTGTCGCAATTGACGTGTGTTAGAGGGATTGTCAAGAGGATCAACTCAGGTATGTTAAGGCTATCCCTTCTTTCCTTTTGGCATGATCCATACGATACAAACGAAACGAGAAAATGCACAACTTCCATAAATGATTCTATTCATAGAAATGCAAGAGATTCTTATATTCTTGATTCCCCATGTGTCCTATTATTCTCTCATCTGTTCATGGGTCTCAGAAAATGCGTAAGTTGATAAAGAGTTTATTTCATGATATTAATCAAAGGCATAATGATCTTATGACATTCCAAGAGATTTTATAGACGTACTTCTGATGCATTGCATTCATTTATACAAGTACATTGACTCATGACCAGATGACATTATATACGCGTATATATATGTATATGGGATATGGAAAAAGGTTACGATTGTTGTGCCAAAGTCCCACATCGGTGAAGTACCAATTTTGGTTGGTACTTCACCCTATAAAAGAAGGCCTAATGTTTAGGATTTAAACACATATCTTATTTGCCTTTTTATCTTCTTAAGGCATTTGTATCTTTTCTCTTTAGTATTATTTCACTTGTATTTTTGGAGTGGAATAAAATATTGGTTGTGTCCGAGGAAGTAGGCAAAATTGACCGAACCTCGTAAATTCTGGTGTTCCTTTTATTGTTGCTTTATTGTCTTATTTATTATTTGGTGGCTGCCATATATTTTGGTATAGTAGTTATGACTAATTCACACTATATACATTTGGCTTCCGCAACAACGGCGTTATATACGCACCACCACCTGATCAACTAGTATACGTTGATGATTTGCGTACAGTGGCCGAGATGATATGATGGGATGCCCTCAGAGGCTTGATGATGTTATGAACACATATACCCATACATGGTATGATATTTATACGTATATGCATGACATTATAATATTAAATGATTCATGAGCTATTCAGATATACATTTTGAGTCTTTTACTCCATGATTCTCTTGTGTATATTGTTTACTGATTTTTATTCGTTACATACTCAGTACATTATTTGTACTGACGTCCCTTTTGTCTGGGGATGCTGCATTTTATGCCCGCAGGTCCCGATAGACAGGTCGAGAGTCCTCCAAGTAGGCTATCAGCTCAGCGGAAGATATTAGTGCGCTTCATTTGCTCCGGAGTTGCTTATTTGGTTAGTATGATTTAGACATGTATTGATTGGTATGACGGGGCTCTGTCATGATCTTTATGACAATTATGTATTCTTAGAGGCTTGTAGACAGATGTCATGTATATGAAAGATTGTATGACCTTGTCGGCCTATGTTTAGTGTACGAGTGCTCATTTTGGCCTTATAGGCCCGTATGTCACATGTATAAGTTTTTATATTAGCTTGGGTCGTCCTATATTGAGTATTCCCTTATGTTTATTCTTGTTATTTCATACGACCCTTCTGATCCATTTACCTATGTTGATGTAATGAGAAAGACACGTTAAATTGGTACTCGGTTGAGTAAGGACACCGGATATCCGTCGCGGCCCATTGGTTTGGGTCGTGACAAAAAATTCAATGCAACCTACTCAATTTCAATTTATGTGAGGAGTAAGGTTTATTTATATACCTAAAAATAAGACTTAACTTTGAGTTGTGTGATTACTGATATAAAAAACTAAAAGTAGTAAAAAATTAGTAAAAAACTAAAAATGGGAAGCAAACGAATCATTACCATCTGGAGAAGAATGGTAAAGAAAAAAAGTAAAATGAAGAAATACAAGATGGAGTAAGACGCAGAAATGGAGAAGAACGGGAGAATAGAGTAAAATTGGGTTTTGTTGTGAAGGACATTTTTGGAATAATGAAATATTATTAGGGTTAAAAGGGTAAATATTTGGTTAAAGATAGATGACTTCTAAGCTAAAAATAAAAAAAAAAAAAAAAATTGGGGTAACCTAACTTATTGCTTTTAGCTTATTTGAGCATAAAAGCAGGTTTAAGCCAATCCAAATACCCTCAAAGATTATTAGTTGTTACTAGTATTCACACCCACGCGGAGAATATTAAATATAATTTTTCATAAAAAAATATTACTTAAAAACTACGATGCAAAGAAACATGTAAATAATATTAATTTATGAACATGTAAATACACTGGATATTCATATATTCAAGTCCATCCAAATTCTCCTATTTTTCTTGAATTACAATTTAATTATTTAAGTACTTGAAAAAATTGAAAAAAATAAGGAAAAAACTTATATTTAAAATATTTATCTTCTTTTTATTTTTTCATGAAATAGTAGATAATATTATTATATAAACCCTACAACTGATAAATATGTTGCAACAATATGAAGACAGATGTGTAATAATATAATTATCTATCTATATTATTATAAAAGCATGAATAATTTATGTTAAATGTTGAACGACAAATATTATCCCTGAAATATTAACGTACTTCTATGGCCTTAATATTGAATATTTCTCCAAAAGGAATTTTTTCATATCGGATAGAATTGTAATAACTTGATATATACTGTGCATACTAGGATTCATATTCTTCAATGAATTTATTTACTAATATGATTCATATTATTCACAAGTCACATGCTTATAAGACGTATTTAGTATCATAGTCAAAATAATTGTATTAGATTATTTATGTGGTTAGCATGGGCGAAGCCACCTTGAGCAAATGGTGGTCAACTGACCATTCTTCGCTGAAAAATTACGAAAAATTATACTGTGCATATAAGTAAAATATTGATTTTAGATATATAAAACTTATATTGAACACCCTTTGTCGAAATTCTTTTTCTACTTCTTTCAAATTTGAATACTCTTGAAAATATTTCTGGTTTCGCCACTAGCGCTTCCTTCTCTATTTACGATTGTGTTTGGTTGATTTTTTTTGTTATATTTATTTTATTTTTTTCTATCGGATGCATGTTAATATAAACTTGTGTGACTACATATTATATATTGGCAATACTCTCGTGCTTCTTTCTCTACTGAAGGTGTAGGTTCGGTTGATTTGTTCTAAATTTATTATTGTATAAAAATATATATATATCTATATTATATTAAAAGTAGAGTAGTGAAGTATGTGATTAAGTCAAGTGACAAACTAAAATGAAGCCACATAGCAATTTTATGGAATCTATTTGTTGGATTCTATTTGTATAACAATGAAAAAATTTATTAATAGATATTCTTTTGGATCTAATTAATAGTTAAAATATATATCTATGAGGAATTGCATATTCTGTAACTTATAATTACCATATTTAGAGTAATATTATATGACAAATGATTTAATTTAAGTGATGAGTTAAAGTAAGTATTAATTAGAGAAAATAACGTATTCATGGTTTAATTAAGGAAATGAATATTCATGGTTTCCTCCAAAGATAAAATAAAGTAAGCATTAATTAGATAACAGGTTATAAGTACTATTAAACCAAGGCAGAATCAATAGTTCATATCTAACATTCCTTGATTTTGAAATATTATTTTTTATTTTTTATTTGTATTGTATCAAACTAATATATCTTTTATATTATTGCTTTAAGTAAAATTTATGCAAATACCTTTTCCTGTTGAGCAAAGGTTCTCCGAATTTTTTGAATTAATGCTTTGAGTTAATATAGTTAAGAGAATGGCAAGAGAGATTCTTATATTTTTTCTTTTGAAATATACAATTTTCGCCAAATTGTTAGGTAATGAGAAAAATATATAAAAAAAATTCATGTTGTCATAAAAATGGACGGAATTTTTTTTCGAAACATGTTAGATTATATATGATTATGTTGCCATGAAAAACTAAATGATCACTGATTTGTAATTTATATTTATAGCTTTCATATTTTTCAAAGATAGTCAAGCTTCATATTAAGCGTAGTGAAAAGGTTACTTGAAATTTTTAGGATAAAATTTAAAAATATTTTAAATTTACTATATAAATGGGGAAAGTTAGGCAGAAAACATACTTTTGGCAAATCTTTCATTAGGCAAAAATAAAAAGATTCAAGTCTAATTCTTATTTTAGGAAGAAAGGAGTACTAAGATTACCTAGAAGTCTCAAGATCACAAAGAAGTCCAAATTAAAAGTGGCCAAACTAATCAAGAGAAGGCAATTAAATATGTTCGTGTCATAGATGTAGCAAAATTACTAGAGATTGTTATTTTCCTACTCTAAGTTTCTTATTGTGATTTTTGGTTTGATCATAAAATTTAGTGTTTATGTTTTTCAGATTTTTTCAAGTCCATTCATTGAAGCAACGAATGGCCACAGTGATGCAACCTCTTACATGGTGAAGAATCCAAATCAATTGAAAGAAGTATTTTGAGGTTAATTGGTATGATTATGTTCCAAATGCAATTTTGAGATTCTAGGAAAGATGAATACTTTTGCTTTTTTCAATAATATATTATTGTTAAAGATAAAAATTGAACTTTAAAATTGAATCATGAATTGCGATATTGATGGTTTATAAAAGTGAATGTATTCTAATTAGTTTTCGATTTTGCAAATTTGAATCTTCTTGCAGATATTTATCTATGAGATTTGGTTATCAAGTAGTCTATGTATGTGTCACGACCCGGATTTTTTCACTCTCGAGAGTCGTGATGTCACCGACTCGTAGAAGCTAGGCAAGCCACGAAATTTAGAAAATTCTTTACTTCTTTGTTTTAATCCCTTTAACAACTTGCTTTAACAGGTGACAAATATTTAAATAATAGCGGAATATGAGATTAAGCGGAAAACTTAAACAAAATAAACCAAAATAATTCGAAAATCAACATATGCCTCTAATTAGAAATTGGTATCACAACTTTCACGGACTATCTATGATTACTACATACAAACGTTTGAAATAAGGAACACTGTCTGTCTCGGATACAATGATAACAGAACAAAATAACTGATAGAAGAGACGTCGGGCCTGCGAATGCCTGCAGGACTACCTCGAAATCTCGGTGGACCGAAGGTCGGCTCCCCAGCTACTGCTGCTGACCCAGTGCTGCTCCGGTATCTGCACATAAGTGTAGAGTGTAGCATCAGCACAACTGACCCCATGTGCTAGTAAGTGCCTGGCCTAACCCGGCGAGGTAGTGACGAGGCTAGGACCAGACTCCAGATAAACCTGTGCAGTTATATATATATATGGCGGAAAAGAAATACAGAAATAACCAAATAAAGATAGGAGGGGAAAACATGCTACGGGGAATAACAGGTAAAACAAAACATCAAGGGAAGTATGAAGGAATCAAAATCAACCACTAACAAGAATGAGGAAAAAACAAAGGCAGATTTCATTTTCTTTTCACATCTTGTTGCAGGCGTGCAACCCGATCCCGATTCCTGTATCTCGTGGTAGGCGTACCACCCGCTCCCATTTCATTATATCTTGTGGTAGGCGTACCACCCGCTCCCATTTCATTATATCTTGTGGTAGGCGTACCACCCGCTCCCATTTCATCATATCTTGTGGTAGGCATACCACCCGCTCTCATTTCATCATATCTTGTGGTAGGCGAACCACCCGCTCCCATTTCATCATATCTTGTGGTAGGCGTACCACCCGTTCCCATATCATTATATCTTGTGGTAGGCGTACTACCCGCTCCCATTTCATGTGGTAGGCGTACCACCCGCTCCCATTTCATTATATCTTGTGGTAGGCGTACCACCCGCTCCCATTTCATTATACCTTGTGGTAGGCGTACCGCCCGCTCCGATTTACAAGCCAACAATAATCACAGGGAATCCCGGCAAGGGAACAGGAGCAATATAACAACTTCCCAGCAAGGGAAAAATGATATTTCAATAACATCCCAGCAAGGGAACAATAACACCGAACAAACTTCCCGGCAAGGGAACAACGGTGATAACAACATATGAAGCGCAATAAACCACAACAGAGTCATAACAATTATAATACAAGACTCACGGGCATGCTTGACACCAACGTATAGATACTCGCCACCTTGCCTATACGTCGTACTCCACAATTAGCATGTAGCAAATAAGACACAACTCTTAATCCCTCAAGCTAAGGTTAGACCAAACACTTACCTCGATGCCTCGAACACAATTCAAATTTCAATTATAGCTTTATCCCTTGATTCCGCCGCCAATTCGCTCGTATCTACCCACAAGTTACTTAATTTCATCAATAAACGCTAAATGGATCAATTTGAATGCATGAAAAAATGAGTTTTCCAAAGTTTTTACCCAAAATGTCAAAATTGCCCCCGGGCCCACGTGGTCAAAACCCGAGGTTCGAACCAAAACTCGATTACTCATTCCCCACGAGCTCAAATATGTAATTTGTTTTGAAATCGGATCTCAAATCGAGGTCCAAATCCCTAATTTTTGAAAAACCTAGGTTCTACCCGAAACACCCAATTTCCCCCATAAAAATCATTGATTTGAAGTTGAAATCATGTTAAAAGACGTTAATGATTAAAAAAAAACTAGTTAAAAATGACTTATAATTGATTTGGAGAAGAAAGGTTGTTTGAAAAATCGCCTCTTATGTTTTTTGGGTTTTGAAAAATGCACAATGACTGAAAATCACGTCTATTTATACCCCTCTCAGACCCCCTGTGCGGACCGCACAAAATGGACTGCGGCCGCACAAGCCTTCCTGAGGGTACTGCGGTCTAGTGCCCTGTGCGGACCGCACGAAATGGACTGCGGCCGCAAAGGCCTCCACCGCGCACCGCACAAAGCCGACCGCGGACTACACAGCCTCCACCGCGCTCCGCACGAGGTCGACTGCGGACCGCACTGGTGGGTTCAGAGACCTGCAACTTCTCGTTTTAAGTTTAAAACATCCCGAAACCTACCCAAAACTCACCCGAGCAATCGGAACTCCAAACCAAGTATGCATACTAACTCAAAAACATCATATGGACCTACTCGTCCGATCATATCATCGAAATAACATGTAAATCATGAATTAAACCTCAAAACTCAATATTTTCATCAAGAACTCTCAAAGTTCATAACTCCTCAACCGGAAGTCCAATTCACGTCAAATAAACTCTGTTTTTCACCAAATTTCACAGAAATGTCTTAAATCATATATAAGACCTATACCGGGCGCCAGAACCAAAATACAGGCCCGATACCATCATGTTTTAATCAAATTTCATTTCAATTTTTCTTAAATAATTTCCTTTAAGAATTCATTTCTCAGGTTTGGAACCTCGGAATTCGATTCCGGGCATACGCCCAAGTCCCATATTTTCTTTCTGACCCTCCGGGACCGTCAAATCATGGGTCCGGGTCTGTTTACCCAAAACATTGATCGAAGTCAAATTTATTCATTTTACAGTCAAAACTTATCATTTTTCACATATTTTCACATTTAAGCTTTCCGGCTACGCGTCCGGACTGCGCACACAAATCGAGGTGGTGCTAAGGGAGGTTTTTAAGGCCTCGAAACGTAGAATTTCATTACAACACAAGTGATGACCTAAAAGGTCATCACAGTATGAGAATAGAATCACGAGTTAATGTTGTAGTAGTTGGTAAGTAAAAAAATTTCAATTAAAAGCGTATTTTATGTGAGTACTCTTCGTTTTTTATAAATAGTGTTTCAGACGTTATTTTATTTGAATTTTTTATTTGTAAAACAAATGATATAGAACATCTAACTATTTGACCTTTCTAGATTTTCAAAGGTAAATGAATACAATTGGATCAATGTGGGAACTGAACATTAACTAACAAGTATCCTTTACGAGAAAAGGTATGTTAATACTTTTTTAAGAGATTGTTTACAATTTTAAGATTTCAATTTCGAAATTGTCATATCACTTAATTATGATATCTTGGTTCCGATTGTTTTTAACGAGGTTGTTAAATTGTATGTCTTTGAATAGTGCTGGATTAGGATTATTCATGTGCTTATGCATATGTTAATTTGATCATGTATTCAGGCATGTTTTAAGACCATTATTTCCACAAAGTTGTAATATGATTTTTTGAATCCCAAAAATTATTAATAGATATTTTTTGTAATACTTCTTTAACTTTTGAATCTTTGTGTATGCTTATCAATTGAAAACTAGCCCAGAAACAAATAATTCTGATGGTGCAATACTCTTAGAGCTTACTTATTAACTGGTTTGACCTCAATACAAGAGACAAGGTAAATTTATGTTGTTGACATATATTAAGATAGTAAAGAAAATATTTGTGTGATTTCTCCCTCGGATTAATTTTTGTGAACTACATTTTATGATTGAAATAAAAGAGAAGAAAGTTTTAATTGGTTATGCCAAGTAATACAAAATTAAAAATTATTAAAAATATTAGTAGATGTATAATAAAATAACAAAATAACTTCTTTATTTTTAATCTGGACAAATTCAATATCACAAATTAGTACTAAATATGATATTATTTTGATTATAGGTAAAAATGTTAAATGCGAAAAATTAATTAAAATTTTACGATAGATCTAAAAAATGCACAACTAATGAGATAGATATAATATGAGGACATTTATACTTTGAATTAATTAAAAAATGAAGTAAGTAGATAATGCACGAAGATATTAATGATTAATTTAGAAAATAAAAAAATAGAATAATAGAAAATTTTCATATAGAATTTTTTATTAGATATATTATGTTGAAAATAAAAATGGAGGTTGAATTTTTATTTTTCAAAGCAATGTGATCAATGCTCAAATAACAAAGATCACAATTTGAAATGTTTAGTATTATAATTCTTTAATACGATCCATGCATCGCGCATGTTTTAATACTAGTTATATTAAAAGGAGAGTAGTGAAGCATGTGGTTAAGCCAAGTGGCAAGCTAAAATGAAGCCACTTGGTAATTTTAGGACAACATTAATAATTAGAAATTATATATAGAAACACATAATTAATGGAGGTAGTTTAATGAATCTTATACATAATCTAAATAGATCTAGACAAATATAATCTATATATCTATATATATCTATATATTGATCCACTCATAAATTTTCTTCTATGTTAGCTAGAAATATGGAGGTGAAAAATTAATTAAAAACTATAATAGAAAAAGAATAATATATAAAGACGAAAATTGAGAAAACCTATGACTATTTATACTTTGGAGTAAGTTAAAATATAAAATAAAACTAAAAATTACTTAAGATATTAAAGATTTATTGAATTTAAAAACTAAATAAATTCAAGCAGCAAAATAAGATCTTACATAAAATATACAAATTAATTATAAGGTAAGAGAAAAATTAAATAATCAGCAAAAGATATTTTAATAACAAGAAAAATAAATTCATATTAATATTGATAAATCGTGCAAACGAATATTTTATACGTAAATATTACTACAACATTTAGATATAATGTGTTCAAACAATTAAGAAAATATTTTTCTATGATTAATATTTGAATTGAGTTTAGTTAGTTTAAGTTTGAAAGCATACCATAATTTTTTAAAAATATGATCCAATTAAGAAAATATAATGATAAAAATTATTTGAATTTGAGATGAGAAAGTATTTTAATTTTTATCTATATTATATTAGAATGAGTGAGGTAAAAATAGATATTAAATTCAAACAGGCTAATAAAAATTCACATGACAATGTAATAATATTAGGTATTGAATAATGTAAAATCAATAATAAAGAATAAATAGAAAAAAAACTAATATTTTTTATCATAGGAAAAAACTAAGATTTTTATCTCAGCAACAGAGCATAATGGAAAACTCAATGGACAAAGGCAAAGCTATAGAGGACAGGTTTGAACTGGATATGACAAATTTTCCAGCTTTATCAGCCATTGCTATGAGGAATTCTTTTGGACCATTGACTAAAGGATCATGGTGTTTGAGTAGTGTACCTCCTGATAAAGGAAGAGGTAGGCTAACTTACTGATGAAGTGGATATTTTGGAATATTAGATGGGTGAATAAGAGGTATAAACAAAAAGAGTTAAAAAAATATATTAGTAACCAAAGAATAAAACTAGCAGTCATAGTGGAAACAAGAGTTAAGGAACATAATGCTAGTAAAATCATATCAAATATACTGCCAGGGTGGAACTATGCTACCAACTATCAGGATGCTTCAAATAAATGGATATGGTTTACTTGGGACTCGCAGTGGTATAATGTTACTATCCTAAGTGTTGCAGCTCAATACATACATTATTTGGTACAAGATAGGGTGGGAATAATTGATTGTGCAATTACAGCTATATATGGTTACAATACCATAGAGCAAAGGAAACAATTATGGAGTGGTTTGAAGGACATTGCAACAGGAAACGCAAAAACATGGTTTCTATGTGGGGATTTCAATGCAGTCCTACATACCAATGACAGGCAGATGGGCAACCCCATTACATATACAGAAGTGCAGGACTTTGCTGACTGTGTAGCTAATCTAACTCTGAATGAACTGGCATGGACATGTGACTATTACACATAGTCAAACAAGCAACATGGTGTAGAAAGGATCAGCAGCAGAATTGACAGAGCTTTTGGCAATTATGAGTGGATGATGCAGTAGGGTCATGTGGCTACTAAATATGGATTGCCATACATATCTGATCATAGTCCAATGCTATTAACTCTTTCCTCAGCTCCCAAACCTGGCAAAACACCTTTTAGATTTTTTAATGTCTGGGCAGATCATGAAAGCTTTATATCCATTATAGAAAGAATCTGGAATCAATCTTTCGCTGAGGGCAAAATGAAGAAAATTTGGATAAAATTGAAGAGGTTAAGGCCTTTGTTCAGGACCCTAAACACTGAGCACTATAGAACTATTAGTATGAAGATTGAACAAGCTAGAACAACCTTAGAGGAGGTGCAACAGAAGATAATTACAGCATATAATGACAATCTGATTGAAGAAGAGAAAAGCTTATTGCAGAACTTAGAAAAGTGGTCCCTTATTGAAGAAAGTGTATTAAGGCAGAAAGCAATAACTAAGTGGATCAAACTGGGAGACTCTAATACCAAGTATTTTGCAGATGTTATGAAGGAAAGAAGTCAGAGAAAGCAAGTAAATGAACTTGTATCAATCATGGGAGATAAACTTGTTCAACCTGACAACATAAAGCAGGAAGTGGTAGATTTCTATAAATCTTTAATCGGATCAGCAGCTCAATCTCTGCCTGCAATTGATAGAATGATCATGAGTAATGGGCGAAAACTATCACAAATGTAGAAACTTGCTCTATGTGCTGAGGTGACTGACAAAGAGATCTATAATGGATTATGTGCTATTGACAGTGACAAAGCACCAGGAATTGATGGCTACAATGCTTACTTCTTCAAGAAGGCATGGGTGATTATCAACAATGAAGTCAGTCAAGCAGTGAAAGAGTTCTTCAGTACTGGAAAATAGTATAAAGCAGTGAATTGTACCTCTATCACATTGGTCCTTAAAATGGTCAATCCTAGTACAATAAAAGATTACAGACCTATTGCTTGTTGCACCATGTTGTACAGGTTAATCTCTAAAGTCCCAGCTGGCAGAATACAACAAGTGATAGCATCAGTGATAAGTGAAGCTCAATCTGGTTTCATACCTGGAAGGAGGATATCACACAACATTATATTAGCTCATAATCTAGTCAAAGCTTATACAAGGAAGAACATTTCTGCCAGATGCATGATCAAAATTGATCTCCAAAAAGTCTATGATTCAGTTGAATGGAGTTTTTTAGAGCAAGTCATGACTGAAATGGGATTCCCAGAAAGATTTGTGAATTGGACAATGGAATGTGTGAAAACTGTTAACTACACTATTATGGTTAATGGAGAGACTACTCTACCTTTTGATGTTGCCAAAAGCCTAAGACAAGGTGATCTCATATCCCCTTTCTTGTTTGCAATTGTAATGGAGTATCTCAGCATAAATCTTAACAAGTTGAAGGAGGAGAAAGATTTTAAGTTCCATCCAAGGTGTGCAAAGTTAGGGATTATTCTGTTTCTCATATTCAAGACTGCTTCAATCATTTCTCTCAAGTATCTGGCTTACAAGCAAATTTGAAAAAGAACTCAGTGTATTTTGGAGGAGTACAACAGAGTACTAAGATGGAAATTATTCAAAAGTTGAGCTACACAATAGGAGAATTACCATTTAAATATCTTGGTATTCCTCTTGCTACCAAGAAACTATCCCTGATACAGTGGCATCCTTTAATAGAAAAGATAGTTGCAAGGATTTTTTCATGGACTGCCAAAAAGCTCTCTTATACGGGAAGAGTGCAGCTGGTACAAACTGTCCTATTTGGTATTCAATCTTACTGGTCACAACTATTCAACTTACTAATGAAAGTTATGAAGATGATAGCGGCTTATTGCAGAAGTTATATTTGGCCTGGGATCAACACCATTACCAAAAAATCCCTGGTGGCTTGGGATAGGATGTGTACACCTAAGTTAAGAGGGGGATATGGTTTGATTAATTTACAAATGTGGAACAGGGCAGCTATAGCAAAACTGTGTTGGGATGTAGCAAGCAAACGAGATAGCTTATGGATAAGATGGATTCATGCATACTACATCAAAGATAAGAGGATAGAAGACATAGCAATCCCACAACAGGCAAGCTGGATGGTGAGACAGATTCTAAGTGCCAGAACAGTACTACAACAAATTCAACATAGGCAACAAGCCAAAAAGAGCATGATCAGCCAGTTCTATTATCAGTTACTGGGAAATAGTCCAAGAGTTGTGTGGAATTCTATGATGTTCAAAAATAAAGCTAAACCAAAAGTTATATTCACAATGTGGGTACAGTTGCAAGGTACACTTCTAACTGCATATAGATTGATTAAATCGGGAGTCAATGTGGATCCAAGATATTCCTTATGTCAGCTGAATGATGAAACTAGAGATCATCTGTTTGTGAGCTGCTCCTTTACTAAAACAGTGTGGCAAAAGGTACTACAATGGATGCGAAGGCAAGAAGTAATTGGAGATAACTGGGGGCAACATCAAGAATGGATAACACAGAGAGCTAAGGGCAGATCCTATGGAGCACAACTATACATAATGGTTTATGCAGAGGTAACCCATGGTGTTTGGATTGAAAGGAACATGAGAATATTTCAACAGAGAAGTAGAAGTGCTGATAGTATAGCTAGAGAAATAGCCTACATATGTAATGTGCGAGCTACAAAAGGAATCAGTAGTTTAGTTCAACATTTTATGTTTCATTAGACATAGTATGTAGGATGAAATTGTTTTTCTTGAGTTTTTGATAGATATAGCTGCTGAGTTATAAGCAGGCTATGAAATGTAAAGATTATCGGTGATTAATAAAATGCTAATTACCTAAAAAAAAGTGTAAAACTTATTTAAATTTGAGATGAGAAAGTTTTTTATATTATGATAAAAAAATTATAATATAAGTCCACATAACTCAAGTCTAATAGTAAAATAAAAAACTAAAAATATTGAACAATAAAAATAAATTAGAGATAATGTAAGGACATTTATAAATCATAAGTTTAGAAAATAATATAAAGTAAATATACAATACTTAAAAATATTATTAAATTTTAAATAATTTAAACTTTTCGAGTAATATTTTTGAAACAAAATAAATATTTATTTTATAATTAAAAAATTATATATTTATCTTATATTATTAAAGAAAAGTAGTTGAGAATGATATTAAATAAAGTTACGAGTTAATGAAAAGCCACATAAAACATAATAAGACTATATATTAGATTAAAAATAGGAAAATTACGTTAACTTATTAGAAATTTACTAGTAGAAATGAAAAGAAAAGACTATTTGAATTTAAGATTAGAAAGTTCTTAAAACTACGATGCGAATGCTCAAATTATGAGTAATACCCCGGAATTGAAGTCTTATTTATGAAAAATAAAATAACAATAAAAAATAAAATTTTAAATTATAAAATAAATTTCTAATATAGGTAATTTTACTAAAATTAAATTTGTATCTTCAAACTAAAAAAGAAAAAAAAATATGTAAAGAAGTAAAATGACAATGAAAATATTACTAAAACATTTAGATATAATATGTTCAAACAGTTAAGAAAATATTTTTCTGTGATTAATATCCGAATCGAGTGCAGTTAGTTTGAGTTTGAATGTATAGCATAATTATTTGAAAATGCGGTCTAGTTTAGAAAATAAAATGATAAGAATTATTTGAGTTTGAGATGGGATTTTTTTTTTGAAAATATTACGTAAAGAATTAAAATGATAGTAAAAATATTATTACAATATTTAGAAATAATGTGATCAAAAAATTAAGAAATTTTTTTCTATCATTAAATAAATTTTTAAAATACAAAATAAATTTCTAATATTGGTAATATTAATAATGAAAATTAAAAATTAATTTTTATCTTATAGCTAAAAAAGAACAAAAATTTAACTGCATCTAATATAAAATTAATTATAAGAGAACTCAATACATTTAGAACATGATAATCAAATCACTTATGTATTAATATTTTAGACTTATGATTAACATCTGAATCGAGTGCAGTTAGTTTGAGTTTGAATTTATAGCATACTTTTTTGAAAATGTGGTCCAGTTTAGAAAATAAAATGATAAGAATTATTTGAGTTTGAGATGAATTTTCTTTTTTTAAAAAAATATTACGTAAAGAATTAAAATGATAGTAAAAACATTAATTCAATATTTAGAAATAATGTGTTCATAAAATTAAGAATTTTTTTCTATGATTAAATAAATTTTTTAAAAATACAAAAAAATTCTAATATTGGTAATCTTAATAATGAAAATTAAAATTAAAATTAAATTTTATCTTATAGCTAAAAAAGAAAGAAAATTTAACTGCATCTAATACAAAATTAATTATAAAAGAACTCAATATATTTGGAACATGATAATCAAATAACTTATGTATTAATATAAAACTAATTAACATTTATAGTAGGAAAGAGAATGTATATTAAAAAGAAAATAGAGGTAGTGTGAGGATACTTATACTTTAAATTAATTTTAATATAGATAAAATAAAATAATTAATTATATTTAAAAATATTACTGACAAATTTAAATGATTAAAATATTATGAATAAGAGGATAAAAGCATAAAAATATATCAAATTTCTAGAATTAAACATTTATTTTTATCATGTACTATTAAAAGGATAATAAGCAAGACATTAACTTAATTATAAGCTAACAAAAAATTATATGATGGTATAATAATATGAAATATTAAATAATACAATAACTATAAGAAAATAAACAAAAAAAAAGAATTTACGTAAAAATAATGTGATGAATAAGACATATTTGACTTCCTGATAAAAATAAAGTGACTGTAAGAATTTTATTAAAATAATATGATCTAATGTGCTCGAACAAGACTGATCACAATATGACATGTTTAGTATTCTTTAATATCCACCACGGAATGAAATGCAAGTACTAAAATCAAGGGGTCAGGTTGCTACAAATATATGTTAAATAGATTGGTTGTCTACTACGATCCTGCTTCATAATTAAATTCTCATGTTATATAATTTTTATCCGAGAGATATATATTTTAAGGTTATTTGTACACGATTCAAACAACATACATTGCAATTTGAAATGATTTGTCAGTGCGTCGCACGAGTACTAATACTAGTTCATATTAAAGAAATGCGTCACAAAGACAAGAAATACTCATGCTCTTATCTACTAGCGTTATTGAGCTAGTCGTCTTTTTACCAATTTTAATATAATAATTTGAAATATATCTACTTGCAACAGTTTTATCCTTGATCAATTGTGCTAAACTTTATTAATAAATTGGTTTGAATTATATATTATTATTTTTTATTTCAAGGAACTAATTATTTAACTTTATATGTACGAATAACAAGTAGTTTACGCATTAAAAGTGTATTACTTTTAGCACATGTTTAATATTTAGCACAAGATATCGCGTACATCACACGAACATAAAGACTAGTATAATTAAAATGTATGAATATTCTTAGAACTTTTTTCTACATTATATGAAATAAGCAATTAGACTTTTCTTATATTTTATTTTCAATATAAAATTTGTAATTATTTCAAATTCAAATTAGACTTTTCTCCTATGTTTAAAATTCAAATTCAAAAATAGTAACTAATTATTAATGACACATAGTGCATAATAATTTTAAAAAGAAATTGCCAAGTGGCTTTTATTATGTTGTCACTTGGCTTACAATGGTGTCTTTGCCTCTCCTATTATATATAGATGGATAGATTTCTATTATATATAGATAGATAGATTTCTGAAACCCTATACCTCGTATTAAATTTATGAGATGTATGAGTCGGGCGAAAATGGCAAAAAAACTTTGTAGTATATTAGTTATACAAATATCATTTTTCTATATGTCATATTATTTCAAGCAAAAAAATTTATCAGAATAATCCTGGCTAATAAGTTCTTCGTACAGATTATAATATACGTATGGTTATACGGTAAGTAACATAGATAGACAATTACATACTATTTAAGTATTTATAATACAAAAATTATTATGTCACATTATTTTTTTATTAATCTATTTTTAAAAGAAATAATACGTTTTTATATATGGTAAAAAATAAAAATAAAATAAAGAAATAAATAGTTTATGTAGGCTTTGTCCCAACATTCGGCATTTAAGCTAGATATGTAATTTTAGGAAAGTTACACTAGTTAAGTAAAAATGATCAAAAATGCATTATTTCATGTAAAAGTTATACGAGTAATTTTTTTCTTCTCTTTCTTTCTTCTATTTAATAGTAATTATAATCGCAATCCACAAATATGACTATAATCAAGGAATTGAGAAATACAATATATCAATTGAAAATGCAATTAACAAATATGACTTATAATCGCAATTGAGAAATGCGACTTATAAATTGCAACTGAAAAATGATACTTATAAGCGACTTATAAATAATAAATTGAGAATCCGAATTGTAAATCGGAATTGCAGAATGGTATTTATAAATCGCATTTTAGAGAGCCGTACTTGCAAGAATGTTCAATTTTTATTGTTAAGAGAGAGAAACTTTAGTAATAGCCTATTTGGCCATGTTTCTCCGTGGCCAAAAATATTTTATTTTTCAAATTTTTTTTTTTTTTTTTTTTTTGCAAAGCTGAAGTGTTTGGCGAAGCTTTTAGAAGAAAAATAAGTGTTTTTGAGGAGAAGCAGAAGCAGCTTTGGAGAATCTGAAAAAAGTAGTTTCTCTCCAGAAGCACTTTTTAAAAAAAAAATACTTTTTGAGAAAAATACACTTAGAAATACTTTTTTACAGCTTTGCCAAATAATAATTGCTACTCAAAAGTACTTTTCAAATTAATTAACCAAACACAAGTTGCTTCTCCCCGAAATTACTTTTGAGAAAAACACTTTTTAAAAAGAGTAGTATTTCTTAAAATAAGTGGATTTAAAAGATTGGCCAAATAGGCTAGTAAACTATGTATATTTTTTTTTTCAACAACCCAGTATAATCCCACTTAGTGGGGTCTGGGGAGGGTAGTGTGTACGCAGACCTTACCCTTACCCTGGGGTAGAGAGGCTGTTTCCAAATAGACTCCCGGGCATCCTTCCCTCCAAGAACTTCTCACCTTGCTCTTGGGGAGACTCGAACTCACAACCTCTTGGTTGGAAGCGGAGGTTGCTTACCATCAGAGCTAACCCCTCTTGTCTATGTATATTGTACTGTATAAAATCCTAGAAATATCATGTTCTTCAATATTTTAAATATAAAATCACTAAAACAACTGCTTAAACTACTCTTTAAACTTCGTTCGTTGAACTTGACTTGAATTGAGTTCATAACAATCATTAGAGAATATATGCCTGACTTGTATGCGTGAAAAAACTTAGATAGGTACATGAACTCAATGTTTAATTTGTTTATTAAGTTTTAATTGTATAATTTGGTTTGAAGTATTTTTTTAATTAATTCCTTAAAATCTGATAATGATGTTTTATTTTACGTTGCTTTACAGAGTAATAGAACCCTTTATGCCACCAAAGAAAACCACAACATGATTAACAACTCTTGACTTTTTGATTGGTTGAAATTTTGCTAATTGCTTTGACCTTTGACAAATTAAAGTAGCTAAGCTTAGTGATGTAAAGTTCAAATTGAGAATTTCTTTTATCTTTATCCGGAGTAATTTTATGGATAGTCATCCACAGAGGCCGACCCAGGATTTGAGAATAACGGGGGCACCATCAAAAAAATTATAGCAAGCGGGTTTCGAACCCTCGTCGTGTGACAAGGAGCAAGACTTATTCTTAGAAGCGGACTATTGCTGTAGGCGTAATTTTGTTAATGAGGGTGCCAAGGAAAATATTTAAGAGGTCTCCAACGTATATACAACTATGTATATATAAAGTTTTTGTCGAAATTAAGGGGTTCACGTGACCCCTCAAACATGGCTGTAGGTCCGCCTCTAGTCATCCAACTTTTCTTTCACCATGTACCACATAAGTATTTAATTTTATTTTGTTTAATGTGACGAGTACGATTTTTTTTGGTTTTTTTAAAGTGGTGCGACGTGGATATTCTTGGAATGACGACCCGTTTTTTACCATAGATTTTGCCAAATTTGGGTTTTCTTTTGGCAAACACATGTTTGTTCATAAATTTTATTTATATTTTGGTAAATTCTCAAAACCCAAATCCAAATCCCAAATTCAGCTCGAGAGCTGGTTTTGGCCCAAAATATTACTATTGCATTTTTTAAAAATTGCCCCAAACTTTTGTATTTTATAAAAGAGCTTACCATTTATTATTTTGTAACAATGTTGCTTCGTCTTCTCGTTCATCTGATAGTGTATTATGTAGTTCGTTATAAAAATGATAATTTTGTACCAAATTTATTTATGTTCAGGACTATAGTTTGCGATAATATAATGAATGTTATTGATGAAGGGTATTTGTGAATTGTGATAGTTTTTAGAACTTGTGGGTATAAGTCATGTTTCATGTTTTCTCAACCAAAAAAGAAAAGTGAAATATGTTTTGAAAATTGATGTCCAAACACATTTTCATCTTCAAACCAAATTTTACCTAAATCAGATTTTTCAAAATAAATTTGGGAATTTATGGTCCAACGTTAGCTTAATCTCTGTCACCTTATTGTTTTAATTTTCTGGCTTGAGATAGTTACAAGTTAATAGTATGTGAGATAGCAAATTAAATTTGCACTAAACAAGAAAAGGAGTTGCCTACAACGACAAAACTGGCCAGCTTTAAAGGGACAAGAGGAATAATCCATTTGAGTATTAATAAAAAAAATTATTTATTTTTGGCAGCAGAATAAACACTAATGAAGAAGACTTTGGCTGAAATATTCTTATTAAATTTCTCAATGGAATCAAAGATGACCCACGTCTGTTGATACTTTGTGGCTTGCTTTATTATTTTCTTCCTAAATAGAAGAAAAAAGAAAAGAAAAAAGTCAAAGAAATAATACCTTCTGAATTGTTTATTATACTCCAAGCAATTGAGAAGTTGCACTATCGAGGAGTATCGTAGGATAGATGAGATCCCTTCATTCTTAATGTTCGAACCGTTGAAATTGAAAAATTCTTGATAGGGTGTGTGTCACCCTTTAATCGGTCATATGCAGTGCACAAATCCTAATTAGTCGGACCAATAGATTTCAGATATTATATCAACAACAACAACAACAATAACAACCCAGTATAATCTTACTAGTGGGGTATGGGGAGGGTAGTATATACGCGGACCTTAGCCCTACCCTAGGGTAGAGAGACTGTTTCCGATAGACCCTCGACATCCTTCCCTCCAAAAACTCCCCACTTTGCTCTTGGGGTGCTTACCACTAGAGCAACTCACTCTTGTCAAATTTCAGATATCATATCATTATATCAAAAAAATTTGAGAAGTGCCATATACGGTTAAACCTCTTTATAAAAGCCTCATTTGTTCCGATATTTTTTTGCTGCTATAGAGAACTGCTGTTATAGAGGACATATATTATCACATAACATAAAAATTGGTTTCGACAAAAACTTGGCTTTTAGAGGGAATGCTTGTTATATAGAGATGTCGTTATACAAAGGTCTGGCCGTAAATGGTTAATGTGATGATGATTGACCACTTCTATTAAAAAATAAAGGGCAACCTGGTGCACTAAACTCCCGCTATGCGCGGAATTCAGGAAAGAACCGAACCATAAAGGTCTATAGTACGCAGTCTTACCCTGCATTTCTAAAGAGAAAAAAAAGGTCTTGCATGCACATCAACTTTTACAATTTTTTTTTTCAATCAATCATTTATATCCCCTCTTAAGAAGCATATCTCTTTTATTATTTGTCCTAACTGATCTGGCAGCATCTTTTCTTTGCTTCTAATACAAACTCCTCTTCATTTTCCCCTTGAGAAGAAGAAAAAGATTACCTATATATTTGTGCTTTTAACTCTATTCTTTAGTTTCTTTACAACTCTCTTGAATAGAGTCACTAAACAAGACTCTACTAAAATGGGAAGGCAGCCATGTTGTGATAAAATTGGATTAAAAAGAGGTCCTTGGACTATTGATGAAGACCATAAGCTGTTGAACTTTATTCTTAACAATGGCATTCAATGTTGGAAAATGGTTCCCAAGTTTGCAGGTTTCAGTTTTTGCTTTCTGTCTGTATATATTATATCTTTCTTTTTTTGTGTTAATCATTTGGTATCTGAAATACACTCAGCTTGACTAATTCAGACTCGTGCCCGGTATCACCGTTGAGGGATAAAGTGCTTTGTATCCTTAGGTATCATTTGGTACGAGGGATA
Source organism: Nicotiana tabacum (assembly GCF_000715075.1). NCBI lineage: Eukaryota > Viridiplantae > Streptophyta > Magnoliopsida > Solanales > Solanaceae > Nicotiana > Nicotiana tabacum. The sequence goes on from NC_134100.1 coordinate 1,050,347, forward strand.
AGGGATAAAAATCCCGATATTAAATTTGAGATGAGTTTATCCTATGTTTGGTTGGGATAAAATCGCAGTATAACTAATCCTGAAATTAGTTATCCCGGGATTGTAGTGTTATTTTTATTCCTATAGGAGGGTGGGATAACTAATCCTGAAATAACTTGTTTTCCAACCAAACGACCCCTTAGTTCTCTATTCCTTAGGATCGAACCCGAGACTTCTGGTTAACAGTAGAGGGATCTCAACCATTCCGCCACACTCCAACTCGATAATGTATGCATTTATTATATCTTTCTTTTTTGTGCTAATCATCTGGTATCCAAACTATACTCGGCTCGACTAATTCAGATTCGTGCCCGGTATGACCGTTGAGGGATAAAGTGCTTTGTACCCTTGGGTATCGTTTGATGCGAGGGATAAGAGATAATAATCCCGAGATTAATTTGAGATGATTTATCCCATGTTTGGTTGGGATAAAATCACGGTATAACTAATCCCGAAATTAGTTATCCCGAAACTGGAGTGATATTTTTATCCCTATGGGAGGTAAGATAACAATTTCGGGATAACTAATCCTAAGATAACTTGTTTTCCAACCAGACGACCCCTTAGTTCTCTATTCCTTAGGATCGAACCCGAGACTTCTGGTTAACAGTATAGGGATCTCAACCATTCCACCACACTCTAACTCGATGATGTATGTATATATCATAGCTGCAACGCCTACACGCGGAGTTTTGCAACTCGCATATTTTAACAATTTTTTTCCTATATAGATGATTAAAAGTACAATGCTTAATTTGTGACACTGAATTATTGTGTGATGAAGGTTTACAGAGATGTGGAAAAAGTTGCAGACTAAGATGGATTAATTATTTGAGACCAGATCTTAAAAGAGAGCCACTATCAGAAGCTGAAGAGAATCAGATTATACAACTTCATGCCTCTTTTGGTAACAGGTTTGTTCATTTGAGATAGTATAGAGCAATATTATTGCATATTTTTCACCATTTAATGTTGATTCAGATAAGGATTTAAGTTATATACACCGAAAAGTAAATAACGTTTATACTATGAGTTTAATTTAACCGATATAATAGGTTATTATTCTATTTTTCAGAGAGTTTAACTTCTATGCATTGTTACTGTAAAATTTTCAGCTCATCTAAAAGATAATTACATATAATCATCCGTAAAAATGAGATAAATAACTTGAAAATTAAGCAAGTTGCCTGCTATGACATGTTACAATTCATGGTAGTGCAAAAATCTTTACATTATTAGTGTATGTAAGTTATCACTTTTCAGGTGTCATTAAGAGTTAACTGCTGTTTGTAGGCCAACTAAATGTAATTTTGAAAAAAAACTTTATACAACTGTTTTTTATTATTCTATTGTCGCTTTTCATCTTCTTGTGCCGAGGGTCTATCGGAAAACAGCCTCTCTATCCCAGGGTAGGGATAAGGTCTGCGTACACACTATCCTCTCCAAACTCCACTTGTGGAATTATACTGAGTTGTTGTTTGTGTATAAAACTTAAAACTTTTCTGTTAAACTCTTTATGCAGGTGGTCTAAGATAGCATCACATTTTCCAGGCCGGACTGATAATGAAATCAAGAACCACTGGAACACTCGGATTAAGAAGAGATTAAAGCTTCTGGGAATAGACCCTTTAACTCACAATCCAATTAAGCCAATTAATCTTGAAAATCTTGAACAAAAACCAGACGAGATGATCACACAATCCAACATGCAAACACATGATCATGAAACAATGAATTCGTCGACAAGTAGTAAAACTAAGAAGACAGAAACAGACATCAAGATTGATGATATTACTAATGATTTCTCAGTAGTAGAGAATGAGTGTTCCAATTTGTGTGGAAACTTGGATGTGGACTTGTTGAGCAATACTACTGAAACTGTGTCATATTCTTTGGAAACTGCTGAATCCATCAATCTTTCATCAGCATCAGTTGCTACAGAATCCTCAAGTAATGTTGTCCCTGCAGAAGGACAAGACTCTATGCAGCAATGGTTTTACAGTGTGGATTCACTTTTCTCATGGGACAACAATGTCAATCAACATGGAGTTGGAGAAGACTTTTTCTTTTGGAGAAACTACAACCATTGATTACTCTATTTCTGTTCCTCCTTCTATCTCCATAGCTACATCTATCCTTTTCTATCATAAGTATTCTAGATTAATACACAACTTTCTCGAATTCATTTTCAAAAAGAGGTCCTTTCTGTTATTGAACTACTGCCGTGCGATGTGAGAAGCGCAAAAAAGCTCTAAGGTCCGTTGGGGTTTTAAGCGCAAAATGCAAATAAAGTATGGGCTTTAAGGAAGAAAGGCACAAACGGAGAAAAATTACAAATATGTATGTGTAATCCAAGACTAATATCTATAAGCATGTGTACTAAATATATGGGCAAAGAAATTGAAGAAAATTTACGATAAAGTGAAATATCAACTGTTTAGTATCGGCTCTTTCAGATTACGCTCGTTAGCAAGGAAAAATATGTCTTAGAGCCTTGATGACAACACTGAAGCGCATGTTAAGCAAGGTGTACCGCTCAACATGTTTTGAGCCTCGCGTCAGGGCTTAAACGCGCCTTTGATAACACTGCGATGAACATGACTTGTAAACTACACTAGTCAGTTTGGAAAAACTTCTCAAAAAGAAACGTTGATATCACACCATGTTAAGAGTTCGGTTATCATCTTTCATCAATCAGCCAACTAGATACACATAAAAGCCAAAGAACACATGCAAGGCATGTCACCAACATTGTTTCTTCATGCTTACATATTCACAAAAGAGGAAAGTTACTGAAGCAGTTTCTTTTCTCTTAAGAAGTTTCTTTACTTCATAACTAGTGTACAACAATACATATGCCTCAACACCAGCAAGTTGGGGTCGGCTATATGAATTCATTGTCCATGCCGCTCCATTTAGGCTCATCTATTTCAGTGTAACTGTATGCATGATTAAAATATATATTTTCTATTTTACAGTGGAGACATTTTCATATGAATGATGCATTATACATCTTCTTTGTTTTCATGATCGGAAGATTTAAGCAATGGTTTCTTGCCTATCACATCAACATCTCGAGAAGTTGCAGTCTTCCAAGCAGGATAGAGCACATAATGTTGCAAAATGAAGAGAATGTCAAAGAATATTGATATCTGCAACATTCATCCACCAAACCAAATAGTCAGAGCCTCATGATACTATCAATAGAACTGCTAACATTAGGAAAAAAGAGGAACTTAATTAGGAAGAAATTATTTTTTATTGGTTTTATGTGAAGGTATCCCAGTATCCCTAGCTCAAACCAAGAAGGCCTTGCACCATTTCCAGCTCTAATTTGCTACTTCCTCCGCCCCATTGACTCGGCACGAAGTTTAAGAAAGGAAGGAAGACATTTAAAATTTGTGGTCTAAAACAAACCATAGTATTTGTGTGGTTGTAAATCAATTTATTAAGGGTAAAGAAGAAATTATCCCCACTTGTGGTATTACACTGGGTATGTTGTTGTTGTTTGTAAAGAAGGAATTTTAAAAATAAATTGTTTTTAAATAAGGAAAGGTAGCATTCTTTTTGGGACTGCCTAAAAAGGAAAGAGTGCCACATAAATTGGGACGGAGGGAGTATATTTTATACCATTGGAAGTGTAACCCCTCATTATCTCATTAATTGATCTATAAAGAGAACAAAGTATAATAAAGTTTTTAAACAGCGAAATCAGGTATAATAGCTATAGACATGATGATCACAGCAAATATATAGATGGATAAAAAGTAACATTCCGTACCAGTGATAATAAAGTCTTGCCTATGTTTCCATAAAAGTTCACCCAGGAATCTGTGGAAAAGGAGTTTCAAACAGTATATTAAGCACATAATATAACTTCTCTTATACTTTACTAGAAATTTAACTAGTTCTGAAGAAGTCCATATATTTGAAAGACAGAAACTCACTTTGATCTATGGATTGCACTGCCATCTGTCCATAATTCGTCAAACCTCCAAGCAAGTCCAGCAAAATGTTGCCAATACTAAATCCAATAGTACTCTTCCGCTGAAAGTTCATAATAGCCTATAGATTTGAAAGAGGCAAGAAGTTAATCCAGACTGTAGAATGAATCTTACACTAACAAGCAGAATCAATGAAATACAGGACTATACACGTATCAAACAATTCTAGTATTTAAAGTAAAGAGAACCAAAAAGAGAGCCCAATTGATCGGAAGGTGCAAGAATTTTGAAAACAAACAAGCTGAACGTATGCAGTTATTACCTGAGGAATGTATTTAATCACTGTCATAACAACCTGCAACGTGCTGCAATCAAGAGTCAAACATAAAACATTAGCACTTGGAACATGCACATTACCAGTGAATCTAAATAACTCATACACCATGTATATAAGGTATAAAAACTTGCCTTTTAGAAAGAAAATGACAAAGAAGATATCAAGCTCATAAGGTACTTCAGAAGTACACTCATCACCCCCACCCCACCCCACCCGTTTTTGGTCTAGTGGTAAGAGCTCATCACGTGATGTGTCGGTTAGGCGGACGTCACAGATTCGAACCCTGCGCAGACAGAAGCCAGGTATTTAAGTGGAAGGGTAGAGGGACGGCCATTATCCATTGAGTTTCAAACCGTGTACCACTAGCCTCGGGGATTTCTCGGTTATCCAAAGGAAAAAGGTACTATGGAAGTGGCCAGCGAAGGCTGACGTATGATCATCTATTACTATACAAATCTCTTACCCTTTAAGTAAACACTCAAAAATCGGTGCCTTATTTGTTAGTCCTTATTAATCTTGGAAGAAGAGATATAGATAGCACGGGCAGCGCTAGCCTTCTAACTTCAATCAAAATAACTGATGAGATTTTCAAGGGGAGGAACTATGTTTCAATCAGGAAGGGTTCTTACTTGAAGCAAGAGACCAGCCAAAGCCAAGAATGGCTGGGGAGAGCTACGAACACACAAACTGCAACAGTTAACCAAGCAACAGACACGATCGCTATAGAAGTCTTTGCAACCTTCTGGTTTCCACGCTGTAAATAAAGCAATCATCGGCAAAGTGAGTAAAAGGCATTTATCAGGGTCTCAGTCCTTCACCTCATTTCCAGTTCCCTATCCATAGAAAATTTGAACTTAAAAAAGCAAATAGGAATGGTCCACTTACATCATAAATAGCAATCTGAAACAGGGTAAATGCTGTCAATAGAACAGCATGGACTGAGAAAGCAACATCATTGGCAGCCACAGGTATCATCTGCAGTTAAACAATCAAGGCAATAAGCAAGGAAGTCATCGAACTACATGAAAGCCTTCTTCGCATAATATCAATCAAGTTAAAAAGAGATCAAAACACTAAAAGTTCTTAAGAAAATGAGACAAGACAAAAGTACTACTACTACTTTGTGACCAGTTAGCAAGGAAACCCCAGTGGATTGCTTTCCAAACCAAAAATTTTGCTTTCACCAGCCTTCTTGTACTTTTTCTTTATGGTGTCTCACCAGCTTGTGTGCCTCACTAGCCCACCGAGCAGCTTGCTATAACTCATAAGGACAGATGCCAGATAATCCTTCCCACCAAAGATGGGCTTAAGCTAATGTCATTGTAGCTAAGATGTAGGCTTAAGCTAATGTCATAGTAGCTAAGATGTAGATTTTCCTTTCTTTTATGATGGGTGGTGTCCGGGCCAGCTCGCACACACTTCGAGTGTTCAACTGTATACCTGCTATCTCCCACCAGCACATGTACCGTGAACTCTGCCAACCAACGCTTAGGCAAATGGAAAGAATCACCTAGTGTTTTCTATGCCTCGACCTAGGATTTGAACATAAAACCTCATGGTTCTAAGTAGTAGCTACGATTTGAACCTGAGATCAATAGGTTATTACTCCTATGCTTAAATCACTCAAATTTCCGTTCAGTAGTTTGTTTTAAACCTCGATCCTACTTAAGTGCCAATTTAAAATTAGTAATCTATCTTAATTTTTTGTCCCCATATATATAATTCGAACAGAAAGCAGCGGAATTAAGCTAGAAAACCACAAAAAGCAAAAAAGTCAAACCTCATTATAGCCATATTTCTGACGATACTGCATCTGAACAGCAGAACTAAAGAACATGGAAGCATTATAAATGAGATACGATGAGTGCTTGGTCAAATTCAATACCACGAAATCGAAATTCAATCCCACCACACTGCGTTTCAATACACAAAACAAAAAGGGTTTAAATTAAAATCCATTATGGTATGAACTTTGATGTAAAAAAAATAGTAGGAAAATAAAAAGGGAGGACCTTTTGCGTCGGAAATTCAAGATGACTTGAGGGTAAAAACTAATGGACCAAGAGAAAAAAGCAATCCATCCTAAAGTATTGTACAGAACTTCCAGAGGAATTGAATTCCACGCCGCCATAACTTACTCTTTGGATTGTTTTTCTCCAAATCCAAACAAATGAATGAGTGAATCTTTATATTTGTAGTAAAGTGAAGATTCCTTTTTGGTGATGAAATATGGCTAAGCCAATGGAATCATTGGGTGCACTGTGTACGGTTTAAATGGCCTACTGACCTTTTGACCCTCCTGGGAAATGAACTGAATCGGGCCCCAAAGATGTGGCTATATATGTAAATGAATTCGGCCACGAATTGCGTCTCAGTTCACGCCTACTTCCATTGGGGGAAGTGCATAGCTAGCCGCTTTAAAGAGTAAAAATGGCACGGGGCGCCTATTTGATCGCCCCATTTAATTTATATTTATTTTTTAAAAGTTTTAACTTGTACTCACTTTTTAAACAATTTCAGCCCACTTTCTTCTCCTCCTCCTTCTTCTCCTTTGTTTTCTTCTTCTTCTTCTTCTTTCTTCTGCTGTTGTTGTTGGTGCTGCTATAAAATTTGAGTTCATGGGATGCTTGCCATAAATATGTTTATCAGATTATTTAAAAATAAATTATAAATAATTATGTAAGTTAGTAGACAATTATTTTGTGAATATTTCCACGTACGTAAGTTAGTAAACAATGATAATTTTATTTGTTTCACATTTATTGTTTTTAAAATTTATGATTTAGATACTGTTGGCAATCTGATTATTTATCTAGTATGTTAGAAATTTTTTTCAAAAACTTCAACTTATATGGTGCTGAAGTTTTTACAAATAAACTAAATAACTTCAGCATCATCTACTGAAATTTTTGAAAAAGCTTTATGACAAAACTAATGAATCCAGGACAAAAAAATTTCAGTTTTTAGTGCTGAAGTTTTTACAAATGAACTAAATAACTTCAGCATCTTCTGCTGAAGTTTTTGGAAAAGCTTATCCCGGACAAAAAAACTTCAGCTTATTTAGTGCTGAAGTTTTTATAAATGAACTAAATAACTTCAGCATCTTCTGCTGAAGTTTTTGAAAAAACTTAATGACAAAACTAATGGATCCAGGACAAAAAAAAAATTCAGCTTATTTAGTGCAATTACAAACAAAAACTTACCAAATAGAGAACAAAACTTCAGCTACTATGCTTAAGTTCAGCAATTACAAACAAAAACTTCAGCAAATGGAGAACAAAACTTCAGCTACTATGCTTAAGTTCAGCAATTATAAACAAAAACTTCAGCACACTTGGTTCAGCACACTTGCTACTTTAGGCCCGTCGCGAACAAAATAATATTCTTTTTTGTAGATAATAAGTTGGAGAATTAGATTTTTCTCCTTCTCTTAACTGTATTTAGTAACTGTATTTAGTTACTATCTCCAAAGCAGAAACTGGTTCAGCACACTTGCTACTTTAGGCCTGTCGCGTGATTGTCTTTGCTGCTTCAGCCCCATATGCTGAAGTTATGCGAAAAAGTGGGTATGCTTGTAATTTTTTTTGCAAAGCGGGCACAAGTTAAAACGTGACCCAAAAGCGGGTATAGATGTAAATGCCCTTTTTTAGGACTCTCATATAAGACATTAGGCAAAATATATACTTTAAATCTCTATAAGTTTACTCATTTCAAAATCACAAAATTGCACAAATATGATATTTTTTTTGAGGTGGTCTTTAACTTTTGATCTTCGTTTGGCTAATGAATAGAACTTTAAAGTTAAAAGCTAAAAGTGTTGTCCATGAGGCAAATGATGAACAATAGTTGTTAAACTTAAAATTCTCTATGAAGCAATTAGGGTCATATATTCAAGACCATTTGCGCATATTTTTGCATATATTGAGCTTTGCACTAAAGCATTTCTCATTGTAGCAAACATATGGTATCAGACCCTTTATAATGTCATTGATAAAACTTTCTTTTACTGCTCTACAAAGAGTTCCACTAACGTGGCAAAAAATAATTGAACATGTGATAACTAGTATGGGAAGGAGTGTCATAGGGTTAGATTGGAATATTGTACATGGAGAAATCAGAGGACTTGATTTCTCGCTGTCAAGTCATTTCGCAAGAACGCCTCGAGACCCCGAGGACGGGAAGCCACGACCGAGTTTCCGACCTCGGGGCTCGTCGAGGCCCGACTCAGAGAAGACGGAGATCGAAGGCAGGACAGATGAGGAAGCTCCCAAGGCACATGGTTAAGTCTGATAGGGCCGGCCTATCTAGAGCCTATGCTGAGGTGTCGCGTCAAGCCATCCCATCTCCATACTTTGTAATTAATGCCCACGTACTTGTAGTCGAGTTCCCCTCCTATATAAAGGGGACTCACACTACCTTGTAAGGGACTGATGTCGCTCCATTTCTCCACAAGTGCAATAATATATTCTCTCTCTTTTTCCTCTCTAACTCGCTTGCCCTCACTGGCTCGAGGCTATTTAGCTTTTATTGCCTTATTACTTGTTCTTTGTTTATCGCTTAGTATTGACCATAAAGAGTCTTGTTTAATCATATCCTTAACTGTTATCCCATTCCCGACTATCCCCGGTAGCTCGAGCTCGACCCTGAGGTCCCTCATCGACCAGTCCTATTCCCGGGCAGCGTGCCCCTTGGATTGATTACTATCTCGTTTTAGCTTACATTTCATCGTAAAACTTCACATTCTTAGCATCAAATGCTCTAACAACTAGCTTGAGAATAGATCACGTATTTTTAGAATCCCATTTACAAATTTAATTATTGTTACCATTTTTACGGTAAACAGTTTGGCGCCCACCGTGGGCTAAAAATAATAGTGATTATTTTCTTGCTGGTTCCATTGCACAAATGCACGTTATCTTTCATACTTTTTCTTGTCCAAAGATCTCCTGATTTTAGGTTAAAATGTCTGGCTTAGTAAACAAAGTCGAGAATGACTACCCCAAAAATCATGGCAGAAATGGTGTGGTTGTTCCAGTGGTTAGCACGATGTTGTAGAACCCCGATAATGCATCTGGGCCGATTCCAGCGGATGCGGGTTTGCGAGGCGCGCAGCAGGTTGACAAAGCCTCGTACACCGATGAGAGCATTCAGCATATCGACCAGCAGGAATCCCAACAAACCCTGGCTCGGAAAACACAGGAAGTTAGTCTTCACGATATTTTTGAAATGTTGCAGGCACAGCAGTTGGTTATCGCTCAGTTGTAGAGCCATCCGAAAACTCCCAGCATAGTAGCACCGGAAATAGCTCCCCATGCCGAATGAGTACCCGAAAGATCAAGCAACACTGGATCGATAACAGACCCAGCCATAGAGAAGATGCTTGGGGATCTCCCCAAGAGGATCGAGACAGGTTCATGGAGGTTCATGCAACAGTTGTCCCCCGAAAAAGCGATCCTGAAACCCGTTTCACGGAAATTTGGTACGTTGGAACTCCCTAGGTACGACAGGACCTCGAATCCTGATGAGCGCACCACTGCTTACACGTGCGCGGAAAAAGGCAGCAACCTTCAAGATGATGAGTTCGAGCCCGTCTCATTGAAAAAGTAGGGAAACACTCTCGAAAGAAACCATGATGTGGCGCCGTAGCCTAGCGCCTAACCTCATAAACTCACTTACCATACCAACAGATTCCTCTGCAGAAGCACACGCCGATGCCATCAAAGCAGTAACGGGAGAGCCCGACATATCCGAGGCCGAACAAAGAAAGAATGAAACACCATAGGAAGTCGCGCCTCATTCCCTGATAGAACGAATATGATCGCCCCCGGTTTCAGACAACTGGGCAATACAGGCCTTCGCCCTAAGCTTAAACGAACCATGCCCGACGACTCCAGGACATTTCAAACGAAGCTTGATCAGATACCCAACCAAGATCTGGTCGGGAGCCCGTACCCGGCACCAGCCACGAATCAGGGCCGTGGACGGCCACCCGGAAACCTTATCGGGCTTGGAGTACCCAAGTAGGCTCCCGGCAAAACGATTAATGCCAAACAAGTGGTGGTACCACCCGTGCGCCGCGGATAGGAGGAACACCACAAGATGCAACCTACCTCGCAACGATTGGGAAACATCTCGAAGGCAACCTCCTCGAGAAATCTTCGGTAGAACCAGATTCGATGAGGCACGGCTGGCAGGGGCACCCCGCCCAACAAAATATGATTTTAGCATTGCTATACCAAATATCGTGATCACCATAAGCGCAACCAGGGACGCTAAACGACTCAGACCTATTCGGCCAAGTCCCCTTCAAAAGAACCACGACCCGGTGTGGGAACCGCAGGACGCGCGCGGTCATAGGGTCAAAAATGGCCATCAGCTCAGGAGAACAACGGTCGTGCTTCTCAATAAAAATCTCCACCGAGTAATACCAAGCGATCATGCTCGGATCCAGACCTAAGGAAGGAAGGAAACCAGGAAGAACGAAGCAAAAGAGCCGTGGCGTATTACCACGACAGTGGAGGAGTGACGACACCCCTAGGGAAGAACGGGTCCAGGGATATATTCCAGAGGACACCCTTACATCCAGAGAAAAGGACACCGAGACTTCGCCTCGGCCTCACACTAACGCATTGGTAACCCTCTCCCTTATTTGATCTATTCCAAATAAAACATGTGTTCATGAATACAGGTGGTTCGATCGAGCATACTGGCAATGTCGGACCTAGGTGAATGGGGCGATTCAGACTAACAAACGAAATTGCTCCCGCGCCCTTAATCTTTGATGGATTCCAAATGGCGATCACCACAACAAGCAGGAAGACCGTTTTCTCGATATAGCCCATCTAAAGCTCGAGCTGGGACGCCGGGCCCTATACCATCAAAGAAGATGCAAAGTGTGGACGTCTTATTCATATGGCCGCGGGTACGCCGCCTGGAGATAGCGTCGGTCCCATTTCACCAAAAGAATGAAATCACACGCAAAGGGCGGAATAAAAAAAAGGTCGACAGAGAGTAATACGCGACAAGGGGAAATTCCCCACCATATGGCGCATCGCCGGCATCAATGCCTCCACCCTCGGAAAGATCAAAGGGTAAACCAATCACATCTTCGGCCAAGCCTGATTAAACACAACGGAGGGCTGCATTAGGGCTCATACCTCGAAAGGGCAACCAAATCTCGAAACGTCGCCTATACATCCCACGGTGAGGAAGAACTGCTTCACTCCTTTATTATTTTTTTACTAAACTGTATGCAGACAATCGGTTGGGACATTCGGAAGTTCTAACTCCGCTCGAAAATCCCAAGGCCTTAGCAGGGCCCGCCACGCTCTCTTCCCTCGATCAGATTTTTGCCCCGAAGAGGGTCCCACCAACAAGATTATTAGAGGAGCAATATACCCCTAAAAGAGGGTCCGACAAGATCACAGGCTTTCTCCTAAGGTCAAATGACGAGCGATGATTTTCTTTTTACGGGCACCATCCCCTTGGAAGGACCGGTAAACGTCAGACTAAGCTTTAATAGTAAATTATATACCGGATCGAATGGTCCAAAGAGCGCGCCGGCGCTGGCCGAGCTCACGATAAATGTGTGTTTATGCCAAGCAATAAAATGATATCTTTTCAGCATCTTATTCTCTAAACAAGGAAATGGCAACGTACTCTCAGCAGGAACCTCTCCACCAAATGTGTCCCGAGATACTCGGAGACTTAGCGTCAACAATTCAGCACCCGCATGACCTTAGGGTCGAAACTCCAGGATCATAAAGCCCCTGCAAGGCAACTCCGAGCTCACTAAAAGCGGTCTCCAAGCTTAAACAAACTCGATGACTCAGAGGTTGTCACTAATCGCCAATGCGCTGGGAAACCCGAAACTGTAAGACCCATAGCGGGCGAACTCGGTATAACCAGATCTATTCTACAAAGCAACACAAACTGTAAGACCTCAATAGGCATGACAAACTGTAAGACCTCAACAGGCATGACAAACTGTAAGACCTCAACAGGCATGAAAATCCCGAAGTTTAGGCTATACTCGCATTTGTAAGAATCCCGAAAGAGCATATCCTCCGTGTAGACGCCTAAACTATCACTCGGGATCAAATATGGCTCCGGCCAAACACATATGACTACGGTCATCCAAAATAATGCGACTCGGGGATGCCTGACCGTCGCTAAACAAAATCGCAGGCCATTACTTCGAATATACTTCAGAAAGAACCGGTTAAAACAAGCTTCCCTCAACAGGCAAAAAAAATGGGCTTCGACCATGTCAGCTCCAAATTACAAGGCGTCGATCTACTCGACCTACGAGCTAAAAACCCTCTGAGGTGCTCAAACATCGCCGATAACGACTTGAAATCGAGGTTCTTCCAGAACCGACGACGGGTCAGGCAAAATTATTTCAAAAGACCTTAACGAGCGAAAAAGAAAACCTACAAAATCCCACGGGCAAAACAGCATAAGAGCCATTGTTGCCAGCTTGAAAATTGACAACTTAAGGATTAAAATGAGTTCGAATCGTAACCTGATTCAGAGACCGGATCCAAAATAGTTAACTATGCAAGCCTCTGGGGCACATATTAAAAGGTCTCAACGGCCAAAACAGCGTAAAAGGCACTATTGCCGGCCTGAAAATCAAAAGTACTTAAGGGTCAATTAAAGCTCAAGTCGCAATGCGACTCAGAGACTTGACCCGAAATAAGTAAACTGCAATATGCCTAAGGGCATGGCATAAATGCCACTATGGCCAGCCGAGTGAGCCTCCGAGTCACGCGCCTGTAAGGTCACTTAGACCCGAAACACAAAAGGCCATCGTCAACCTCCCATATAGGCAGGAAAGAACTTAAGGGTCAAATAAAGCTCGAATCGCAACGCGACTTGGAGACTGGACCCGAAATAGTTGAAACAACAAATGCCCGAAGGCGAGAAATGAATGCCACCATTGTCCGCCCACGCAGGCAGGAGAGAACTTAAGGGTCAATTAAAGTTCGAATCGCAACGTGACTCGGAGACTGGACCCAAAATAGTTGAAACAACGAAATACCCAAAGGCAAGAAATGAGAACAATCATTGTCTGCCCAAACGGGCACAAAAGATTGAAGGTCAGGCAAGCTCGAGTCACGACCTGACTCGGAGACTAAGCCCAAACAGCTAGGAAAAATGCGGAGGCCCCGACGCCTGCTCACGTCAAGGATCGTACTTAAAGCCTTCGGGCCTACCTAATCAGTTTCGGACCTACGAAGGTCTCGCCAAACACTGAAACCAGCTCGCTTGGTCAAAAGCAGTACAGAAAGAGATGCTGAAGAAGTAAATCTTCAAGTTTCTTCATATCTTACATACGCAAAAAAGGGGCACTCTCCATCTACAAATGCACTCTACAAGTATCAAATACAAAGCGGAAAACAGCGAAATATACACTCTGCACCAAAGGGCTACAACTTGCTAGATTCGCCTCCGCAACGTCAGCGAGGAGTGATCGAGCATCATGCTTGTCTGCCCTTACTCGAGCCAATTCCTCCGAGAGAACGAAGCCCCTTACACTGATCTCCTAGAGTACCTCTCTTCGGGATCTGCAATGGACATATTCCTCGATCCTCTTCTCCCGGTCGAGGGCTCGCTTCAGCTTGGCTTGTGCATCAACAACGTCTTGTCCTTTATACGAATGGCCATATCCTGATCAGCCTTGGTTCGTCTTAGTGCCTCTTCAGCCCGAGCATCAATTATCTCAGCCTTGATCTTTGAGAAATCGGATTCAAGCTTCCCGATCATATCCGCTTGAACTTTGGAATTGTCACGAGCCAAGTGGAGTTGGGTTTTGAAGGCAAGGACCTTGGACGAGGCGTCTGTCTCCTCTAGAGATCGAGCTTGCACTTGAGCCTTTAGCTCACCACAAGTAGTTATGACGGGGTCAATGTTGCCTTTGAGGTACCCAAAGGCCTCCGTCTTTTTCTGCAGCTAATATAACAAAAAGGGGTTAACCTTAACTTCCAAAAGGAGCAAAGCATGTGCTACAAGAGGTTTCTTACTCCGTCAAATAGCTCTTGTAATTAGAGCTCTGGTACACCTCATATCGCCAATGCAGCAACTCAGCCTCCTTCTCCTTGCTAAGGAGCCGAAAGGACTCACCCTTGTCTAGGATTTTCCGAAGCCTGGCCCCTTGACGGAGTAGCTCAGACATAAGCCTATCACTGGCCTGCACAAGGAAAACTCAATAAAGGGAGGAGGGCGCGAAATACAGGAAAACCTCGCCTAAACTCACTGCGAAGTAAAGCCGACGGACTTCCTCAAAGTCAGAACACACTCTTGTTGATCCTGTCTCTTCGGTCCTAGGAGAACCAACCTCGGGCAAAGCATATTCACACGGAGGAACTGCCTCCCGAGAATTAGATACTTCGAGAACAGCAGGCTCGGACGATTCCCTCTCCTCGAAGACACATGCCCGCTCAGCTGCTAAAAGCTCCATCACACTGCGGGTGCCAATCCCATTTATCACCATCGTCCCTCAGCTCGGAGACCGACGCCTCCTTCTTACCTTTGGAAGAGCACTGCCTCATTCCAAAAAACTGACCGATACGTACAGATGGCAAAGCCAGTACAAAAGAAGGGAGGGAAATGTTACCTCAAAAATATGAAGGCCAAGGCAAAGGCAGCGTTCGCGCATACCTTGGTATTTTGCTCCCTATCTGATATGGAATACAGCTCGCCACCGATGCTCATCGCAGGTCGAATGGGTCACCAGCCTCCGGACCCAGCCGGGCAGGTCAAGAACTTTGCTCGGCGTCCATGAAGTTGCTGCAAAAAGGGGAAAACACAATTACTCAACTGATTTTTGCTATAGGCAAAATTTGAAAAAGCACCAAACGCTTTGCTTACGTGCATAATTCCATCCCTCGGGAAATGGCAAAAGCTCCATAGGGATAATGTCGGTCGTCCGGACCCGAATAAACCAGCTGGACCACTTTTGATCCCCGTCTTCTTCATCATCAACAATAAAGGGCGTGGACCCTTGGTGATGAAAGGGCCAGTATAGCCTGACGAGGTGGTTAAGCGTGAATTCAAGCCCAGCCTTCTCTGCAAAAAACCTCATCATCAACACCACTCGCCAAAATGACGGATGTATCTATGCCAAAGTAACCCGATACTTCAAGCAAAAATCAAGCACGACCCTATCAAGGGGGCCAAATGCCAAAGGGTATAGGTATACGCTCAAAAATCCATCAGTAGAGTCCATAATACTCTCATCTGGGGAAAGCACCTGTAGCGTTATCCCCTTTCTCCATCCACAGTATCTCCTCACCATCTCCAGATGTTCCCTTCTTATCAAAGACACCGTCTTCAGAGCGAACTCCTGCGGTTCCTGAGCGCCGGGAGCAGCACTCCCCACTCCCTGCTGGGCCGGCCCCGAAGTAGTTGCCATGACTATGGTAAAACTAATAGATCAAAGAAAAGACGTGCGCCAACGCTTTTTGCGCCTAAAGAAATGAATAAACCTATGCCAAAGCGGAAGGGCAACTATATAAAATAGTAAGGTCTTACGAAGAAGTCGAAGCTGCCATACATATATGCGAGAAGCAGCGATGACTTGCCTACCCGGAGTGAGCCCTAGGAAGCCAACAACCTCGATAAAGATCGATGGGGTGATACCCGATCCTGGAAGCATCCTTCGACGAGAAGCCAAGACTCGAGGAGTCATCCGTATTATCTCCAATTTCGAGACAACATTCTACCTCGAGGATACCCGCCAAAAAGAAGTCAAACTTCGAGAAGCTTTCAATGCCATCACTCTACTCAAGGCAGTACCTGGTCTCATGGTTCCCTTTCTAAAAAGAGGAATAAGCACGGGAAGCTCCGATCACGAAAGCTTCACGAAGGCCCGAGGCAGTTCCTAAGTACATGCAACTCCTAAGCAGAAGTCTATCCCATACGTTTTAAAAAAACTATCTGTATCAAGATCAAAAGGGACCCCCAGTTACCCAAAGTTGACCTTCATTCAGGATAACATTCTCGAAGGCCCCGAAACTTGGCGTATTATCTCCATGCAACTCGGAGGGCCCGACAGCCTGAGCCTATCAGATCAATTCAGGATTGGTCTGAGGTACAACGATGGGTTCCGAAGAGAGCCATGTCGATCAGCAGAGTATCGGAAAGAATGCTCGTACTTGAGTCAGATATCAGCGGTCAATAATAAATGAAGACATTTAAAAGGCCTCTCATCGAAGGCTTGCAGGATAAACTTACCATGATTCTTGGCCTCTCATCTACCCCTTGCCAATTCACGCCAGCAACGCTCGACATGGGAGGAAGTTACAGCCAGCTTTCGAACCCAGTCTTCGAGGTTGGGGATCGCGCGAGGCATCCAAGCAACCACTACATAACATATGAAAGTATTACATAAAGCAAAAAAATATAATACAAAGATTAATGGTTATACGTTACTTACGATCAGGGTTCCACTTCTTGGGGAATGGCAGTTTCTCCTCTGGGATGAGGTCGCAGGTCCTTACCCCCACAAACCAGCTCATCCAACCTCAGTCCTTGTCCTCATCGGTTCTCGCAAAAAAGGACTTCGTAGATCGGCGTTGGAGCTTGATTAATCCTCAAAAAAGATGAGGTCGATACAACCGTATAAGGTGGCTGAGAGTGAATTCCAACCCTTTGGCCTCGATATGTGTTCATATCAGCTAGGGACCGATTGAGGGTTCTCGAATTTAAAATCATTTTTTAAAACACAAGTGCCGGAAACATACTCGTGACGGAGCGATTTCACCGACATTTTATTACCACCCATCCGGGAAGAAGAGGAAGAAGCCTTCTCCTTTTATGGGATGGTCTTGGAGGTTTTCGCCATTGGTTCAGGTAGAAGGAAGCGGAAAAAAATGGAGTTTGGTATATTTGGTACTAAAAAACTTGAATCAACGGGTGGTGAGAGGGAAGAGGTGGAGAGAGGAAGAGACTTAGAAAGCTTTGTGAAGGTGAAAGTAAAGTTTTGATTCAACTAGGAAGCCGGTATTTATAGACTCACGGCAATGGTTCGGTGGTGTTAGTGGTCGACCACCCACTGACAAACATTAATGATTTGGGGAACTGTACCGATGGGACATTTCGGTCACCTCGACCGCTTACGTCATGGGACAATGTCATTCTTGGGGTCCCCAGAAGATCGAGGCTCAAGTCTTTTCTTATTATTTTACTCTAAAAAATAAGGGGACTATCTGTATACGATAAAAATCGGGGCTACCCGATTTCGTCCTTTGATGGAAAAGTGATACCACATCGGAAGGCCAAGATGTCAAGTTCAGGGTCGATGTTTCTTTAACAGATCGAGGTCGATATCACTTACCGAGGTCAGAATAGGGCATACTTTGAGATGATGTCGGTATAGTTCAGTAATGCAATGAGTGAGATACCCGCAACGGACCGAAGGTCATGGCGTGAACTTCGGACTGGATTGATCCTCGACGGTTAATCAGTTGTCAAATATGATTTCCTACTATAATTAAAAGTGTACCTTATTTAGGACTCCCCTATTATATAAAGAGGGATCCCATTCATTTGTAAACATTCATTATTTATTGATAAGAAAATATACATCCATTACTTTCTTGCTATTTCACTTACTGTTCATCAGAGTTGTTTTATCGTTTTTTATTCCTACTATCACACCTTGAGACTACCATAGGTCGAGGTCGAGATTTGGCTTTCATACTAATTTGATTTATTTTATTCTCTAATTTATCTATTTAATTCCCTGTTTATCAATTGGTATTGCATTAAATCACATATCTTTAAAACCACAATATATGTTTAATTGTTACTCGAATTTTAGGGTAAACAAGTATGAACAATGAAATATTTACTACTGAGGTTGTTGTTGGTATCTTGTTATTGTTATAATAAAGACGTTAAAGTAAAGAAACCGAAGACAAGAAGAGAGAGAGAGAGAGATTTATTATTCAACTTCAAATTCATGTACATAATGAACTGAAATCTCCTCTATTTATAGAAGAAAAGAAGTTGTTGTGTAAGCTGCTAATACAAGCTGCTACCGCAAGCTGCTGTGTAAGCTGCTTGTAAGTTGCTTATAAGTTGCTACTGTACCAGATATAGATAATCTTCTGTCGGGGGTAATATTTATCTATAATGGAGTATCGAAATGATAAGCTTCTTTAGGAAGCTTATTTCCAATAGAGTACTAAATAGATAACCATATTTACGACGAAGTCCCATATGGATAAGCTTCTTCATGAAGCTTATTTACAACAGAGTACTAAATGAACATCCATAATATAATATATATTTATAACACTCCCCCTTAGATGTTCATTTAAAAGATAATGTGCCTCATTAAAACCTTGATAGGAAAAAATCCCGTGGAAAGAATCCTAGTGAAGGAAAAAGAGTACACATATTTCGTAATACGCATTGCTAGGTGCCTCATTAAAAACCTGTAAGAAAAACCCCGTGGGAAAAAATCCTAGTAAGGAAAAAAGAGTGCATCGCGTAATTTACTCCCCCTGATGAAAACCTTGTTTCAAATATTCGAGTCTCCGCATTACAATCTTGTATACCATCTTCTCAAAAGTTGAATTTGTAGAGAATATTATCCAGCACTATTTCAGATCGATTTAAATTAATCTCATCAAATCAAGAAGCTGTTACAAGTCATTTCATTGAGTTGCTTGCAACCTGCCTGCATTAGCTGCTTGTAGAAAACTTCAATGGAGTACTAAATGGATAATCTTCTTCAGGAAGATTATCTACAGTGGAGTAATAAATGAACATCCACAATAATATTTTCAAAACATTCCCCTTTGGATGTTCATTATTATGTGCCTCGTTAAAACCTTACTAGGAAAAACCCCGTGGGAAAAAAATCCTAGTCAAGGAAAAAGAGTACACTAATAATATACATTACAAGCTGCCTCATTAAAAACCTTACCAGAAAAAACCCAGAGGGAAAAAACCTGAGCAAGGGAATAAGAGTACAGTACAGAGACTTGGGTATATCAGGACCAAAGAGTTCATCATCCTTTTCTAGAGGTAAGAACGAATCCTTAATCCGTGTAGGAGAAGAACTATATCTTGCTAGTAAACTAACAAAAAATGCTATGTCAGGCCTTGTAGCATTAGCAAGATACATTAGTGCACCAATTGTACTGATATAGGGTACTTCGGGACCAATGGGTTCCTCATCCTCTTCTAGAGGTCGGAACAAATCCTTATCCACTTCAAGTGATCGAACAACCATTGGTGTACTCAATGGGTGTGCTTTGTCCATGTAAAAGTGTTTTAAGACCCTTTCTGTATAGGCAGATTGATGGATAAAGATCTTGTCCGCTAAATGTACAATTTGCAAACCGAGACAAAGTTTTATCTTTTCAAGATATTTCATATCAAATTCTTTCTTAATATATTCAATTGCCTTTTGGAGCTCTTCTGGAGTTCCAACAAGATTTATGCCATCAACATAAACAACAAGTATATCAATTCTGAATATATGGACAAATAACATCATATGTGTAACTTTCTTTCAACAAATATTCACTGAGGCGATAATACCACATATGCCCAGATTGCTTTAAACCGTACAAAGATCTTTATAATTTGATCGAGTACATTTTCTGAGACTTTGAATTATATTCTTCAAGCATTTTAAATCCTTCAAGGATCTTCATTTAGACTTAATCAAATGAGTCATATAGGTTATGCCTTGCATTTAAATGGCATGACATCTTCAATTGTCTGGACTATTGGTCTGATTAACACAATATTTCACAGTATTGTGTACTATATTGTATCAAAGATATCGTCGACGATCACTTTGTATCGGTTCGTAAGCGACATAACCTATTGAGATCTCATCACTTTCTTTATTTTCAAGTACCTGAACTTCTTCTGGAGTTCCATGAAATGTTATGTCGTGATCTCACTAGAGCTCATTTCCTCCTCATTATGATCATTTTGATCATTAAATCCTTATCATTTTTCATGGATTGTTACTTTTGGAATCGATTGGTCTACCATGCTTCACGCGTATAGTAAACTTTATCCTTTAGGGACTTTAATTTTAATAGGAGCATTTGTAGATGAAATATGATATTGAATTTTGGATCAGCAAATGCTTCTAGCATTTGACTTGAATTATCTTCTAAGTGAAGATCATATTAATGATAACTCGATTCATATAGCATATTTTTCAGTTGTTTATTCCATTCCCCAAATGTTAGAAAACTAACATATATTCCCAATCTTATTTGGGAAACATATCTTTGTGCATTGTGGTAGAGAAATTAATCATATACCACACATCAAAACATAGTAAAAATATTTGGTTTCTGATCCTAAACCAATTGTGGGGGGAGAACTTATCATATATTGTTGGTCTGATGCATACAAGTGCTACTATATGCAATTTAGAAAATCTTAGACCAACACATGAATCTTTGTTCTCATAAGCAACGATTTAGCTATTAGTAGGAGGTATTCAATGTTAAACCAACTTGGATATAAAGCAACATTATCAAGATGAACTATCTTGATTTCATAATCTGAAAGTTATGCTCTTAATTGAGAAAAGCAATCTCAAATGCCAACTGCAGGTTGACAATAAACATACATGTAACCATCTTATATATGCATCTATAAGTGGTTCACATGACAGGTGAATGAGCCCATATTCACCTTTTATATATTTCAGAATCAGGGGTCTTAGTCCCAACTTTAGCTGGTATAATCAATTTATTATGAGAACAAACAACACAAGAGAATTATTGAAGAATCTTCTAGTTCAGTATATGCTTATCTGAATTCTCAAATAGCTCATTTAAAAATGGCAAATGAAAACTTCAAGTTTATCATGGCATGCGCTATCTCTTAGTAAACTTCTGGTTTACTATGGCACAAACTTTTGCATTAGTAAACTTCTGGTTTACTGTGGCTATTTTTGTATAAGTAAATTTCTCATTTATTGTAGTTGTTTTTGCATTAGTAAACTTCTGATTTGATGTAGCTGCTTTTGCATTGATAAACTTCTGGTTTACTGTGATGCATGATTTTGCATTAGTAAACTTCTGATTTACTGTGGCTACTTTTGTATAAGTAAATTTTTGATTACTGTATCTTCTTTTGCATTAGTAAACTTTTGATTTACTGTGGCTACTTTTGTATAAGTAGATTTTTGATTTACTATGATACATGATGTAGTACAAATTGAAAAATAAGGGGTAACTTCTCACGTACATATTTACCCCATATGATTGTGAAAACATGAAGATTTCAATTTTTCAATCATTTGTAGTCTCAGTATGATTGTCATTTGTATTAGTAAACTTCGGGTTTACTACAACATATTTTTTTACCACAATCATATAATATGAATGACAAATTTACATATAAGCTCTTCGGGAGCATTCAATTTATTTTTCACAATCAAATATTATTCAGACACTGCTTATATCATGTGTCTTTTAGACAAACAGTTAACTCTTCAGGAGCTTTTGAAAAATTTGTACTACTAAATAGTGCTCAGACACTTCTGGTGTCATGAGAGAAAATCATAATCAAATTGACAATATAAGGACAACTCTAAATTTATAAATGTAAGAAACTAAGAATTTTAATATTTTTACCACCAACTTTGTGACAAATATCTCCTTCAGGGAGAAATGCCATTAACATCTGAATATTTTATATCAAATCGGTAACCACAGTCATTACATCCTTCAGGGAATAATACATGAGTTGTTATTTTGGGGAACTCGATAACTAATCATAATATATTAATGTGGTTGTAGTAGAAAGCATTCTACAAGAATACTTTTGCCTTGGAATGATATTTAATAAAAAATTTCAAGATATTTTACGCACAATGGGTACGTGCGACAATGATCTTTATGCCACAAAAACAAGATTTATATCCTTTGTTATTCTACCTCTTCAGGAGGTGAATTGTGGTATTTCTTCATTCACTTCAGGGAATGAAAATGTGCTTCAAAAATAACTTTGAATAGCTTATTATTTTGTTTAAGCACAGAAAGACACAGTTTCATAATATTTTCCTGCTTTAGGAGAAAATTTCAATTGTGTTACTTCTTCAGGAGCAAATTTAAAATATGAAATATTGAGTATATATTCCATCAATCATATTACCTCTTCTGGAGGTGAATTATAATATATTCATATCAAAAGCGCGTTCATATTTATGAGCTTTATGAATATTGTCACATTCACTTGAGGGAATGGATTAATATTTATCAAAAGTTCTCATCCTTTAGAGAACGAAATATAATTATCTGAACGCGCATTAATCACATCAAATTGTGATGCTTCAACCTCTTTTAAAATATTTACTACTTTAGGAGTAAATCGAGGCGTGCATTTATTATAGAGAATATTTATATAGTTTATCTTCAATTGTAACCATAGAAAGCCTAAATTATCACTTCTGGTGGTCATAAGCATATACCACTTCTGGTGGTTAACAAAATTTAGTTACAATGAGATATACAAAATATAACCACTTCTGGTAGTTGTATATTTCTTGCAAACTCTGCTGGAGTTTAAGTGGATCTAACAATATTATCCACTTTATAACTCCCTCTGTGATATTACTCTTCATGAGTAAAATTAGAACCTTAATTCAAAATCACAAAAGTGTAAAACAGAATATAAAGGTATACAAATTACAGTATTTTAAAATTTATAAGTTGTTCAAGAGCATATGTGATAATTACAGTACAAATGACCAGATGGTTATCTAACGACCTTCTTACATGCATATATGCAGATTATAAACTTAGCTAGCTACTCCGTAGGAAACATGAGTGAGTACAAAGGAATGATACTACCTGACAATAGCCAATGCTTTTCTCGCCTTCTCTGTTGTGTGAATTACTTATGCACTAGAAATTAAACTCAAATAAAGTGCTCAAGATGTTAGAGTATTGTGCTGATAACGTGTTATAAAATAAAGACGTTAAAGTAAAGAAACCGAAGACAAGTAGAGAGAGACATTTATTATTCAACTTTAAATTCATGTACATAATGAACTGAAATTTCCTCTATTTATAGAAGAAAGGAAGCTGATGTGTAAGCTGCTACAGCAAGTTGCTGTGTAAGCTGCTACTGCAAGCTACTGTGTAAGCTGTTTGTAAGCACTGCAAGTTGCTTGTAAGCTGCTGCTGTGTAAGCTTCTTGTAAGTTGCTTATAAGTTGCTACTATACCAGATATAGATAATCTTCTGTCGGGGGTAATATTTAGTAAAAATAGCATTGGGTAACCATCATTTAAGGTGGTATTTAATTTTTATCCAGTAATTTTAATGTTGAGCAAAAATAGCCACTACTCTATTAAAATTAATATAAAAAGATATTTTTACCCTTTGTTCCATTGCTTTTCTTCCCAAACCCTCGCTTCTCTCTCAAGTTCAATGCAGAGACATGTTATCATTCGCAAAGGTGGGCTACACTGTTCAAAAGTCAAGATGATTTTGAACAAACTGCAAGTTACGGTGACAATCATTCTTCACTTCCACCAAATAGAGGCACGCACCCATCACACCCATAAACAGTTGTGATGATTTGCTTTCTGAATTTATTACAGAAAAAAATGATTACTTAAACAGCTACTGAATGTTAAAGAAGTGATGCAACACAGTTTCCTTCAAGCAACTTCTTTGCAGCAGATGGGGAAGGGATTTGGGACAATGGAGCTGCTTGTGGGAGACAGTATTTCATCAGTTGCATTAACTCAATATTACCTAGAGCTTGTAAACATGGAGAAACAATTCAGATAAAGATGGTTGACCGGGCATAAACTGCACTCTCTAAGCAAAGTAGATATTTTGCTGCCACTTAATAGTTTGAAGTTCAAAAATTAAGAACTTCTGGTCTTTAACTTAGAGTTACAAGCACAGAAATTAAGGACAGTTAGTCCTGAACTTAGAGTTAGAAGTTCAAAAGTTAAGGACATGTAGTCCTGAATTTAGAGTTATAAGCTCAAAAACTAAGGACATATAATCCTTAACTTAGACTTACAAGCTCATAAATTAAGGACAGCTAGTCCTGAACTTACAATAACAAGCTCATAAGTTAAGGACACTTGTCCTAAACTTAGAATTGGAAATTCAAAAATTAAGGATAGTTAATCCTTAATTTAGAGCTACAAGTACAGAAATTAAGGATAGATAGTCCTTAACTTAGAGTTACAAGCACAAAAATTAAGGACAGGTAGTCCTGAACTTCGAGTTTCAAGTTCAAAAGTTAAGGACATGTAGTCCTGAATTTAGAGTTACAAGTTCAAAAATTAAGGACAAGTAGTCTTAAACTTAGACTTACAAGCTCATAAATTAAGGACAATCAGTCCTGAACATATAGTAACGAGCTCATAAGTCAAGGAGACTTGGTCATGGACTTTATGAGCATAAGAGTATTTTCGTTCGGGCGGGTAAAGTTTATTAAAGCAGTGACGAAAAACTAAAGACATTTTAAACAGTGACTTAAAAGTAAATACATGTCTTATTAGTGGCTAACTATGCACTTCCCCCTAATGTTTATCCATAACGGAGTACCGAAATGATAAGCTTCTTCAGGAAGCTTATTTCCAATAGAGTACTTCTAAATGCCTAATTTTCGCCTTATATATATATGTATGTATGTGTGTGTGTGTGTGTGTGTGTTTGTTCTTATTTGTGTATGCATAGGTTTTAAGAGTTAAGTAATAGTTTGATAAATGGGGTAGGGTTTGGGCTAGTGTAATTTAATTAAAATTGTGCCAAAATTGGCCCAAAATTTGAGCCCAAAGAGCCCAAATCCGGTCCAAAAGGGGGCTGCCAAGAAGAGCTTCAAACGACGTAGTTTTGTCTTGAAACTACGTCGTTTTGGTTAAGTAACAAGATTCAATCTCATCCACCCATCTTGATTTAATCCAACGGTCCTAGTTTGATCTTCATCCTTGGTATTTAAAGCCTAAAATCCCCAAAAATTTGCCCCCATTTCCCCATTATTTCCTCTCTCTTCTTTCCTCTCATCACTTTCTCTTCTCTCTCCCCCCAAGCCGTTGTCGCCGCCCCACCGCCACCGGCCGAAAATCGCCGCCGCCGGTGGACCACCTCCAAACACCTCCAAATTCACACCATGTAATCTCCACAACTTTCTCTTTCTATATCTCCAAACTAAATCCTTCAAAAATCCTTCAAACTCCTTGAATCTTAGCTTTAAGAAACTTTCCCGTCATTATTTTCCCAAATTATTGAAGCTCCAACCACTACCACCCCACAATACCTACATCAATGGATAGAGCTCCTCAAGACCTAGCTATTGATGTCAATTTCACCCTGAAAATCCGGCGACCAAAATCCGGCCAAATTTCGGCGACCTCCCCGAACACCTTTTTTTGGCATACCACCATTTTTTCGGCCACTTGAATTGTAAAATGGTAAAGTCCTATTCTTTTTCATGGCTGATTTTTTATTTTTATTTTTATTTTTCAGATTTTATTTTTTATTATTAATTATTTTAGCATTAGTTTTTGAAGTTTTGGAATGTTAAATTTTCTGTTTTTGCATTTGTTGAAGTAGTAAAATAGCTTTGTGTTGATTAAAGTGAGGTAGTGAGGAAATGCTTGAGAGTATATGGTAAAATCGTAATCCTGCCCCGTTATTAAATTTTTTGATTTTTTTTAGTTAAAGTTAGTTTCTATCTTGTTTCTTCATTTAATCCATTTTTGATTATGTTTGTCTAGTTGTTTTATTAAATCACTCCAGCGATAGCGTGCATTTCGTTTGGCTTTAATAGTTAATTTTTGTTTGCTTACGATTGGTTCATAACACATGTGTGAAGTTTAATTACATATTTTAATACTTGATTTAGTTTGAATCAACAAGGTGATATTGATGTTGTTAAAATCTGAAGTTTATGTTATTTTATCACAAAATAGGGTGCTAGTAGCCTACTTTTACTAGTTAGGGTGGATGAAAAGATATTTTCTTTTTCTCTTTATTTCTGACATAGTAGATTTCCTTTGACCTTTGGACAAATTTTGAACAGTGTTTAGCACACAATGTCAGTTTTTGTCGGACAGACATTTGGTGAATCAAAATCTGTCCAAATTTGCCTATTTAAGGGCTGCCCTTTCCTCACTTTGGGGGGACTCCATCACACTTCCAGGGGGAATTTTTTATAATTGCTTTGTCACAAAAACAAAAACAAAATCAGCAGTTGAACACATGAAAAGTAAGCTGAAATAGTGAGCTTTGGGAGTGAATCTTAGAGTGCAAACTTTTAAAAAAGTATAAGTCCTCTTTAGAGTTCGTTTCTGCGTTCCCTCTCTAAGTTTTCGGGTTGTTTTAACACGGATTTGCTGCTGTTTTGCTGCTATTTTTATGCTGCTTTAGTTGCTGAACTACTGTTTATTCTTTTGCTACTAGGTAATCCTTTAAGACTCGTAATGTACGTATTTTCAGCAATGGGAACAACTTGAACATGTTGCACCATTTAAATGTGTTTGATGTGATGAATAGTTTGACAACAAAAGAGCTTGTATGTTATTGTTATGTATCAAGCATGTGATAATGTGAATATAGTCCTTCATAATACTTGAATATTGAGTTGTAAGTTTTTGAATGTGACATGTAAGTCGTTTATGGATTTTTTAAGCATGTTTTCAAGCTATTATATCCGAGTAACAATCCGAAGTATGCCATGAATGACTTTAGGTGTATAACACATAGCATGAGTTCGTTTTAGTTGCTGAAATTTCACTGCCAACATATGCTTCTAGGAATGTTGTGATAATATCTTTGTTAATCTGGCCATTTTGCCGGATTTACAAAAATGACTATTTTTTTAAAGTGGACGATTATACAATTGTGACTATGTAGTTAATGGTCATGAACTAAAACTAAGTAAAGAGCTAAGATTGTATCAACTTTGGGCCTTATTGAATCAAAGATAAAAGTTGGCACACCTTTAAACAACAAAATTACCTCTTTTCTTCTATATAGCATTGGGCCAATTGAAATTCATTTCTTGGCCCATTTTAATAATAAATTCCAGCAGCCTAAAAGCTCCATACAAGCTGGCCCATTTTTTTTAACAAGAAGTTGGCTCATTTCTTTTAAAATAGATAAAGTTGGTCCAACATTTATTTGCATAATTTTTCCCAACTATAAAGCTCGAAAAAATAATAATAATATCAGATTTTTCTACTATTTTAATTAACTAGTTTCTCTTTAATTAATTTAAATGTTAGGCAAATAGTAGGTGCGCTTTAACTTCACGGACTCACTTGTGTAGCGTGACGCTTAACTTTTAATAAGTTAATTCATCAATTTCATGTCATATTCAATAGTTTTAATTAATTTATAAATCTTTTGTCATAATCACGGATTCACTTGCGTAGCGTGGTAGTGACATTTAATAAATTTTCTGAAAAAGAGAGTTAATGTTTCCTCCAACACAATTGCAGCAATTTTTCAAAAGTAAATAACGTGCTAACAATCGTCTGTCATGACTGCGGATTCGCTTGCATAGCACCATTATGACTAAATAATAAATTTCATCGATCACGCATTCGCTTGCGTAGTGTAGTTATGACATCTTATTATTCAAAAATATTCTTTAATTTTTTCTAATAATCAAGAGATAAAAGAGGATAGGTAAAACATGAAAATAATATAAATCACAGTTTATCCAAAATTAATTCAAGCCAAGTTTAAGTCAATAAAGTGACCGTACTAGAACCACGGGACTCGGGGAATGCCTTATACCTTCTCCCCGGTCAACAGAATTCCTTACCCGAACTTTGTTTTTGCGGACCGATTAAAATAGAGTCAAACCTTCCTTTGACTAGGGATCCAAATAAATGGTGACTTGGAACACCGAAAAAATCAATTCTAAGTGGCGACTCTGAACAATAAAATAATCCCTATTCAAATTTTATCACTTTAATTAGAAAAACTCTTTGGCCCATACACATATTATTATTATTTTGAGGGGTAGAAAAGGGGTGTGACAGCTCTGGCGACTCTGCTGGGGAATTACATAAGAATTCGAGCTTGTACATGTTGACTTTTTATTTGGCTTTATTAATTTTGTAAATATTGTGATTTATTTGTGCCTAATGTGCTACCTGTTCGCTTTTTATCATTTTGATATTGTTGAACTATACATATAAACTGTTTTCTCACGCACCCCCTCTGAGTCTTTTTGAAATTAAAAATTGGGCATTTGCTTGACATAGCCCGCTTTCTTTGAGATAGCCGAGGTGTTTGTCACCCGGTGAAGGATTTTAGTCACACCTGTTTTAGGCGGGGAGCACCACCAGCTAAGCCGGAAAGCAATGCTACCGGTACACTGACCCTCCTCAGCTCGAGTTGTCCGTTCGAGTAAGTCAGTCTAGATACCTTCTCCAATAGGATCTAAACCTAGAAGAACAAGCCTCATGCCGGATATCCCTAGTAGGTTCGCTTTATTTGCATCACGTGCATTTGACTTAGCGAAACTCGGCACAGGGGCCGGGTCCGTATAAGACAGGTATCCTCTTTGAGACCATCATGTTCACGTATGTGCTACTTGATACATCATTTGGAAGGCTTACTTACATTGTCGACCGGTTTTAAAAAAAATAGTGTAATTATTAAAAATGAAAAAAAAAAAGAATAATTCTCCTAGTTTAGTGCAAATAAACCTTTTTTTTAAATAAAATAAAATAATATATATATTAAATAAACCTTTTATTTAAAATATATTGTAGTAGTCTGGTGTGAGTTGTAAAGATTAATTTTCATTAAAAAAAATAAAAGGGGAGAGTACCCTGTTTTACTGAACTACGCGGGTTTGATTCTCACCGGATGTGAGATACGTAGGCAACCTCCATCGGGTTTAGCCCACATGTTTCAAAAAAAGGAGCATAAAATTTTCAAAAAAAAAGGCCTATTTTGGTCACCTTTTACTGTTTGGCTCTCATGTTCCAGCTGTTTTGCCAAGACAGCCTTAAAATCTTCCTAGGAAGTGCTGAAGGGCCATTTTTGTAAAAATAGTTACTTTATCCATATTTATTCACCTTTTACCATTTTGACCTTATGTCTGGCCATTTTTGTCGAAGCAACTTTAAACCTTTCCGGAAAGATTATTTTTGCAAAAAGTAGCTATTTTTATCTGGTTATACTCATATTGCGAAGGGTCATTTTCGTAAAAATAGTTTTTTTTATTTATTATTTTGTCTATTTTTATTGTTTTGTTCCTGTGTTTGGCTATTTTTGCCGAGACATCCTTTATGCCTTCTATGGAAGTATTAAAGGGTCGTTTTTGTAATAATAGCCATTTTTTCGCTTTTATCATCTCAACTTTTGTGTCCGGTAATTTCAAAATATATATTGTAATTAAACAAAATAGATCGAGTCCTAAATTGACCAAAAAATAAAATAAAATAATGAATGATCATAATTTGCATATTGTTTAGGTAAGTCCTAACCCTTTTTTTATCTTATTCTTAGGATCACCATGAGTTCTCCACAAAGAAGCAGTCAAAAAAGGGTAAGGGACAAGACACCTCCTATGTTCTTGATCAGAGTAAGACCCCGAGTAGTCTCTGTAATTGGTGGGCTAGTTTTGGTACATGGGAACAGAATCGAGTATTTAAGCACCTCAAGTTCCTCACCAACCTCATGGGAATTAAACCTAACAGAGATTTAATCGAGGCTCTAGTAGGTTTTTGGGACCCCGCGAACAATATCTTCAGGTTCAAAGATTGTGAAATGACATCCACATTGGAAGAATTAGGTGGGTTCACCGGATTGTGGAGAGACCTTCGTGGGAAAAGGCCTGCTGCTCCAAGAAAAGTTGGTGTGAACAACTTTTTAAAGAAGTTATGACTTCATCGAATTCCAATGGTTTGCTTAAACGAAAGTTGGCTACCGTCGGAATATTTTTATGACAGATTTGAGGACGAGAAAGGGTTTAAGAACTTTTCGGGCACAGAATTCGTCAACCAGTTGAGTTACGACGTTTGGAGGGAGTTGAGAATCTTCACGTTCATGATATCATTTCTCGGGATCATGGTCTTTCCGAAGCATGGTGGGCGCATCAGAATTCGATTGGTTATGGTAGTCTCGTATTTGCAAAGTAGCGAGGATCATACCATTCTTCCCATGATTTTGGGAGATATTTTTCGGGCTTTGACCCGTTGTCAAGAAGGTGAAGATTACTTTGAGGGATGCAACATTCTGTTGCAGATGTGGTTCATAGCGCACCTTTATCATCATCCAATAGTAGTAAATTTCAGTGATTATTGGCTAAATTACATTGGATGTCACCCAGACAGAGCTGCGAGTTGTAATCTTCCAGAGGGGGTGAGGGCTTGGCGGACATTACTTGGTTCATTGAGTGCTGATAGAATCACTTGGAACTATTACTGGTTCCCTTCTGCTAGGGTCATGCATATGTCGACGTATCATCGCCTATTCTTCATACTCATGGGTTTTAGGGGTTTCCAACCCTACGCGCCTTTACGCGTCATGCGCCAGTTAGGGAGAGAGCAAAAGAGGCCCCCGATTAAGAACATGCGCCCGTTCATGTGGGAATTCAAGGGACAAGAACCTCCAAGGGAGTCATATGCACAGAAGATTTGGTTTGGTAGTCGATTTTCCAATTTAGACGAGATGGTAGCTAATCGTGAACGTGGGGAGGTAAGCCTCGCATACCTTGAGTGGTTTCACAACCAGGCTATCCCCGAGCAAAGGACAGAGAGATCCATACGACACACAGTTGATTGGGAGAGAGAGATCGAGGTCAGAGTTAGAGAAACCAGAAGGGAAGTGGTGCAAGAGTTCCAATCTCGTATTGACACTTTACAAGAAGATAAGGGCATTCTGGAGACAACCATTGACGTATAACAAGCTGATTTTGAGCGGGAAAAGGCTCAGTGGGCACGAGAGAAGCAAGCACTCAAAGCCCAAATTCGAAAGAAGAACATAGTCGCAACTGCTCAGCAGCAAGAAGAGAAAGAAGTCCAGTTCAGGGTAGTCCGTGATCATGAACGTAGAGGTTTCGCTCCATTAATCCAAGGTATGAGGGATCAGATAGGGGGAGTTGAGTCAAGAAAAGAGAGCCAGATCGCGCAGTTTGAAATAGAAAGATACCACTACCAAAAGGTGATCAATCAATTAGAAGCGGAGTCGCTAGAAGTTCGGCGCCAGAAAGATATGGCCTTGGACCGCGAGCGTGATGCGCTGGATCTAGCTGAGACCCGTGGTTGGCAGAATCAAGAGCTGCACGTGGCTCAGGAATACATTAAGGGAAAGATCCTCGAGGTAGCCACATATACCTCAAGAGCATGCAAGAGTTTTCAGGGCATGACGCCCGAGCGGTTTGCAGAAGTATCATTGAACGTTGCTCGTCATATATCTGCAGACTTGGAGAGGATATACCGCAATGTTGGGGGTCGGCCGCAGGAACAAGAGCCTTGATTACAGTAATGCTGGTGGATTCTACTGCAGAGATCAAAGTCTTCTTTTAGTTATCAGTCCTTTTCATTATGCTTTTGTTGTTTCTAAGTCTATAAGAGTCTTTTGGTGTTGTTTTGACTTTTATTCTAAAAAGACTATTTGAGTCAGGTTTGGTCTTGTTTATCTTTATGTAACTCTTGATTTTTGAGTCTTGTATCAAAATATTATATTGAAAATCAATGAAAATGTTTTTGATGTTTGTTTTTTAAAAAAAATCAAGTGTCTTGCATATCTGAACTACGTAATGATCTAATTCATGCGGCGATATAATACGTAGGCAACCCACAAAAGACTCAATCAAGTATTCATTTTAAAATGGCTCTAAAGTAAGGGATCAAATAAGGCGAGTGAAAAAAATATTAAAAAAAGAAAAAAAAAAGAAGAAGGAAATAACAGTGTCAATAAGCAACAAGCTGATAGGCCGGAATGAAACATTGAAGCCTTCCAAAAGCATTTTA
Organism: Nicotiana tabacum; assembly: GCF_000715075.1. NCBI lineage: Eukaryota > Viridiplantae > Streptophyta > Magnoliopsida > Solanales > Solanaceae > Nicotiana > Nicotiana tabacum. Next base: position 1,082,628 of record NC_134100.1, read on the forward strand.
GAAATGGTGGCAATGTTAGGAGCATGACATATTACGTGTAATTCATATCTATAAAATACCCAACTCTAACACGTTTGTTGTCTCTTAAACCAGTAAGTTTAAGGTGGTTGGTTTGTGGTAAATCTGGCAGCACATCATTACTTCACAAGACCTAAGGGACCAGTAGTAATGGATAACAATGATGAAATCGAGTTGGTCAGTGACAATCCACATGGTCAGTCAATTGAGCAAGAGTCTGAGGAGATTGTCACACCTCCTTTTTGTGCGCCCGCCCCGAAGGGTGAATGCGCGAGGGAGTTTTTCCAATTTAAGTGACAATATTCGAAATGTGATTATTTATTTAATTCAGAGTCGCCACTTGGGAAAGGTTTGGCTTTTGGTGTCCCAAGTCACCGGTTTATCTTGAATCCCAATTCGAGGAAAATATTCGACTTTCCAAATGAAGTCTGCGAACCAGAAATTCTAAGTAAGGAATTCTGTTGACCCGAGGGAAGGTGTTAGGCACCCCCGAATCCCGTGGTTCTAGCACGGTCGCTTAAATTGTTGTAATGACTAAATATCTGATTTTAATACATATTATAATTTATGTGCTTTTATCAACTTTAAACCGCTTTTATTATTATTATTTTTAATAGAATTTCAACGTCGTGAAAATGCATCTCAAACCACGTCGCAATCAATGCACCCGTGATTGTTAATACATTCCAACTTCGTTGAGATTTGGATCTGGTCACATAAATGTGCACCCTAATTTAGGAAAGTAATATTATTAAAAACGTGCCTAAAGAGACTAACACGTTATTATCTTTGAGGAAGGCCGTGAAATTCGCTTAAACGACCCATCACAAATTCTAAGTATTTTTAATATATACATTTATGAGGGCCCCGCAGTTTGTGCATTTAATTTGGCGAGGCTCGTCTCATTTTATTATTTAAAAGGTAAACCTAAGACAACTGCAATTTTCTACTTTGCGAGGGCCATGGAAAATTCAACTAATGTAATAATTTTAATATAAAATTCATTCTTATGTTACTACTACAGTAACCAGACGTTACAAGAAAATATCAATCCGAATTTCAAGCCACTCAAAGTACAAAACAAAAATAGCATATTAAATTATTTCCTAGAGTAATTATAATAAAACCAAATGAACAAACAAACATTAAAAATTATCAACCCACAGGTGAAGCCCTATAACAGTATAACATAACATATGATTTAATATTCATCACTGTCATTAGCTTGAAGCATAAGCATAACAAAACGCAGAAGCCATAATTGAAACAAACATACGAAAGCTCGAACAACGGGGCTTTGGATCTTTTTCAAAACGAGATTAAAATACACTGCATTAGAACTTAAATGTAGGATAGAATAACAAAGATATTGTAGTACTTTGAACATCCAACAACAGTCCTTTTTATTTAAGAAATGAAAGGAACCGCAAACATACCTCGACAGCAAAATGAATCAACAGTCACGAATTAGAACACGAACGACACGACCATGACGGAACCTCGAACGGAATTGAACTGAAAACCTCTCACGTCCCTTTCACCATTTCTGCTGTATTTTTGTTTTCACTGTCAAGCAGCAGCAGCGTCTCGAAGGAGTGGTGAGGGACTGGTGGAGCTCAGGCGTAGGGGGTGCTGGTAGGGTCGTTGAGGACGGGCAGTGGTCGGAGTTGGAAGGTTCAGGCTATGGAGTTCGTTTGGGAAATGTCATTCAGGGGGTCGTTTTCAGCTGGTCGTGAGGAGAAATAAGGAGAGACCTTAGGGAGGGGTGTTCTGCCCGTGTATATCCACGGTATATCAAGTGTATATCGAAGGTATACTCTGTCCGCGTTTTTGGGAGGGTGAGTCTTTGGAGAGAAAATGGGTAGAGGAGAGAGTTGGGGAGGGGGGTCTCCTAGATGACTGTGTGTGTCTGTTTTTAGTAGATCATGAGGGAAAAAAGAGTGGGGAACGTGTGAGGGGGACAAGCATGGGGGACAAGGGAGAGTGGAATGAGGAATAAAGGAGATTGGGGGGGACCAGCGTGGGGGACAAGGAATGTGGGAATAAAGAAGAGTGGGGTAGGGAATAATTTTGTGAGTGTAAAATGTAGCAAAATGGGAAGTAAGTGGGAAAAGTGAGAAAAGAATTCAAACATGGTCAAAAATTAGGTGTTAACAGCTGCCCCTCTTTGCTCGGAAATACGAAGAGCTTTCGGGCAAAGATAAAGTGAACCATGTGACTAATTTTTGATCATATCATTATTCAAAAGAGGAAGAAAAAATAAAGGAAAGGCGTAATCGAGTTCTGGTTTTGGACGGCCTACATATCCCGGGTTATAAGGGAATCAGGTTAGGTGTAGTTCAGAAGTGAATGGGGCGATGGAGTGTCGAGGTTGAGAGCCGCGCGAGGTTCCGTCGAAGTTCTGGTCCGATGTCCTGTTTATTACATAGAAATCAAAATTAAAAAGACTAACTAAGTCTATCAGCTACGAGTTACAAGATTCCTATCTATAAATCTCTTGAAGCTTGATCTTGAGTCTTGGCTAGGTCTTGCTGCAGACTCCAATCTGAATCTTGATGCTTGTTAGCCGTAGGTGTTGATTCTTTCCTCAGCTTTGGATCAAGGCGGGACATGCGAAGACTTGTAACTTCAAACGTATCTTGAGCAGTCCGCATCTTTCTCCACTTCAATATTATGAATTCACTTCTTTTTTGTTCTTTTTCTTCTTTTCTTTATTCTGGATTGAGACTCATTCCATCAGTCATCTTGTACCTTGTGTTTCGAAGGCAACCTGCTCAAACATCAAAACAAACAAACAAACGAAATTTTTCTGCCCCAGTTTTCACTAGGAAAATTTCGTGAGTTAATTGCCATAAATCTACAGCACTAATGCGGGGATTGAAAAAAAAAACCCTAGTCTACGAAGCGCAACTCAGGGATTGGAGCCCTGATGTCGCAAAAAGGTAAAAATGCCCAACTCAGGGATTGGAGCCTTAATGTCGGCTTTAACAGAAAAATGCTCAGTTCAGGGATTGGAGCCCTAATGTTGGCTAAACAGAAGAACGCTCAGTTCAGGGAGTGGAGCCCTAATGCTGGCTAAACAGAAAAACGGTCAGTTCAGGTATTGGAGCCCTAATGCTGGCTAGATAGAAACTTACTCAACTTAGGGATCAGAGCCCTAAATTGGGAGAATTGCCAGGTTATGCTGGAAATTGTCCGGGTTATGTCGGAAAGATTCATCGGGTTATGCCGGGAAAAAGGGTCCACGGGTTATGCCGGGAAGATTCATCGGGTTATACCAGGAAGATTCATCGGGTTATGCCGGGAAAGGTCCACGGGTTATGCCGAGAAGATTCATCGGGTTAATGCCGGGAAGATTCATTAGGTTATGCCGGAAGATTCATCGGGTTATGCTGGGGAAGTCATCGGGTTATGCCGGAAAAGGTCCACGGGTTATGCCGGAAAAGGTCCACGGGTTATGCCGGGAAGATTCATCGGGTTATGCCGGAAAAGGTAAGAGTCCTCGGGTTATGCCGGGGAAGTCATCGGGTTATGCCGGAAAAGGGAAAGAGTCCTCGGGTTATGCCGGAAAGGAAAGAGGTCCCTGGGTTATGCCAGGGAGATCCACGGGTTATGCCGAGAAAAAGAAAGAGTCCTCGGGTTATGTCGGGGAGGGAAAGAGGTCACTGGGTAATGCTAGGGAGGTCCACGGGTTATGCCGGGGAAGTCATCGGGTTATGCCAAAAAAGGAAAGAGTCCTCGGATTATGCCGGGGAAGTCATCGGGTTATGCCGGAAAAGGGAAAGAGGTCCCTAGGTTATGCCAGGGAGATCCACGGGTTATGCCGGGAAAGGGAAAGAGTCCTCGGGTTATGCCGGGGAATTCATCGGATTATGCCGGAAAAGGAAAAGAGTCCTCGGGTTATGCCGGAAAAGGAAAGAGTCCTCGGATTATGCCGGGGAAGTCATCGAGTTATGCCAGAAAAGGGAAAGAGGTCCCTGGGTTATGCCAGGGAGATCCACGTGTTATGCAGGGAAAGGGAAAGAGTCCTTGGGTTATGCCGGGGAAGTCATCGGGTTATGCCGGAAAAGGGAAAGAGTCCTCGGGTTATGTCGGAAAGAGAAAGAGGTCCTCGGGTTATGCCGGAAAGGGAAAGAGATCCCTGGGTTATGCCAGGGAGGTCTACGGGTTATGCCGGGGAAGTCATCGGGTTATGCCAAAAAAGGAAAAGAGTCCTCGGCTTATGCCGGGGAAGTCATCGGGTTATGCCGGAAAAGGGAAAGAGGTCCCTGAGTTATGCCAGGGAGGTCCACGGGTTATGCTGGGAAAGGGAAAGAGTCCTCGGGTTATGCCGGGGAAGTCATCGGGTTATGCCGGAAAAAGGGAGAGAGTCCTTGGGTTATGCCGGGGAAATTATCGGGTTATGCCGGAAAAGGGAAAGAGTTCTCGGGTTATGCCGGGGAAGTCATCGGGTTATGCCGGAAAATGGAAAGAGGTCCCTAGGTTATGCCAGGGAGGTGCACGAGTTATGCCGGGGAAAGGAAAGAGTCCTCGGGTTATGTCGGGAAAGTCATCGGGTTATGCCGGAAAAAGGGAGAGAGTCCTCGGGTTATGCCGGGTAAATCATCGGGTTATGCCGGAAAAGGGAAAGAGTCCTCGGGTTATGCCGGGGAAGTCATCGGGTTATGCCGGAAAAAGGAGAGAGGTCCCTGGGTTATGCTAGGGAGGTCCACGGATTATGCCGGGAAAGGGAAAGAGTCCTCGGGTTATGCTAGGGAAGTCATCGGGTTATGCCGGAAAAGGGAAAGAGGTCCTTGGGTTATGCCAGGGAGGTCCACGGGTTATGCTGAGGAAGTCATCGGGTTATGCCGGGAAGTCATCGGGTTATGCCGGAAAAGGAAAAGAGTCCTCGGGTTATGCCGGGGAAGTCATCGGGCTATGCCGGAAAAAAGGAGAGAGTCCTCGGGTTATGCCGGGGAAATCATCGGGTTAGAAAAAATGCAGGAAAGAATCGGGAGGAGACTTCCCTTTTGGGTTGATTATTGCAGCATAGCTATTTCTAACCCTTGCGCATTTCCTTTTGGCTGCATCTGCCTCTCGCAGGGTTGTACCTGCTTCCTGCTTAGTTCGTTTTGTATCGCAACTGCTTCAACTTCAAACAAAGTAAAATTGTTAGTTTGAAATTGTGGTCAGTTTTGTGGCCTTCATTGTTTTTCTTGGTCCCAAGCCTCATTTCTGTTGAGAAAATTCGTCATTGATTGGCTTCCAAGGCGACCTCCTTTCAAACTGATAAGACTCAATATTTCAGGATTTCACGATGATTTGCGCGCGTACGGCTCTGTTTCTTCCATCTCACTCTGCTTGGGGATTTTGAGGTAATCAAGCGTCACGATCAGTCGGGATTGGACTGATGCATCACTGAGGCCAGGTATGTTCTCCACCTCTTGCCCAGACAGAGCCCTGTGAAACCGGTCCTGCCACCTTTTCTTTCTAGCATGTTTTTGGGCTTAGGGTTAAACCAAAAAGGAATCCAAAGAAAGGTAAACAAAGAGCGAGGAAATGAATTTAAAAAGAGAAGCGTCCTTTTCGGGGAAAACAAAGACTTATCTGAGGTGCATGCTGGCTTTAAATTGACATAACCTGCTTTTTGGACTGGATGCCTGACTCTCACGAACCTACATTTTCTCACGAACCAAATGAATCTATGTTTCCAAACCAGGGAACCTTGCCAGAACCTTCTGTGGTGAAATCCTCTTTTCGGCCGACAGCGCCCTTTGCGAGTTTTCTCTAGCCGACCTCTCTCATTTCTCTTCTTACCGTCGCCTTATAGTGCTCGTCATGAGTTTTCACTAACAAGACTCTCTCATTTTGATTTCTCTGCTCACCATCGCCTTATGGTGCCTGTAGGTTTTCACCAATAAGACTCTCTCATTTTATTTCTCTCATCCTGACTGCGTCGGATCCGAGCAACTGCGTCCTTTGATTTTGAAGAAACTTTTGCCGATTGATCGGAAGGACTTGCAATAGGTTTGGGGTCAAAAGAACTTGGATCGAATTACAACTTTGGAACCGTCCATGCGGGATTATCGCCGAATTATTATAATGTCTGCCCCAGTTAACCTTTGGGGGAAAAATTGGATTTTTGTTTTGGTGTGACTGAACCCCATAGAGAGGCTGCCTACGTATCCTTTCGGAATCAAGTCAAACGTAGTTCGGGCAAATCATTTGTGTTTTTTTTTTCCGGAGCATCAGGGAATTTTTTATCCTCAAACCTAACTGCAATGGCTAGTCGTGTGGGACTTAACCTTTCCAACTTTATTTTGCCTTTGTAGGCCTTTCTTTTCTGTCTTCTTTCTTCCAACTTCGATTTTAGAGCATTTGGGGGTACCTTGGTTTTTTCAACTTCGCTGAGGCGATTAGCCACGTGAAACTCAACCCTTTCAACTTCAATTGCCTTTATAGGCTGCCATGGCCAGTCGAGGTCGTCTTGATGCCCCTACTGAGGCTGGGTGCCTTTTGCACATTAGCGTGTATCAAACGAAAGCCCTGTAAATCAGTCTTGCCATCCTTTCTTTGTCTTGGTTTTGGAACAGTGTTAGACCAAAAGGGATTCAAAGAGAAACAAATAATTGAATGGAGAATGAGTTTAAAACTAGAAGTGTCCCTTTCGGGCAAATAAGGGAAGGACTTATCTGGAGTACATGCGGACTTCAATGAACATGACATGCCTTTTGTACTGGATGTCTGATCTGTGTAAACCGTCTGACTCTCAAAAATTCATCACAACTTTGCCTTGAATACCGAGGAACCTTGCCAGGACTTTGTTGATGTTGATGGCTGTGAGGATCTAATTTTCGATCATGGGCGCCCTTTGTGGGTTTTCACGAGCTGACATTTTTCATTTTATTTCTTGCCATCTCCTTATAGTGCCCGTGTGGGTGTTCACTAACAAGACTTCTCATTTTGATTTTCTCTGCTTACCGTCGCCTTACGGTGCCCGTGTGGGTTTTCACCAATAAGGCTCTCTCATTTCATTCCTCTCATTTTGTTGTATCAGACCCAAATAACTCCATCCTCCCACTTTGAACCGCTTTGTCGATTGATTAGAAGGACTTGAACAAGGTTTGGGGTGAAACGAATTTGGATTGGACTACAACTTTGGAACCTTTTAGGCGAGATCATTGCTGAACCGTTATAACTTCTGCCCCAGTTTCAATTTTTGGGGGACTTTGGATTTTATTTTTGGTGTGACTGAACCCCAAGGAGAGGTTGCCTACGTATCCTTTCGGAATCAAGTCAAACGTAGTTCAGGCCAATCATTTTGTTTTTGATTTTCTTTTGTTTTTATGATTTTCTTTGTTTTTCACTTTCTTCTTCCCTTCCGTTTCCTTTTTTTTTCATTTTCATTGTCTTTTCTTCCTTTTTTTGTATATATATTTTCTTATTTTTCCAATTCTTTCTTCTTCTTCTTCTTTTTTTCTTCATTTTTATTTTTCATTTCGATTTCTTTTTTTTTCATTTTATTTTCAATAATACTTTCAGGTTCCAAAGAGGGTAATCAAAGAAGAGTAACCAGCTCAAATGGGTTTGCAAAGGGTTGATAGTGTTTGGGTAGTGAGAATGAAAGCCTTCGTCATCTCAACCGGAAAATATTAGAACTATATGTAGGATCCAACATAGTACCTTTTGACTGCATTTTTATTGACAGTTATTTCAAGGGCATTTCCTTCGATGTGTCCCAAGTACAACACACTCTTTTGGCAGTACTCTTGTTGCAATGTATGTACCTTTTCAATCTGGACCCAATTTTCTTTCAGCTTTTCCAAATCTTTGTCTTGTTTCCTTAAGCTATTCTTCATTGCGACCCAATTCTTGATTCATTATTTTGAGGTCTGACAGAGTTTTAAGATCCGGGCATGAAGTCCGCAAGCATGTCATATTATTGAAATCTGCATTTAACAGAACTAAAAGAGAATGAGAAAATTGACAAGATTTAAGAAAAGAGACATTCCGGGAAAATGAAATATCAATTTCATTTGATTTTTTTTTCATTTTTGAAGATAAGGGTTTACATCGGAAAGTAAGACAATAAAGTAAAACATCTGGATCACACCCTGAGACAATCCAGATGCAGAAGAGATAGCAAGACTGGCTACCGAGACTCCCGTCTGATGGGGAAGTTTCAGGCTTGGCAATCATTTTTTGGCTTTTCTTCTGTCTCGGCAATGGCTGCAATAGCCTTCAATGTCGGATCAAATTCCTCAGCTTCACAGATCATTCCGTCTATTGGCCCGTTTGTGAGAGTTGGCAGGGGAATGTTCATCATATTAGGAACCTTTTCGTCCCGGAGAACGATTTTTTCAGCTTCAATCAAGTCTTCAACTGCCATTTTGAGGGTCCAAATGACCAACATTCCTTTGTACCGTGTCCCACTTCTTCAAAATGGTATTCACATCTAGTATAAGCTCGATGCGGGGGGGGGGGGGTCGATATTTGGCCGATTTGGGGCCACTGGCTGCAGCAGACTTCGCCTGACTAGCTTTTGGAACAAGCCTGAGTATGATTCACCAATAGGGGTGAACTGATTCCATTTGAAAGACTCTCTTGGGTGAGGATTGTACTGAGGAACATTTGATTGGGGACTATATGGAGCTTGGTAAGGATGGGCATTTCTGGGAGGTGGAGCTCAGTTTTGTGTATAATGTTGTGGCCGCGTGCAAGGCTGCATGTTCATCACCACATACCAACAAAACCAATCACCTGAACAGAACCTGGCTGGTTTACTCACACACACAACTTTGTTAGTTTGGAGGCATTTAACATATAGGAAATCGCACGTTGGGATGCAATGCACCTACACAGTTAAACGTTTTTACCATGTATTTGAACGGGTTGCATGTTTCATCCCGACCTTAAACTAGTCCTCTTCACTATGTACCTCTTTTCTTTTATTCATGCCTCTCTTTAACCACTCTTGATCTTGTTTTTGCCGCTCTTTTATTTTTTGCACCCTCTTTTTTTTCCTTTTTTTTTTGTCACTATTTCCCTCTCTCTTTTTTTCACTATTTTTTCTTTTCTCTTTTTCACTCAATTTTCTTTCTCCTTTTCTTTCAGTTTATTTTTTTCACTCAATTTATTTTATAGCTATGATCGAATCCGATGGAGATTGCCTACGTATCATGACCCCGCATTAATCAGATCTTGCGTAGTTCGGGACAAACAAGCGCAAAAATAAAGAAACAAGTGTTCATTTTGAATTGTGTTCATCCTGCACATTTATTAAGGTGATTATGCCAATGAAAAACTTTTATTAGACTCAAAAAATAAAACTATCTATGTTTTTTTTTAAAAGATTTTGTTTTCAAAATGATGGACTCGGTTTTCAAATGTGGCCTTTTAGCACTTCGGGAACGAAGATTTTAAGGCTGCAAGGATTAACCGGTCAAAATAAAAAACGATGACCAAAGATCAACGTTTATGCAATGTCAGCCTTCCGCCGTCCCTTTCGGGAACATTCGGCTGTTTTTGACAACAAAAGCATTACTTGATTTATTTTTTTTATTTTTTTTTTAGAATGGTGACCCGACATTGGGAACATGGCCTCACAGAGCCTCGGGGACGAGGATTCCAAAGCTGTCGGGCAAATTGGTCAAAGTTCAAAATGACCAAAAATGGATGTTTGTGCAAAGTCAGCCTTCCGGCGTCCCTTTCGGGAACATTTGGCTATTCTTGACAAAACGGCATCACCCGACTCATTTATGATGAAGTTAAAATTTTGACATTTTGGCTATTTCTGAAAAAGGGGAGGTTGGACCCGATGAGGGTTGCCTACGTATCTTACACCCTGTGAGAATCAAACCGGCGTAGTTCGGTCGATCGTGAATAGAGTAAATAAACTAACTCTTTTTTTTTTGGAATAATTTTTTTTTTTAAATGCTTTAAAAGAATAAAAGTTTTTTTTTGGATTTTTGAATTTGACTCTATTTTTATTTTTTGAAAGAAAGACTTCTAAAAATTCCTTTTCTTTTGATTGGAAAAAAAAAGAAAATATTTTCGTTTGAATTTTCATTTGTTCTCTCTTTTTCTAAATAAGAAAGAAAATATTTTCTTTGGATTTTCGAGTTTTTTTTTTTTCAAATTTACAAAAGTACTTTTAAAGAAAAATGAAAATATTTTTGGACTTTAAATTTTTTAATTCTATGACATTTACGAAAGAAAGACTTTTAAAGAAGGAAAGTCTTTAACAGAACGAATATATATATATTGATTCTCTTTTTCTTCTGATTTTTTTCTGATTTTTTGGGGAAAATACTTCAAAATAAAGGAAACCCGTATTTTGGATTTTGATTTTTTTTTTAGATTTTATTATTATTTTTTTCTTTTATTTCTTTTTCCGTATGAAATACTTTAGAAAGAAGGAAACTATCCTTTTTTGAGTTTTAAAAACTTCTTCTTTTTTTGAATTTTCTGAGGAAGGATTTCTAAAGAAGGAACTAATGAAAAATATTTTTTTTGGATTTTTTTGAAAATTGGGGTCGGAACCGATGAGGTTTGCCTACATATCTCACATCCGGTGAGAATCAGACCCGCGTAGTTCGGTCTGATCAGAAATAGGGGAAACAAACTAAATCTTTTTTTTTGAATAAAATCTTTTAAAGAAAAGGAGGAAAACTATTTTCTGGATTATATATATATATATATATATATATATATATATATATATATATATATATATATATATATATATATATATATATATATTTATATATATTTTTTTTAAAAGAGACGAAGACTAAGGAAATATTTTGAATTTTAAACTTCTTTTCACTTTTTTTTTTTGAAATTTCGAAAATCTTTTTAAAAAGATACTACAAATGAAACAATATATTTTTTTTGAATTTTGAATTTTCCCCCTTTTTTACTTTTAAATAAATACCCGTTTTCGGATTTTGAAAGTAATTATGGGATTTTTTTTTATATATAAATCAAACTAAAAGACAAATTTTGTTTTTATTTTCTTTTTTCTCTTTTTTTTTAGAAAATTCCGGTGAGGTTTTGACACTACTTGGATATTGGTTTTATTTTTTTCAAAAATAAGTAATTATCTCCCTACGCTGCTATTTTTCTTTCCTTTTTTTTGATTTTTTTTTTTAGAAATCGGTCAGCATTCAGATTTGAAGCAAATAAATGCGCCAAACAAACGGGATGCAGCAGGATGGTCTTTTCATTTCAGGTTACCTGTCCTAGACGGACCCAACCCCTGTATTGAGTCCCCTATGTCAAATGCAACATGATGCAAATAAGCGTTCCTACTAGGGATCCGGCATGAGGTTTTGTTATACTAGGTTTATAACCTGGGTATATGTTCTAGACTGTGTACCTGAGCGGACAACTCAAGTCGAGGAGGGGGCAACTTACCGGGAACCAAAAGGTCATCCGGCTTCGTAACTTGTCCGAGCCTCTTTTTTATTTCAGGGCATGACACTAACAGAATAGGGAGTCTCAACCAGTAAGCACATCCCCGGAGGTGGAGAGAGAAGGGTTTCGGCGCAGTTTATATACAGTCAAATAATATCAAAGCGGTAAAAGCAGCATTTAGCACATTAGGCTCAAACATGTAAAAATCAGATAAAGCCAAATATAACAATTTATCTAAGCTCGAATTTCTAACCCTAAACCAGTGGTTCTGGGTTACTAGTCCCCAGCAGAGTCGCCAGAGCTGTCACACCTCCTTTTTGCGCGCCCGCCCCGAAGGGTGAATGCGCGAGAGAGTTTTTCTAATTTAAGTGACAATATTCGAAATGGGATTATTTATTTAATTCAGAGTCGCCACTTGGGAAAGGTTTGACTTTTGGTGTCCCAAGTCACCGGTTTATCTTGAATCCCAATTCGAGGAAAATATTCGACTTTCCAAATGAAGTATGCGAACCAGAAATTCTAAGTAAGGAATTCTGTTGACCCGAGGGAAGGTGTTAGGCACCCCCGAATCCCGTGGTTCTAGCACGGTCGCTTAAATTGTTATAATGGCTAAATATCTGATTTTAATACATATTATAATTTATGTGCTTTTATCAACTTTAAACCGCTTTTATTATTATTATTATTTTTAATAGAATTGCAACGTCGTGAAAATGCATCTCAAACCACGTCGCAATCAATGCACCCGTGGTTGTTAATACATTCCGACTTCGTTGATATTTGGATTTGGGTCACATAAATGCGCACCCTAATTTAGGAAAGTAATATTATTAAAAACGTGCCTAAAGAGACTAACACGTTATTATCTTTGATGAAGGCCGTGAAATTCGCTTAAACGGCCCATCACAAATTCTAAGTATTTTTAATATATACATTTATGAGGGCCCCGCAGTTTGTGCATTTTATTTGGCGAGGCTCGTCTCATTTTATTATTTAAAAGGTAAACCTAAGACAACTGCAGTTTTCTACTTTGCGAGAGCCATGGAAAATTCAACTAATGTAATAATTTTAATATAAAATTCATTCTTATGTTACTACTACAGTAACCAGACGATACAAGAAAATATCAATCCGAATTTCAAGCCACTCAAAGTACAAAACAAAAATAGCATATTAAATTATTTCCTAGAGTAATTATAATAAAACCAAATGAACAAACAAACATTAAAAATTATCAACCCACAGGTGAAGCCCTATAACAGTATAACATAACATATGATTTAATATTCATCACTGTCATTATCTTGAAGCATAAGCATAACAAAACGCAGAAGCCATAATTGAAACAAACATACGAAAGCTCGAACAACGGGGCTTTGGATCTTTTTCAAAACGAGATTAAAATACACTGCATTAGAACTTAAATGTAGGACAGAATAACAAAGATATTGTAGTACTTTGAACATCCAACAACAGTCCTTTTTATTTAAGAAATGAAAGGAACCGCAAACATACCTCGACAACAAAATGAATCAACAGTCACGAATTAGAACACGAACGACACGACCATGACGGAACCTCGAACGGAATTGAACTGAAAACCTCTCACGTCCCTTTCACCATTTCTGCTGTATTTTTTTTTCACTGTCGAGCAACAACAGCGTCTCGAAGGAGTGGTGAGGGACTGGTGGAGCTCAGGCGTAGGGGGGTGCTGGTAGAGTCGTTGAGGACGGGCAGTGGTTGGAGTTGGAAGGTTCAGGCTATGGAGGTCGTTTGGGCAACGTCGTTCAGGGGGGTCGTTTTCAGCTGGTCGTGAGGAGAAAGAAGGAGAGACCTTAGGGAGGGGTGTTCTGCCCGTGTATATCCACGGTATATCGAGTGTATATCGAAGGTATATTCTGTCCACGTTTTTGGGAGGGTGAGTCTTTGGAGAGAAAATGGGTAGAGGAGAGTGTTGGGGAGGGGGGAGTCTCCTAGATGACCGTGTGTGTGTCTGTTTGTAGTAGAGCATGAGGGAAAAGAGAGTGGGGAACGTATGAGGGGGACAAGCATGGGGGACAAGGGAGAGTGGAATGAGGAATAAAGGAGAGTGGGGGGGACCAGCGTGGGGGACAAGGAGTGTGGGAATAAAGAAGAGTGGGGTAGGAAATAATTTTGTGAGTGGAAAATGTAAGAAAATGGGAAGTAAGTGGGAAAAGTGAGAAAAGAATTCAAACATGGTCAAAAATTAGGTGTTAACAGAGATAAGAAAATTGAGACAACAATTGTCAGATGTATATCAAGCTTGGGTTTCCGGTCGACCTCCACCCCAGGGTCCCTCGGAGGGAACTTACACCATACCCTAGGCTACTCAACCACCGCTCCATGCAACGAGCGACCCCATTCTACCACCAGGGTATGTGCCGAACTACAGCCTCCTGGCTGCCCCCAGTACCTCTAATATGCGACCTCCAGTCGCACTGGTCAGGAACACCCCTCTCGTCGTGTCTGGCGCACCGGTATATACAATCCCGCCACCACCTCCTGTGACGAGGCCAAATAATGAGCCACCATCTCATGCATATGATAGACAATACTATTCTCCGAATATGGCTTTTGGGGTCTCGGTTCCATACAATCAGACTCCTCGATACGAATCACCAATGGAAAATGAAATGCTTGCCACGACGATTCAGCCAGATGAGATGTCCAAGAAAATGAAAAGTCTTGAATAGAATATAAAGAACATACAGGGACTAGGTGGTCACAAAAGTGTTTCATTCGGTGATCTATGCATGTTCCCTCATATCCATTTGCCACGAGGGTTCAAAACCTCAAAATTTGAGAAATATGATGGACACGGTGACCCTATCGCCCACTTGAAAAGGTACTGCAACCAGCTGAGGGGTGCAGGAGGAAAGGAAGAGCTGCTGATGGCTTACTGGGAAAGCCTTGTGGGGGTAGCTTCCGAATGGTTCATTGACCAAGACATCTCTCATTGACATGTTTGGGATTACATGGCCCAGGCCTTCGTCAAGCAATTCCAATACAACATTGATATTGCACCAGACCGCAATTCCCTATCCAATATGAAGAAAAAGCCGACGGAAAGCTTTAGGGAGTATACCATCAAGTGGAGGGAGCAAGCGGCCAGATTTAAGCCGCCCATGGATAATCATGAGTTGATCACTGTCTTTTTGGAGGCTCAAGAGCCTGATTATTTCCAAAACATGATGTCTGCAATGGGTAGGCCTTTTGTTGAAGCAATCAAGATAGGGGAAATGGTCGAAAATGGCCTAAAGACTGGCAGAATTGTAAGTCAGTCTGCTATCAAAGCCACCACCCAAGCGATCCAAAATGGGTCGGGAAGTTTTGCAAATAGGAAAAAGAGAGATGAAGGTTCTATGATGACCTCGGGATCTAGGGAAGTTCAAAGAGGGGCATCGCACCCTTATATGCAAGTTCAGCAGGGAGATCCAGCTACCCTCAACATTACTATCCCCCGCTAATTCCTCAATACTCTGTGGGCCCACAACAATATACAGTGTTCAATGATCAATCATATGCTCAGCCTCCCAATCAGCAGGTACAGGCACCAGCTCCAAGGGGCCCCCGACCTTAGCAACAAAATTTTCGGGCACCCTACAATTCTCGTCCCAGGCAGGATTATGGTCGAGAGCAGAGGCCGACAGAAAAATTCACTCCATTGGCTGAATCATACTCTAGTCTATTCCAGAAGCTGAAGCAAATGGGCGTGATTGGACCCATCCCCACCACATGCATCCGAATTCACATGGATTTCAAGCAAATGCTAGATGTGAATATCATTCAGGTGCCCGGGGCATAGCACCGATGACTGTTGGACTCTAAAAGGAGCCATATAAAGACTCACTTCTAAAAAATTAATTGTAGTAACAAATGGCGAGGACCCTCCTAATGTGACAAACAACCCGTTGCCGGAACACAACGATGTTCATTTCGTAGGAATGATTGGCCGAGATCAGGAATACAAGCCGGTCGACCAAACAGAAATGACAGTGGGAGCAATTCAAGAAGGAATAAGTCTAGAAATAAGACCAAGCCGAGATGTGTCGTTGATTGTGAAAGGCGCCCCGAACTCAGAAAAAGTAACTTTATTTGTGCCCAAGGTCTCGAGGTTAGAGGTTCGCTCCAATGTTCCAAGCCCAAGGTTGTATGTCCTTGGAGGCCACCCCATCACAAGGTAGAATCGGGGTGGTACGAATGGCATAACAGAGCCGATCATAATCAAACCTGTCGTGCAACCCCATGTGACAAACACAAAAACTGTTTCTTAGAACTACAACAAAACTGTGATGACCTACAAAGGCAAGGAAATCATAGAGGAAGTGGGGGAAACTGGAGGTTTGACTCGATCGGGGAGGTGTTATTCTCCAGAAGAGTTGATGAAGGCTAAGAAAATCAGAGGAGGCCAATTGCCAATAAAGAAGCCAGTCACTGAAGCAGAGGCAGAAGAGTGTTTAAAGAAAATGAAAGCTCAGGATTATTCAATCATTGACCAACTAAGAAAGACTCCTGCCCAAATCTCTCTACTATCTCTACTCATATATTCCAAAGAGCATGGCCGTGTACTAATCAAGGTCATGAACGAGGCACATATCTTAGAGGAAACCACAGTGAATCAGTTAGAGAAGATGGCCAATAGATTTTTTGAGGTAAACAGAAGCTCACTTACCGATGATGAACTTCCCGAGGAAGGAGCCGGGCATAATAGGGCTTTGAACTTGATGGTCAAATGTGAAGGGCATTATGTAAAGAGAGTCATGGTTGATGGAGGCTCAAGTGTAGAGGTATGCCCTCTCTCTACTTTGCAAAGCATGAATATCAATACGAACAGAATCCGACCCAGCAATGTTCGTATCCGGGCTTTCGATGGCTCAGCAAGAGATACCATGGGGGAAATCAACCTCACCATGACGATTGGGCCGGTGGACTTTGAGATTGTTTTCCAAGTAGTGGACATGGTCACTTCTTATAACTTTCTTCTTGGAAGGCTATGGATCCATACATCCCAAGCTGTGCCATCCACCTTGCACCAAATGCTCAAATCGAACATGACGGGCAAGAAATTATTGTTCACGGAGAAGACGAGTCTTCCGTTTATAAAAACCCATTAGTCCCATGTATTGAGGCCAAAGAAGGGTCTGAGTCCATTGTCTATCAGGCTTTTGAAGTGGTTGCTGTGGACTATGTCGAGGAAGGAAAGCCCATTCTGCATCCTCGTCTTTCCGCCACATCTGTAATGGTGGCTACGGTTATGATGAGACAAGGTTATGAGCCAGGAAAAGGTTTGGGGGCATCATTGCAAGGAATTTCAGAGCCTATTTCTCCGTTAGGCAACTGGAGTACTTTTGGCTTAGGCTTCAGGCCAACACAAGCAGACAAAAACAAATCCAAACACCGCAAAAAGAGTGGATGGGTCTTGCAACAGCCTATCCCTCATATTTTCTACACTTTTGTCAAGCCACGACTCCGAGAGGGTCAAAATTCCTCGGCGCATGCAAACATTGATGAAATTTGCCATGGCCTCAGCGAGATGTTTTCTGAAGTGAATATGATCCAGGCTGGTGAAGGCACTAGTCGTGCCGATGTGCAACTAATTGACCCAGACACCATGCTCACCAACTAGGAAACAACTCCTCTCCCCACAAGGATGGAGTCTTGGTAGTCTGCTTTTGCATTTTTTTTGTATTTTGGGTTACTTTCAGGGTTGTAATCCAAATATCTCAGGATGATTGTTTTGTTTTGATGTTAACCCTTCTATCCTTTCGAATTCAATAAAATGCAGTTCAGTTTCCTATTAAGTTTCCTATCTTTTCCTTTTCCTAATTCCTGTCATTTTATTTTCATTTCAGTTTTGTTAATGTCGGCTTTAATAACATGACATGCATGCGAAATTCATGCCCAGATCTTGAAAAGCTGTCTAATATCGAAATAACGCATCAAGAGGGTGAATATGAGGAAGATGAGATTTTTGAGGAAATAAAAAGAGAGTTGGAATAATTTGAAAATAAGCCTAAGCCAAACCTCAATGAAACTGAGACGATTAATATCGAAAGTCCTGAAAAAGTTAGAGAAACGAAGATAAGCATTCACACTGAACAAAAAACTAAAGATATCTTGATTCAACTTTTATTTGAATACAGAGATGTGTTTGCTTGGTCTTACGATGATATGCTAGGTTTAAGTGCTGATCTGGTGGTTCATAAGCTTCCTACATACCCTAGTTTTCTACCAGTCCAACAAAAGAAATGAAAATTTAAAACAGACATGAGCGACAAAATCAAAGAAGAAATAATGAAGCAACTAAGCGCCAATGTAGTCAGAGCTGTCCGATACACCACCTGGGTGGCAAATGGTGTGCCCGTGCTAAAGAAGGATGGAAAAACCAAAGTTTGTATCGACTATAGGGACCTGAACAAAGCAAGTCCAAAGGATAATTTTCCTTTGCCAAACATCTACATTCTTGTAGATAATTGTGCAAAGCATGAGATCCAATCATTTGTGGATTGCTATGCTGGATACCACCAAATTATAATGGATGAGGATGATGCAGAAAAGACCGTTTGCACCACGCCACGGGGTACTTATTGTTACAGGGTCATACCATTCGGTTTAAAGAATGCAGGGGCAACTTACATGAGGGCCATGACCACTATTTTTCACGATATGATGCACAAAGAGATTGAAGTATATGTCGACGATGTCATCATAAAATCAAAGACATAAGCCGATCACGTGTGTAATTTGAAAAAGTTCTTCAAACGGCTTCGTAGGTATGACCTTAAGCTTAATCCAGCCAAGTGTGCATTTGGGGTCCCATCTGGGAAACTCCTCGGTTTTATAGTCATCCGGAGAGGCATCGAATTGGATCCATCTAAGATAAAGTCCATTCGAGATCTGCCACTCCCGAAGAACAAAAAAGAGGTCATGAGTTTGCTCGAAGGTTGAACTACATCAGTAGGTTCATTTCTCATCTCACAACCACGTGCGAGCCCATCTTTAAGTTGCTGAAAAAGGATGCCGCTATCAGATGGACAGACGATTGCCAAAAGGCTTTTGACAGGATCAAAGATTATCTGTCAAAACCCCCTGTACCGGTCCCACCTGAACCTAGTAGGCCTTTGTTTTTATATCTATCAGTGATGGATAATTCCTTTGGATGCATTCTAGGGTAACATGATGCAATAGGCAGAAAGGAACATGCAATATATTATTTGAGCAAGCAGTTCACCGATTATGAGGTTAAATACACCCTTTTAGAAAGGACATGTTGTGCCTTGACTTGGGTCGCTCAAAAGTTGAGACATTATCTTTTGGCCTACACTACTTACCTCATATCCAGAATGGATCCCTTGAAGTACATCTTCCAAAAGCCAATGCCCACTGGCAGGCTCGCAAAATGGCAAATCCTGCTCACAGAGTTTGACATCGTCTATGTCACTCGCACCGTGATGAAAGCACAGGCTTTGGCAGATCATTTGGCAGAGAATCCAGTTGATAATAAGTACATGCCACTTAGCACATACTTCCCGGACGAAGAGGTCAACTCGATAGAGGAAGTGGTTCCAGACGATCACCATGTATGGAAAATGTATTTTGATGGGGCTGTCAATATCAAAGGAGTTGGGATCAGGGCAATCCTCATCTCACCTATTGGACACCATTACCCTGCGACGGCCCGACTTCGGTTCTTTTGTACTAATAATACGGCAGAATATGAAGCTTGTATCATGGGTTTGAAAATGGCCATCGATCTGGATGTGCGTGAACTATTAGTTATGGGAGATTCTGACTTGCTTATCAGTCAAGACCAAGGTGAATGGGAGACTCGAGACATCAAACTTATTCCATTCAGACAATGTGTGCGAGACTTGAGCAAAAGATTCAAATCTATCGAGTTCAGGTACATTCCTCGGTTTCACAACGAGCTAGCCGATGCATTGGCTACTCTAGCCTCGATGCTCCCTTATCCATGCAATACTCATATTGATCCACTAGAAATCCAAGTTCGGAATCAACACGGTTACTGTAATACAATCGAGACAGAACCAGATGGTGAACCATGGTATCATGACATAAAACGATTCCTGAAAACAAGAGAATATCTAGAGCATGCCAAAGGAGATCAAAAAAGAACTATAAGGCGACTCGCCAGTGGTTTCTTCCTGAATGGGGAAATTCTGTACAAGAGGACCCCAGATTTAAACTTGTTGAGATGCATAGATGCTACAGAAGTAGAGCGGATCATGAGTGAAGTGCATTCAGGGGTATGCGGACCACACATGAATGGATATGTTTTGGCGAAGAAGATTCTACGGGCAGGGTATTACTGGCTTACCATGGAGCGAGATTGCTTTAGATTTGTTCGCAAATGTCACCAGTGCCAGATTCACGGTGACCTGATTCACTTGCCTCCTTCGGAGTTACATCCCATAACCTCTCCTTGGCCTTTCGTTGCTTGGGGAATGGATGTTATTGGGCCGATCGAGCCAAAGGCTTCAAATAGGCATAGATTCATTTTGGTTGCAATTTATTACTTCACCAAGTGGGTGGAAGCCGTCACTTTCAAAGCAGTCACCAAGAAAGCAGTGGTAGACTTTGTTCACTCCAACATCATTTGTCGCTTTGGTATCCCAAAGACCATTATCACTGACAACGCAGCCAATCTAAATAGTCATTTGATGAAGGAGGTATGCTAACAATTTAAAATCATGCATCGCCATTCTACCCCTTACCGGCCAAAAGCCAATGGAGCAGTTGAAGCGGCAAACAAGAACATCAAGAAAATTCTTAGGAAGATGATCCAAGGTTCTAGGCAATGGCATGAAAAGTTGCCTTTTGCTCTTTTGGGATACCGTACGACTGTTCGCACATCTGTTGGCGCAACTCCGTATCTGCTTGTATACGGAACTGAAGCTGTAATACCTGCTGAAATTGAAATTCCCTCTCTCTGAATTATTGTGGAATCAGAGATTGAAGACACTGAGTGGGTCAAGACCCGATTAGAACAACTGATGTTGATCGATGAAAAACGGCTAGCAGCAGTGTGTTTTGGCCAGTTATACCAACAAAGAATGGCATGCACTTACAATAAAAAAGTGCGCCTAAGGCAGTTTGAGGTAGGCCAGCTGATTTTGAAATGCATCCTTCCGCACCAGGTAGAAGCTAAAGGAAAGTTCGCCCCGAACTGGCAAGGACCCTACATCATCAAGAAAGTGTTACCAAAAGGGGCCTTGCACTTGGTAGATGAATAAGGACGGGTACCAGACATGACTATTAACGCAGATGCAGTCAAAAGATATTATGTCTGATATATACCCATTGTAGAATTTTCACACATTGATTTTCTCAAATTGAAGTGGCGAAAGCTATCATTTGCTCGCTATTCCAAATAGGTGTCACCCTTTTTGTTAATCCTTTTGAGACGTATTTGTCTTCCTTTTTCTCACTTCTTGGAACTTGTGTACTTGTAAAAAAAACAACAACAAATCTCTGAGTCATTAAACTACGTCCGACCTGATTCCGAAAGGATGCGTAGGCAGCCTTACCCTGGGTTTGGTCCCATCAGAACAAAAAAACCATATTCCCAATACTCCAAAACTGGGGCAGAAGTTTGTTTTATTTCACAGTTTTTTCTGTAAAAATGATTCCAAAAGTTGTAATTCAGTTCAAGGTTCATTTCGCCTTTTTATCTTTCAAGAACTTCTGATCGATGTTTTTTAAGAATGATTGAAGTCCCCATGCCAAAGGCATTGGATAACCTCCCTCATACAGTATCTTAGTCAAAAAAAAATGAGAGAGTCTTATCAGTGAAAACCTGTACGGGCACTATAAGGCGATAGTGAGCAGAGAAATGAGAGAGTCTTATTGGTGAAAACCCAGATGGGCAACATAAGGTGACAGTTAGTAGAGAAATGAGAGAGGTTAGTTAGCGAAAACTTGCAATGGGCGCTACTAGCCGAATAAGGGTTTTTGATTCTCCGGCATGAGCACAACCAAGACAAATTCAAGATGAACATTTGCGGTGGATTTTGAGAATTAGACAGCTCAGACAGATCAGGCATCCAGTCCAAAATGCATGTCATGATTCATTAAAGTCGGCATATACCTCCAGATAAGTCTCCCTATTCCTTTTCCCGAAAGGGACACCTTTTGTCTAAGCACAGTTCTTTTTCGCTTCCAATTATTATTCTGTTTTACCCATAATTTTTCTTTGAGTCCCCTTCGGTCTAATCCTGCATCAAAATCGAAGCAAAGAAAGGGCTGCAAAACTGGCTACAGCTTCCCCGTAATGTCGAGCACAATTTGGGCCATATATGGCATTGACGAAGGCACGAATCCATCTCTGATCTCATCCGATAAGAAAAACAAAGTGTCTAAAAAAAAGAGCTGAAAAGGTTGCCTAAGCAAGACCTGCTTTATGAGAAAAGTTGATGAGCACTACGGACACAAACTGATACTGGGGTAAGACAACTAAGTTTGATTTTAGAGAAAAATGCATTGCCTTAGAGACAAGGGTAGTTGTACCATGGACATCTGGGTATGAAACAATTGAGGGAAATATTGTGAAGCCAAGGTCTCTAGAAAATGATACAGAGCGGCATAACATCTCGGTACCACGCTGACAGAATCGGTTCTTCGACAGTAGTGGTCGTGAATCAAGCTACTCAGGGCATCAAGGCCACAAACCAACCACCACTTTAAAAACTCACAAGTTTTTCTTTGTTTAAAGCAGGAACAAAGTAGTGCAGAATGTCGGTCCTAAGTGAACGAATTTCACCAAACGTAAGATCCTTAAAATCTCCATTTTTCTTTTATTTTCAGCATGCATCACTATTTTTCACACCTCCTATTTCTGAAGCTTAACTCATGTAGAACCGTTTCGCCTAGGAGGATTCAGCTCATAGTTTCCGGGTAGAAGTACTTTTCGCTTAGGGTGTTTTACGTAGCTTAACCCAGGTAGAACCGTTTCGCCTAGGGGGATTCAGCTCATAGTTTCCGGGTAGGAGTACTCTTCACTTAGGGTGTTTTCTGAAGCTTAACTCAGGTAGAACCGTTTCGCCTAGAGGGATCCAGCTCATAGTTTCCGGGTAGAAGTACTCTTCACTCAGGGTGTTTTACGTAGCTTAACCCAGGTAGAACCATTTCTCCTATGGGGATTCAGCTCATAGTTTCCGGTAGAAGTACTCTTCGCTCAGGGTATTTTACGTAGCTTAACCCAGGTAAAACCATTTCGCCTAGGGGGATCCAACTCATAGTTTCTGGGTAGAAGTACTCTTCGCTCAGGGTGTTTTACGTAGCTTAACCCAGGTAGAACCGTTTCGGCTAGGGGGATCTAGCTCATAGTTTCCGGGTAGAAGTACTCTTCGCTCAGGGTGTTTTACGTAGCTTAACCCAGGTAGAACCGTTTCGCCTAGGGGGATTCAGCTCATAGTTTCCGGGTAGAAGTACTCTTCGCTCAGGGTGTTTTACGTAGCTTAACCCAGGTAGAACCGTTTCGCCTAGGGGGATCTAGCTCATAGTTTCGGGTAGAAGTGCTCTTCGTTCAGGGTGTTTTACGTAGCTTAACCCAGGTAGAATCGTTTCGCCTAGGGGGATCTAGCTCATAGTTTCCGGGTAGAAGTACTCTTCGCTCAGGGTGTTTTACGTAGCTTAACCCAGGTAGAACCGTTTCGCCTAGGGGGATCTATTTCGTAGTTTCGGGTAGAAGTAATCTTCGCTCAGGTTGTTTAAATATAGTTTAACTTAGATCGAACCATTTCGCCTAGAGGGATTCAACACTTTATCGATAATACATGGTGCTAACACCCGATTCTATTTCATTCTAGTAAGAGAGGGTACCGGCCTATGATTACATTTCCTTTCAGTTGCACAAGGTACCGATCCCTGGTTAAACTATCCTTCGTTACCAAATTTTATCTCTTTCAGCTAGTTTATACTACTATTTCTATCTGCTTTTTCAATAAATTAGATAATTTACAGATTTCTCTAATAACTCACAGAATTTTCCTAGTACCAGACTGGGGCAGAAAGATTTTGTTCGTTTTTGTTTGTCTTTGATGGCTTTGCAGGCTCTGCTGTATAGCACAAGTAACGACTAAAGCTTGTAGTTTCAGTTTCTCATTAGAAGAAAGAAATCCTTTGATCACAAGATAGTCGGAGTTTAGCTTTGATAATGTGTCAGCAGCCCAACTTCTCAAGATTCATCTTCTCAAATTCTGATCCAGAAAGCAAGCCATCGAGATTGAGTCATAATCTTTTCTTCAAAAGAATTAAGATCTAATCTAAGGTCAACACAAGCGAGCAGGTCAAGAATCAAGATTTGACTCTAGAAGACACGTGGATAGGAATGTTTGTACTCTTAGTTTGCAGACAAATGTAGTGCTCTTCTCTTTTTCTTTTGATGTAAGAAGCAGTAACGGTAAGAGTAACAACAACAACAGCAGCAACAGTAGTCTTAGCTCCAGTGTCTGGTAGTCCCACCTACCAAATTTTCCCAGAACTACACTGACCTGATTCCTTTATAACCAAGGATATATAGGCAACCTCAGAAGCAAGGTTCGGTCACCACCTTTTTCAAAATGCTTCCACTAGAGTGAATGTGAGCAAAAAATTATCCATGACATTTATTTGTCTTTGCACGAAAACTCTTCATGTTCTCAAAGTAAAGAAAATCTTTAAAAAGGCTTGTAAATGCCTAATTTTTGCCTTATATATATATAATATGTATGTGTGTGTGTGTGTGTGTTTGTTCTTATTTGTGTATGTATAGGTTTTAAGAGTTGAGTAATGGTTTGATAAATGGGGTAGGGTTTGGGCTAGTGTAATTTAATTAAAATTGTGCCAAAATTGGCCCAAAATTTGAGCCCAAAGAGCCCTGCCAAGAAGAGCTTAAAACGACGTAGTTTTGTCTTGAAACTACGTTGTTTTGGTTAAGTGACAAGATTCAATCTCATCCACCCATCTTGATTTAATCCAATGGTCCTAGTTTGATCTTCATCCTAGGTATTTAAAGCCTAAAATCCCCAAAAATTTGCCCCATTTCCCTATTATTTCCTCTCTCTTCTTTCCTCTCATCACTCTCTCTTCTCTCTCCCCCCAAGCCGCTGCCGCGCCCCACCGCCACCGGACGAAAATAGCCGCCGCCGCCGCCGGACCACCTCCAAACACCTCCAAATTCACACCATGCAATCTCCACAACTTCCTCTTTCCATATCTCCAAACCAAATCCTTCAAAAATCCTTCAAACTCCTTGAATCTTAGATCTAGGAAACTTTCCCATCACTTTTTGCCCAAATTATTGAAGCTCCAACCACTACCACCCCACAATACCTACATCAATGGATAGAGCTCCTCAAGAACTAGCTATTGATGCCAATTTCACCCTGAAAATCCGGCCAAATTCCGGCGACCTCCCCGAACACCCTCTTTTGGCATACCACCATTTTTTCGGCCACTTGAATTGTAAAATGGTAAAATTCTATTCTTTTTCATGGCTGATTTTTTGTTTTTATTTTTATTTTTTAGATTTTATTTTTTATTATTAATTATTTTAGCATTAGTTTTTGAAGTTTTGGAATGTTAAATTTTCTGTTTTTGCACTTGTTGAAGTAGTAAAATAGCTTTGTGTTGATTAAAGTGAGGTAGTGAGGAAATGCTTGAGAGTATATGGTAAAATCGTAATCCTGCCTCGTTATTAATTTTTTGATTTTTTTTAGTTAAAGTTAGTTTCTATCTTGTTTCTTCATTTAACCCATTTTTGATTATGTTTGTCTAGTTGGTTTTATTAAATCGCTCCAGCGATAGCGTGCGTTTCGTTTGGCTTTAATAGTTAATTTTTGTTTGCTTACGATTGGTTCATAACACTGTGTGAAGTTTAATTACATGTTTTAATACTTGGTTTAGTTTGATCAACATGGTGATATTGATGTTGTTAAAATCTGAAGTTTATATTATTTTATCATAAAATAGGGTGATAGTAGCCTACTTTTACTAGTTAGGGTGGCTGAAATGATATTTTTTTTCTCTTTTTGTTTCTGACGTAGTAGATTTCCTTTGACCTTTGGATAGATTTTGAACAGTGTTTAGCACACAATGTCAGTTTTTGTCGGACAGACATTTGGTGAATCAAAATCTGTCCAAATTTGCCTATTTAAGGGCTGCCTTTTCCTCACTTTGGGGGGACTCCATCACACTTTAGGGGGCATTTTTTATAATTGCTTTGTCACAAAAAAAAAATCAATAGTTGAACACATGAAAAGTAAGCTGAAATGGTGAGCTTTGGGAGTGAATCTTAGAGTGCAAACTTTTAAAAAAGTATAAGTCCTCTTTAGAGTTCGTTTCTGGGTTCCCTCTCTAAGTTTTCGGGTTGTTTTAACACGGATTTGCTGCTGTTTTGCTGCTGTTTAGCTGCTGCTTTAGTTGCTGAACTACTGTTTATTTTTTTGCTACTAGGTAATCCTTTAAGACTCGTAATGTACGTATTTTCAGCAATGGGAACAACTTGAACATGCTGCACCATTTAAATGTGTTTGATATGATGAATAGTTTGACAACAAAAGAGCTTGTATGTTATTGTTATGTATCAAGCATGTGATAATGTGAATATAGTCCTTCATAATACTTGAATATTGAGTTGTAAGTTTTTGAATGTGATATGTAAGTCGTTTATAGATTTTTAAGCATGTTTTCAAGCTATTATATCCGAGTAACAATGCTAAGTATGTCATGAATGACTTTAGGTGTATAACACATAACATGAGTTCGTTTTAGTTGCTGAAATTTCACTGTCAACATATGCTTCTAGGAATGCTGTGATAATATCTTTGTTAATCTGGCCATTTTGCCGGATTTACAAAAATGACTATTTTTGTAAAGTGGGCGTTTATACAATTGTGACTATGTAGTTAATGGTCATGAACTCAAACTAAGTAAAGAGCTAAGATTGTATCAACTTTGGGCCTTATTGAATCAAAGATAAAAGTTGGCACATTTACCTTTAAACAACAAAATTACCCCTTTTCTTCTATATAGCATTGGGCCAATTGAAATTCATTTCTTGGCCCATTTTAATAATAAATTCCAGCAGCCCAAAAGCTCCATACAAGCTGGCTCATTTTTTTTTAAACAAGAAGTTGACTCATTTCTTTTAAAATAGATAAAGTTGGTCCAACATTTATTTGCAGAATTTTTCCCAACTATAAAACTCGAAAAAATAATAATAATATCAGATTTTTCTACTATTTTAATTAACTAGTTTCCCTTTAATTAATTTAAACGTTAGGCAAATAGTAGGTGCACTTTAACTTCACGGACTCACTTGTGTAGCGTGACACTTAACTTTTAATAAGTTAATTCATCAATTTCATGTCATCTTCAATAGTTTTAATTAATTTATATCTTTTGTCATAATCACGGATTCGCTTGCGTAGCGTGGTAGTGACATTTAATAAATTTTCTGAAAAAAGAGGGTTAATGTTTCCTCCAACACAATTGCAGCAATTTTTCAAAAGTAAATAACGTGCTAACAATCGTCTGTCATGACTGCGGATTCGCTTGCGTAGTGCCGTTATGACTAAATAATAAATTTCGTCACGCATTCGCTTGCGTAGTGTGGTTATGACATCTTATTATTCAAAAATATTCTTTAATTTTTTCTAATAATCAAGAGATAAAAGATGATAGGTAAAACATGAAAATAATATAAATCACAATTTGTCCAAAATTAATTCAAGCCAAGTTTAAGTCAATAAAGCGACCGTGCTAGAACCACGGGACTCGGGGAATGCCTTATAGTTTCTCCCCGGTCAACAGAATTCCTTACCCGAACTTTATTTTCGCGGACCGATTAAAATATAGTCAAACCTTCCTTTGACTAGGGATCCAAATAAATGGTGACTTGGAACACCGAAAAAATCAATTCTAAGTGGCGACTCTGAACAATAAAATAATCCCTATTCAAATTTTGTCACTTTAATTGGAAAAACTCTTTGGCCCATACACATATTATTATTATTTTGAGGGGTAGAAAAGGGGTGTGACAGTACTAAATAGATAACCATATTTACGGCGGAGTCCCATATGGATAAACTAACAACGAAATACTAAATGAACATCCATAATATAATATATATTTATAACAGTTATGTAATTTTCATAATTGGACGATATCTTGTATCATACCAAGTATCAACAAAATGATATTGTCACAATACGAACAATTCAATAGTAAATTATGACATAATGCAAGCAAAATAAATTCAGAAAAAGTTGTCGAGAGATCGAATCTCACTATGTATTATTCCCTTCCCTTGCCGCTTTCCCCTCTAAAAATAGAAAAAAATATATCTAAAATCTGATTTAGTACTTAAGAGTAAAAAATATACATGACCATCACGTGGTATAATGGAATTATGGTATTCTTTTATTATATAGTCATAATGCAAGCAAAATATTCATGATTAATCTAGTTTATACAATCAACTTTTCATTTTTAGATTCCAAACTCAGGCTGCGTTCTATTTAATGTTTTATACGTTGATTTTCGGTTGAATTATGCTTTTACTGAATTTAGTATCATCATATAGTACTTGCGCAAAGCGCGAATATTATTAAAAATTATTAATCATATCAAAATATAATCTGATTTATTTGAGCATGTTAGATAATACGGTTAATAACATTATTTTGTCCTCTTATCTACCCAATAATAAATTTTTTATGTAACTAAATTAAACTATTTTTATAGTCATCGAATAGCTTTTGGATGATAGTCAAATACCATAATTATATAAGTTGTGCTACATATAATCTAAAAATATAACTTGTTTTAAAACGAATAAGAATGCATCATAATTAAACAAATCTAATGAAATTTTAATTTTGCTTATATTCGGTCAACAAGTGAAATCAAGAAATCTTTCATTTATGCTAATAATATAGTTTTATGGTAATAATTTAAAGTTTCTTATCAATTAGTCAAATTGAAACTGTAGTATTTGGTTAGTAGTCTGATTTACCGTCTGCTTATTAATTATTTTCCAAAATAATCCTTTTTCAAATGGTTGACTGATGGTCAACATTTATTTAAAGCACAAGCAGATTATATGCCTTATTCTATGCTCTTTTCCCAAATTTGACTCAAAAGTAGAAGAAGGAAATAGGGGATCATTTAAATTTTTAAAAACATAAAAGAAAAATGATGGAATAATTGAAAAAATTAAATCTTGAATGGATAGAATTCTTAGAATGTTAACTTTGTAAATACGCAGAAACTATTTCAAAGAAAAGAACAACATAAATAAATAAAAATGGAGAATTTGGATTTCAATGTTTTAACTACATTAAACATTATTTAATAAACATCAAAAATACAAAATTGAAGCATTTTCTTAACTAATTAAACTTCTCTTCCATGTTCCTTTTTATTTCTTGTTTTTTTTTTTTAAAACAAAATTAACAATATCGTTAACTGTCCTCTTTTTTCTTTTTCTTTTTTTTTTTTCAAAAATCATCCTTAGTTAATTTGTTTTAAAATTTGTCACTCTTTAAAATTGTAAATGCATGAATTTTGTGAACTAATTAATGCATGGCCCTTCAACTTCCTTGACCGCATGAATCAAGACAAATACTACGACCATTTCGGCTTGTAAAAGATTTACTCGCACTCAATGTTTACACGAAATCAAGTATTTTAATCTTAGCAGTTAAAAATTTAAGTAAAAATACATATCACTTAATGTCATGTAATTTCATTTTTTTTTTTCTATTCCTCGAATAAACTTCAATCGTCAAGGACCAAAGATTTTTTTTGAAAATTTTATATTTTTAGCCACTCCAAAAAATGATGCCGAACAAAATGTATAATTTTGTTATATATTATATACAAAAAAATACTTATTTTATACAATATTCAACTAGAAATATAATTAGTTTAATTAACCGACCAACCATTTTTGTATTTTATCCGATTTTTTTAAGTCTACTGTATGCACAAATACAAGTACCGTTACCGAATACCGAGCGAGAACAAATTAAGAAAATATTAATGGTGGATGGATATCCAAAATATTTGGGAGACCAAACATTAGAAACCTATTAATTAAAATATAGTCACAAATTTATCCGAAAGGTAAGCAAGAGAATTAACTGTAATCTCAAACTATATATAAAAGGCATTGACTTAATAAGATTAAGTAAATTCCGGCAAAAAACTGGAGAGTAAAGAGACAAAGAATATTAGAGTATTAATCTACTCTAGATTTCTTTGTCTCTTTCTCATGTAATATTCTTTGGCTGGTTTATTAAATTTTATATATAGGAAAGAGCAGAAACAGAAAAAAACAGAACAATCTTTTGATATTTAAAAAAAAAAGAGAGCAAAAATGGCGAATGCTCAAACAAATAATTCTAAAATAACAATTTATGTGCTCTCTTGTTGGATTTTTGCTGCCTTTGGTGGTCTCATGTTTGGTTATGATATTGGTATTTCAGGTATGTTTTTCTTGTTCATAGGCGAATTCATGATTTAACTTGAAATGTTCAAACTTATAAAAAAATTTCGTTAAGAATGTTCAAAATTTTAACGTATAAAAAAGGTAATTCTTGGCCTCTATATGCCACGCCCCCACCCTTCTTAGAATTAGAATTCATTAATGGGGGCCTCGGCCCGGGAAGGGGAGAGTGGCCGAGTGGTCAAAAGCGGCAAACCGTAAATCTGTTGAAGTTTTTTTTACTTAGGTTCAAATCTTGCCTCTCTCACTTGTTTGTTGTTGACTTTAGAGAAGAGAGAAGAGGCATCCTTCAGCGTAGGAAGGCCAACCGAGCGAAGCTCTTTTCTTTCTTTTAAAATTTTTTGGCCGTGTTTAGTATTAGTATAAATTTCTGATGAAGGATGTTGAATTGATCATCCTTCACTGCATGTGGTTAAGCCACTACCGCTGGTTCTTAGCACTGGACTCGTTTTTATTTTAACATTATTCATATATATCTAATATTTCTTTGAATTTTTAGTAGATTTTCACGTATAAATTTATGTTTCGCATAGAAAATATTGGATTAGGATGTATACAAATTAATTTATTTTATTATTTTTGGATTTTTTTATTAAATCAGGAGGAGTTTCAGGCATGGATGATTTCTTGCTAAAATTTTTCCCACATGTTTATGAAAGAAAGTTACATGCAAAAGAGAACAACTACTGTAAATATGATGATCAACTTCTCCAACTCTTCACTTCATCCTTATATTTATCGGCTCTCGTCGCGAGTTTTTTCGCGTCGAAAGCCGCCACTAAATTAGGAAGAAGACCAACCATTTTCATGGCTGCTATGTTTTTCATCGGCGGAGCCGCCCTGAGCGCCGCCGCTGATAACAGATGGATGCTCATTTTTGGTAGAATTTTATTTGGTATTGGTGTTGGCTTTGGAAATGAGGTACGTATAATCAAAATGATTATATTTACCGTTATATACACTGATGGCGTAAAGATTTTGTTACGATATTAGTACATATTGATCTTTTAATAGAAGATTGCTTCCAATTTTTATAAGGTTATCAATTATTGTTTATATAAAAAAATTATCTTCAGTTGCGTTTACGTGACATTATGGTATAAATCTTTTTTAATTTAAAACTCAAGATCCCTATAATATTTTGAAATGGTTGCAACTTTATAATATCTTTCATTCAATTCCAAATTTCAAACAATTTGGGAGGGTAATTTTTTTTTTCCAGAAAATAAGATTTCTTTTAGTGTTTGGTTGTCAGAAAATATTTTTTTGACGGAAGTCAATTTCCTTCATAATTATCTCATCTCGTAATTTCATAGCACTTTTTAACCAACATTTAAATACTAACCTTTAATATTATTCAAATATTTCATCAAAATATTACTCTGATCTAGATTTTTTGGCTGTTTTCACACAGATTAAGAAATTTACATTTTAATATAAATCAACAATGAATTTGACCATATTAACCTTTACTATCTCTTCACATAAACACTCCTAACACATACTCCAACACTATTTACTCCAAGGGCAACACTCCTAACACATATTCCAACACTATTTACTCCAAGGGCAATGTAGGAAAAAATAATTAATTCATTCTTGAAATCTGAGAAAATAATTTATTTTGGACCATAAAAAAAGGCCAAAAATCATTTATTGTGGACCGGAGGGAGTATCTGATTTACTAATATTATCATTGATTTTTTAGAAAAATAATTTTTTTGGAATATATTTTTTACAATCTAACAAAAAACAGTTAAAAATATTTTCAAACAAAATTAGTCTTTTTTCCAAATGTTATTTATATCATAACCAAATCCTGGAATACAATTTAAAATGCCTACTTGACACACGTGAATTATTCTAAGGTCTAAATGTTTTTTTTTTTTGTTTTTTTTTTGGAATATTTTCAGACAGTTCCACTATTTCTGACTGAAGTAGCACCAATCCAACACAGAGGAGCAGTGAATATTCTTTTCCAACTATTTGTAACAATAGGAATATTCATAGCAAATCTTGTAACTATGGAACTTCAATGATTCATCCAAATGGTTGGAGAATGTCACTTGGATTTGCAGCTGTTCCAGCTATGGTTCTACTTATTGGTTCCTTTGTCATCACTGACACCCCCACGAGTCTAATTGAGCGCGGCAAAGAGGTACAGGGCAAGGCCGCGCTCAAAAAGATTAGGGGTGTCAGTGACGTGGAATCTGAATACCAAGAAATTGTCGCGGCCTGTGAACAAGCTAAGCAAGTGAAACATCCATTCAGAAACTTAGCTAAGGCTGCTAGTATTCCACCACTTTTGATCGCGATTTTGTTGCAAATCTTCCAACAATTTACTGGAATCAATGCCATTATGTTTTACGCGCCTGTTCTTTTCCAAACTATGGGTTTTAAGACCGATGGTTCGCTTCTATCCTCTGTTATTACTGGACTTGTTAATGTTGGAAGTACATTTGTTTCCATCTATCTTGTTGATAAGGTTGGAAGAAGAAAATTGCTCCTCCAGGCTTGTTGTCAAATGTTAATTTCTCAGGTACACTATTCATCAAAAATACTACTTGCATTTTTGATTAAATTGTTATTAGAGGCGGAGGCAGAATTCGAAAACTTTTTTTTTGAATCCCTTTGCCACTACACTAAAATTTCAAGTTTTCAAGAATTCAATTGACGAACTCTTGGGCTAATACTCCCTGCATCCCAATTTATGTGGTATTGTTCGGATTTCGAGAGTCAAAGGACTTTCTTTTAGCACGATTTTTTATATGCCATATAAAGAAAGGGTAGTCTGGTACATTAAGGGGTCCGGGAAAGGGCTGACCACATGGGTCTATTGTACGTAGTCTTACCCTACATTTCTGCAATAGGTTTTCTCCACGGCTTGAACCCGTGACTAAATAGTCATATGGCAGCAACTTTATATGCCATATAAATATTTTAAATTATTAATTATTGTGAGTTATAATATTTTTTATGTACTTTTCAAATATTTAAAAAAATTTAAAGATTCTATGTCCACTTCCAACCAAGAGCAGTAGCGGACCCAAGTGGTGGCTAGCGGGTTCAACTGGACCCACTTCACAAAAAAATAATGTTGTGTATATGTATAAATTAGGATTAAAGCTGTGTAAATTTTGTATAAATATTTATTTGAACCCACTTGACAACTGTTATTTTACGACTAAAGTTATATACTTCTAAGATTGAACCCGCTTGTCCAAAATCCTGGGTCCGCCACTGACCAAGAGGTTGTGAGTTCGAGTCAACCCAAGAGCAAGGTGGGGAGTTCTTGGAGGGAAGGATGCCGAAGGTCTATCGGAAACAGCCTCTCTACCCTAGGGTCGGGGTAAGGTCTGCACACACACTACCCTCCCTAGACCCCATTAGTGTGATTATACTGGGTTGTTGTTGTAAAGATTCTATATCATTTATCAAATTAAGAAGTTTGACTCTCAAAATACGAACACCGTCACATAATTTGGGACAGAGTGAGAACAATTCTACCAACAACAACAATAACAACATACCCAGTATTATCCCACACCGTGTGGTCCGCGAAAAGTAATGTATACACAGAGTTTACCGCTACCTTGTGCGGATAGAGAGGTTGTAACGATTCTACCATAGACTGTAATATTAAATTGAGAAGCCTTTGTCTGTTTTTCTGATAGCAGTTTGGTTTTAATGTTTCAGGTTGCAATTGGAGCTATTTTAGCAACAAATTTGAGGGAGACAGGAACATTGGACAAGAAACTAGCAGCAGTAGTAGTGTTTCTGGTGTGCACGTATGTAATGTCGTTCGCGTGGTCATGGGGACCGCTCGGGTGGCTAATTCCAAGTGAGACATTCCCATTGGAAACAAGAACGGCTGGTTTTGCATTCGCGGTCAGTACTAACATGCTCTTCACTTCCCTCATTGCACAGGCATTCTTGACAATGCTGTGCACAATGCAAGCCTATATTTTCTTCTTCTTCTCCGGATGGATCGTCGTTATGGGATTGTTTGTTATCTTCCTTTTGCCTGAAACAAAGGGAATTCCAATTGATTCTATGGTGGAAAGTGTTTGGATGAAGCATCCTGTTTGGAAGAAACTATTCTAGATTGGCTATTTTGTTATCAAAAGATTGTTAGTTTGTTGTTTTTTTCTTTCTTCCTATCTGTCTATCCTTATATCAGATTTTGTCTCCAGTTTTGTTTGCAAAAGAAGAATTTAATCTATAAAAGTTGTCTTTTGCTTTATACTTTGTGCAAATTGATTGTTTTATTACCCAACACGCACACACATATTTTGAGAGAAACTTTACTTTGCACCTTACGCAACTGACATATTATGTGAGGGGATTGTCTATGTTTGACGAGTGAAATTTGTGGACCCAAATCTTATGTTATAGAAGTTTTTGGGTCCCACAAATTCAACTTGTCAAAACATAGGCAACACTCACACAACTTGTATCAGTCATCTCAGTATTAGTCGTGTGAGCAGTGGCGAAGCTAGGAATTTCTTCAAGGGTATTCAAATTTGAAAGAAGTAAAAAAAAATTCCCGACAAAGGGTGTTCAATATGTGTTATATACTTCTAAAACGTAATATTTTACCTATATATATAGTGTAATTTTTCGACTAAGGGTTTTCGACGCCTTGTGACCATGTGGTTTCGCCACTGCAGTGACGGTCCTAGGATCACTCTTGTGACCATGTGGCTACGCCACTGCGTGTGAGGTACATGTTGTTCCACATCGAAAATGTAAGGGGTAGGTCGTCTTTCAGGCGAGTTGTCACCTACGTACTTGTGCATATCGATCAGAACATGTCAACCAAATATCGAAATGAGAGAGGAAAATAAACAGGCTAAAGAAGATCATCTTTTGTTCTCCATATAAATTACAACAAATTTACTAGTACTCTTTATGTAGTAGAGTTAAAAGGTAACTGTTTAATAGAAGAACTTGAAATTTGCAGTTGTTCAAATTATATATCAATTTATCAAGGTACATCATTGTTTCAGCAATGGATTTCTTTCAAAGAAATTTGTTGGCCGGAGCTCGAATCCATCATAAAATGAAGGCATTACAGGAAAATCTTCTTGGCATGGTACATGATGGAGTCCAACAGTGTACCAAAGCACAATATCCTTGTTTTCAATAGGCCTATTCCTGCATATATATAACAGAAAATCAGCTTATATAAAGAAGTCTTAGACCTTAGTGATGCGTTTTAAAGTTGTGTAGACTTAGGTTTAATGCAGACAATATCACTAGTGGGATAGACTGTTACATACTATAGTTACCTGCGACTCCAGATTGCAAGGCCATCATCTCCTCGACTCCTATCAGCGTAGAATCCTCCAGCCCATCTTTCTGATTTGTTGTATGGCGTCACCCACAATTGATACTTTGTATAGGCTGCTCGAAGTTGAGGATAATCATCATATGATAGCAACGACATAGCTGGTCGACTAGGTATTAGTCGATAAGATACATCATTTCCAATCTTTGTTTTCTTATTTGGATTTACAATCAACAATTCAGCTGGTTCTAGTCCTAGGTGTATCTTAGCCTCATTTTCTGTTTTCATAGTTTCTTTAACAACTTTCCAATAACTTTTCCTAGGTGAAATTTTTGAGTCCTTCACTCTTCTAGTTTTCAGTTTGGCTTTTAGGAATAAATTATCAGTACCATCAATATCAAGATCAAGATAGTAAATAAGGAAGTGATCATGGTTAACTGCAATAGTGTTTTTCGCCACAAGGGTCCCGTAAACATCCTCTGTTATTTGATTATCGTTCGTATATTTCACAGCCTTCGTCTCCATAACTCCGCTCAAGCTTACCTGCACGGACAAATCAGAAGTCTAAAGAAAAAAGGACAGTCTGGTGCACTAAGCTTCTACTATGTGCAGGGTTTGGAGAAGGGCCGGACCACAAAGGTCTATTGTAAGCAGCCTTATCCTGCGTTTCTGCAAGAGGTTGTTTCCACGGCTTGAACCCGTGACCTCTTGGACACATGACAGCAACTTTACCAGTTACGCTAAAGTTTCCCTTACAGAAGTCTAAAGAATAAAGATTGCAAATCAGAAGGATATTAACAAGCATAACATCTTAATTTTCTTACTCCAACTCTGAGAGTTCCACTTTGTTTGAACTCCCAATCAAGTGTATAATCATAATTTCCCACTGTTGCAACCATTCTAACAACCAAATTAACTTCTTGCTGTCCCTTAGTGTTCTGCAAAAACAAATTATTGAATGTTGATTATGTCACTAGATAACTATAGTAGTAAGTATGCAAATGTTTATATTTAGACGCTTACTATATTTCCAGGTACTCCATTTTCTGTATGCCTCCAAGCAGCATCGCCAACATATCTTTCAAATATGCAAATCGCGTTGGGAACTTGAACTACATGTCCTTCTGAATCAGCCATATATCCGTCCATATACACTGCATTGTTCGGACAATCTAGCAACGGGACAAGACTACTAGCAGACCTTCCAAAGCCAAATTCACCAATATCCATAAAAGTCCTATAGTACCATTCAAATGTAGGATCCATATAAGGCACAAATGTCTCAGATACATGACCTCTATAGAGCACATGTCGATATTCATTTCTTGTATGATCGAATATAGAAGCTGTAGACACGATAGTCCCCGCCCTCGTGTTCAATCCAACATGAAAAATCCAATTATCCCATTTAACTTCATTGCCTTTGATGATAATCCGGCTTGTACCAGTGTCATTGCAAGCGACTGATCTCTGGCTCGATGATTGAAAATCAGCACTCTCGGCTTCAGGCAAAGGGACTCTGAATCT
Source organism: Nicotiana tabacum (assembly GCF_000715075.1). Taxonomy (NCBI): domain Eukaryota; kingdom Viridiplantae; phylum Streptophyta; class Magnoliopsida; order Solanales; family Solanaceae; genus Nicotiana; species Nicotiana tabacum. The sequence goes on from NC_134100.1 coordinate 1,119,393, forward strand.
GTCCATATATTTGATTATCTTTATGGATTCAACATCTACTATTGTAGTGATCCCTTCAATTGGCCTTCCCCAAAAATTAGTAGTCCCATTGCGATAAAAACATGGAACGTTAAGTACTCTTCGTGTCCTTGGCTGCCCGAACCATCCTACTGGCTGTGGTATGCAACTAACTTCTGATATATTCAAACCCCTTTTCAATATTGAATCTTGAAATTTAGGATTCCTCAATGTCAGCCTGCTGCATTGTACAATTTCGTCGAGAGTAAGTGGAGGGAAACCATGACCAGTATATACATTTTCTGATATGATAGATCGCGTAGCCAAGTCTACAACGACTTCAAACGTCTCACCATTTGCACGAACCACTACCTTGGCTCGACGATAAGGAAAAGGAACACTTTCGCGCTTATTTAAGGACAGCCAATGAAGGACATCCTGTTTTTCAGGCTCTTCAAGATCAACAAAGTGAAATGTTAAATTGGAGAGGGAACTAAGATGAGATTTTTGAATAATGACTCTAATCTTGTTGATCTCAGTAGGATTTAGAGGGTCTAAAGGATGGCATTGGCTTCTAGTGGAAAAGAACAAAAAGACAATAACAAGAATTGGAAGAGTAAAGGATGTGGACACTACTTTTATGAACTCCATAGAGAACTTGATTGAGATATGGTTCTTTGACATTCAAATACTGTTTGCATATTTATTGTTGGCAGAATTTTTCTCCTTCTTCCCCTCTTGTTTCCTTTTGAAGAATTAACCTAAACAGTCGTCCGTATAATCTTTTAAACTAAAAATAGCCGATGGATGTATAATATATGTATAATTCACGTATAATATATGTATAATTATGTACAATTAATATATGATCTATGTATACCGGCGAGAAAAATAAACAGTGAATCTGACCGGCTATTTGTATAACAATCCCTTTTCTTTTATTTCAATGTTTTAATGGCTATAAAATATTGTATAATCATGGTAGCTTCATGTAGCATATACTTGCTGTAACCAGTTCAAAAAATCTTATAAAAAAGACAATAAATACCCTATCACATTTAATACAAGTAGTGGAGCAATGCTTCTTGCTGTTTCTTACATTGAAAGCTAAGATTGCTTTGGTTTGCCCTTTAGTAACTTCGTAGTTTTCTTTTGTTAGCTCAAATCAAGAGAACATGCTTTTTACTTTTCTGAAAGACCAAAATGGCAGCTCGGTGCACAAGCATTCCGCATTCACGCAGAATCCGAGGAAGAGCGCAAGCAGGGTCCGGGTAAGAGCCGCACCGCTCGGCTCGAACTCGTGATCTATATGTCACACAGAGATAACTTTGTTGTTGCTACAAGGCTCCATTTTAATTTTTCTAAAAGACCAAAAAATTGATAAATTAAGAGCCACTTGCCTTGTGAAAACAACTTTTTAATTGATGTACAGTACCCTTCTAAATCAAGCTTATTAATATCATCATTGACCATCCTAAAACAAGCAAATGTTATAGAAGAAGATTTAATTTACTTTTTTGTTACCAGTAGAGGAATGTCTAATTTTTTTGAAAATGGACTCATTAGAATAAATACTTTGAATTTAACTTTTCAAGTTTAAACAAATACCCCATTTCATTTATGTGAACATGTTTGATTGATACAAACATTAAAAAAAAAAGATATCGGAACTTATTAAATGATATATATTATGCTTAAAGATAATTGCTGGCCAAAGCTTAGAGCCAGCCTTAATGTTGGCGTAAAGAAAACCCTTCCACTTTGGCACATGATGAATACCCAATATATACCATAAGGCAAATTGCATTTGTTCCCTACTCTCTAATCCCCTCATAAAACAGCAATAATAACATAATTTCTACTCATTTAGTAAGGTTGTGCGTCGGTTGGATCGGAGGTAAACTGAAATTCCAAACAAATGTCTAATAAGGGAGAGGCATCATTATCCATAGGATGGAGAGATTGAGAATGAGAGACACAAAGGTAAGTGTATACGGGTAAAACCGTACTCACTGAGCACCCTGGTTTCCCGATGAGTCAAACGGAGCAGGAACGTGACGCGATCGTAAGGAATCGGAGTCAGAGCAAGGAGCCCCTCATATCGGGGCTCGAGCAAAACACCTGCCCTCGGGGTCATTAGGACCACGTCCTCCGGGTCTGGTTTGAGCCTTAAGCCTTCGGAGAGCATTACCAAACAACCGCACACGACTAACAAAGGGCCGTGATGTCCGTGCTTAACCGGATATCACGGTGTGAATCTCGGCCCGTATTGGTATGAGTTTACTTAGGGTAAACAATAAAACTTAAAAGACGTTGATAGAGCAATCTGAAGAGAGGTCAGAGAGAGATTTTGATATAAACTAAGAAAAGAATAGTCTAAAGAAAGTTGGATGAAATGAGAAGACTTAAACATAAAATGTAAGTCCAATATTTATACATATCCATATAATTCGGATTGAGGGTCGGAATGGATTAAAATATACCAATTCGAATCCGATCTGAATATCCGAATTTGAAATGCCCAATCCATATTCGATCAGAATATTCGAAAATCCTAATAGAGTGGATCGGTTTGGATTTTTGGATATCCGATCCAATTGCACAGCCCTACACTTATGTGTTGACATACTAGTATCTAGACACGCGCATTGCGCGTATATCCTATATCGATTAGTAAATAATTTAAAATATCACACGAATATTAATATAAAAATAAATATTTGAGTTATAAAATAAAACTTTAAAAATTTTAAAGAAAGAAACCTTGCTTCACAAAAGTGCTTAGATTATTGTGCTGACGTTCTATTTAGCTATTTTAGACATACATGTGAGAAGAGACATGTCAAAATGGTTAATACAAATCTTGAAGTTGGTGAAATGTTTCGATCCCCGCAAATGTATATTAAAGTTTTAATGGACTTTATGTATCACCAAATTTGAGTTGATCCAAATACGATTTATCTACTTTATTTGTTTTCATAGGGGTAATGTACTATTTTGTATTATGTTTTAATTGAAATTATTTACTTGTATATGAACTCTTGTAGGAATTAGTTTGAGTTTAAAGGGCAAAATGGTCAATTTTTTTTTTTTTTTCGAAATCAGTGTTTCGTCATAAAATTTTTAATTTTTATTTAAAGATGAATTTTAGAATTTTTCAAAAATTTTAAAAACTCTAAAAAGCTGTTTTTCAATATTTTCACTCAGATCACTCGCAAAATTTAAAAAATAACCCAAAATTATATTCATGTCTAAACACAACTCTAATTTTCAAATATCATTTTTACTTCAAAAAAATTCATTTTTTTTAATTTTACAATTCTTATGTTCAAACGTCCACTTAACTATAGTTTGCAAACTATTTACAAATATTTTTTTTAATATAATTTTTAACTAGTAGGACGCTTCTCGTATACGCGATCTGCTTTGACTTTTTACCTGAAGTGCCCTTTGTAGAATTAAACAATCCAAAATCTAACTTTCTCTAGTATTTTTCACATCTAAAAATAACAAATACTGATCAAAATTGTGTTTGTAAATATACCAAAAATGATTATTAAATCCATTAACGAAATAAAATTGATCACAAATTTTCTCAAAATTAAGTCAAATTATACTATTGGTGATTCAATTCGCGCTAACAATCTAACATAATGCCCAAATAGCTATAATTTTTCTGTTCAACGATCTATTATCTTTAATCAGACTAATTTTGATTTACGCAACGCTCATTTAAGGGTGTTTCCGTTTCACCAAAGGATCACATTCGTTCCGTCGTATGGTTATTACAAATACTTATAGCTAATTGTACTACTCAATATACAACTATTCTCTCTCTCATTGTCTATCTAATACACTTTTAATTTGATAAAGGTCTACAAATGCCTATTCACTATTTGAATTGCATTTTGAAAAATTCCAAACTCAGATGCGAAGCGGTTGAAGCAGAATTTTCACTTAGAAAATTAAATAAATAAAAAAAGTAAACATACACAAATTTTTTTTAAAAGAGATTTAACATGTAATATGTGTACCTAAAAAAAGACTCTTATGTTATAAATATATTATATTATGGATGTTCATTTAGTACTCCGTTGTAAATAAGCTTCCTGAAGAAACTTATCCATATGGGACTCCACCGTAAATATGTTTATCTATTTAGTACTATATTGGAAATAAGCTTCCTGAAGAAGCTTATTACTTCGGTACCCAGTTATGGATAAACATTACCCCCGGTAGAAGATTATCCATACCGGGTATAATGAGCTTATCTTTTCAGTACCCGGTTATGGATAAACATTACCCCCGGTAGAAGATTATCCATACCGGATATAATAAGTTTATCCATTCAGTACTCCGTTATGGATAAATATTGCTCTCAGTAGAAGATTATCCATATCTGGTACAGCAGCAGCTTACACAGCAGCTTGTAGTAGCAGCTTACACAACAGCTTATAGTAGCTTACACTGCAGCTTGTAGTAGCAGCTTACACTGCAGCTTATAGTAGCAGCTTACAGAGCAGCTTCCTTTCTTCTATAAATAGAAGAGATTTCAGTTCATTATGTACATCAGTTTGAATTCGAATAATATATCAGTTTCTCTCTATACTTGTCTTTACTTTATAGTCTTTATTTCATAACACGTTATCAGCACGAAGCTCTACCATCTCGAGCAAATATTTTGAAAGTATCTGAGGTAAGAACTTTCTTTTCCTAAATAATGTCAAATCTTTCTAAACTTGAATTTGTAGCCCTGGATATATCGGGCAAAAGCTACATATCTTGGGTGCTTGATGCTGAAATTCATCTTGATGCGATGGGTCTGGCAGACACCATCAAGGATAAAAATCAGGCATCAAACCAAAGACCGTGCCAAAGCAATGATATTCCTACGCCATCACCTTGATGAGGGCCTAAAAATGGAATATCTCACTATTAAAGATCCAGTCATACTGTGGAATAATTTGAAAGATAGATATGACCACCTGAAGATGGTCGTTCTTCCACAGGCACGTTATGATTGGACTCATCTAAGGCTACAAGATTTTAAATCTATCAATGAGTATAATTCTGCTATGTTCAGAATTATTTCCCAATTAAAATTATGTGGTGATAATATTACTGATCATGATATGTTGGAGAAAACTTTCACCACTTTTCATGCCTCGAATATGCTTCTGCAGCAGCAATATCGAGAGATGGGATTTAAAAAGTATTCTGAACTTATCTCACATCTTCTTATAACAGAGCAATATAATGGGCTATTAATGAAAAATCATGAAAGCCGACCTATTGGTTCTTGTCCATTCCCTGAAGTGAATGAGACGAACTTCCACCAAGCTAAACGTGGAAGAGATCGTGGCCCCAGTCGTGGTCATGGCCGTGGTCGGGGAAGAAACCCCAATCATGGTAATAATAATGCACCAAAGAAGCCTCCTCACCACCAGCAGTGGAAAAGGAAAGAACAAAAGCATGAAGCGGTGCAAGCGCCAAATACAGAAAATGCATGCTATAGATGTGGAGGAAAAGGGCACTGGTCACGTACTTATCGTACGCCAAAGCACCTGGTTGAGCTTTATCAAGCCTCCCTGAAGAAGACAGAGAAAAATGCTGAAGCAAATTTTATTTCTGAAGATAATTTAGACTTCATGCATTTGGATGTAGCTGATTACTTTGCACTCCCAGAAGGAGAAACAAGTCATGTAATCGGTGATGAATCTATAGAAATGTAAATATTTTAATTTTTGTTATTTGTAATAGATAGTATGGTTATGTAATTGTTGTACATAAAGAAAAATTATGATTTGATGTTTACTATAATATATCTTATTTATGTCATTTTAAAGAATATGGATAATATTATTAGATCAACTTAAACTCTAGCAGAGTTTGCAAGAAATATACAACCACCAGAAGTAGTTATATTTCATATATCTCATTGTAATTATATTTTGTTAACCACCAGAAGTGGTATATGTCTATGTTCACCAGAAGTGATAATTTAGGTTTTCTATAGTTACAATTGAAGATAAGCTACATAAATATTCTCTATATTAAATGCACGCCTCGATTTGCTCCTGAAGTAGTAAATATTTTAAAAGAGGTTGAGGCATCACAATTTGATGTGATTAATGCGCATTCAGATAATTATGTTCGATTTCCTGAAGGATGAGAACTTTTGATAACATTTATCCATTCCCTGAAGTGAATGTGACAATACTAATAAGTCGGGTAAATATGAATGCGCTCTTGATGTGAATACATTACAATTCACCTCCAGAAGAGTTAATATAATCGAGAGAATATATACTCAATATTTCGTATTTTAAATTTGCTCCTAAAGAAGTAACATAGTTGAAATTGCCTCCTGAAGTGGAAAAATATTATGAAGAAGAGTTTTCGTGTGCTTAAACAATTGTTTTACATTGTTTATTTGATTGTGATTTTCTCTCATGACACCAGCAGTGTCTGAGCAATATTTGGTAGTACAAAATGTATCAATAACTCCTGAAGAGCTAAATGTTTGCCTAAAGAATACATGACACCAGTAGTGCCAGATAAATATTAGATTATGGATAATAAATTAAGGCTCTCGAAGAGCTTATATACAAATATGTCATTCATATTATATAATTATGGTCAAAACATATGTTGTAGTAAACCTGAAGTTTACTAATACAAATGGCTATCATATTGAGACTACAAATGATTGGAAGATTGATAATCTTCATGTTTCCACAATCATAGGGGTAAAATAATATGTATGTGAGAAGTTACCTGCCTTATTCTTTAATTTGTACTATATCATGTATCACAGTAAACCAGAAGTTTACTAAAGCAAAAATTTATGCCATAGTAAACCAGAAGTTTACTAAAGCAAAAGTTTATGCCATAGTAAACCAGAAGTTTACTAAGAGATAGCACATGACATGATAAACTTGAAATTTCATTTGCCATTTTTAAATGAGCTATTTGAGAATTCAGATAAGCATATACTAAAGAACTAGAAGATTCTTCAGGAATTCTCATGTGTTGCTTGTTCTCATAATGAATTGATTATACCAGCTAAAGTTGGGCCTAGAACCCCTAATTCTGAAATATATAAAAGGTGAATATGAGCCCGTTCACCTATCATGTGAACCACTTATAGGTGCATATATGAGATGGTTACATGTGTAATTATTGTCAACCTGCAGTTTGGCATTTGGAATTGTTTTTCTCGATTAAGAGCATAATTTTCAGATTATGAAATCAAGACAGTTCATCTTGATAATGCTGGTTTATATCCAAGCTGGTTTAGCATTGAATACCTCCTATTAATGTCTAAACCATTGCTTATGAGAACAAAGCTTCATGTGTTGGTCTAAGTTTTTCTAAATTGCATATAGCAGCACTTGTATGCATCAGATCAACAATATATGGTAAGTCCTCCATTCACAATTGGTTTAGGATCAGAAACCAAATATTTTTACTATCTTTTGTTGCGTGGTATATGATTAATTTCTCTACCATAATACACAAAGATATGTTTCCCAAAGATGATTGGGGATATATGTTAGTTTTTCTAACATTTGGGGGATGGAATAAGCAGTTGAAAAATATGCTATATGAATCGAATTATCATGATCCTCACTTAGAAGATAATTTAAGTCGAATGTCAGAAGCATTTGCTGATCTAAAATTAAATATCATATTTCAGCAGCAAATGCTCCTATTAAAATTAAAGTCCCTGAAGGATAGAGTTTACTGTACGCATGAAGCGTGGTAGACCAATCAGTTCCAAAGGTAACAATCCTTGAAAAATAGTAGGAGCTAATGATCAAAATGATCATAATGAGGAGGAAATATGCTCCAGAAGAGCCCACGACATAACATTTCATGAAACTCCCGGAAAAGTTCAGGTACCTGAAAATAAAGAAAGTGATGAGATCTCCACAAGTTATGTCGCTTCGGAACTGACACAAAATGATCGTCGACGATACATTTAATACAATATAGTGCACAATATTGTAAACGATTGTGAGGATCGGACTAGCAGTCCAGACACTTGAAGATGTCGTACCATTTAGATACAAGTCTTAACCTATATGACTTATTTGGCTAAATCTATATGAAGATCCTTGAAGGATTGAAAATGCCTGAAGCATATAATTCAAAGTCTTGAGAAATGTACTCGATCAAATTATAAAGATCTTTGTAAGGTTTAAAGCAATCTGGGCGCATGTGGTATAATCGCCTTAGTGAATATTTGCTGAAAGAAGGTTACATAAATTATGTTATTTGTCCATGTATTTTTATAAAGAAAATGTCATCAGACTTTGTTACACTTGCTGTTTATGTTGGTGACATAAATTGGAACTCCAGAAGAGCTCCAAGAGGGTCTTAAAAATGCTTTTACATGGACAAAGTGTACCCATTAAGTACACCATTGGATATTCAATCACTTGAAGTGAATAAGGATCTGTTCCAACCTCTAGAAGAGGATGAGGAGCTCCTTGGTCCTGAAATACTCTATCTCGGTGTAGATGTTGCACTTATTTATCTTGCTAATGCTAACAAAAGTGGTGCAGATCGTATTGATAATGCAGATGCAGGTTATTTATCCGATACCCATAAAGCTCGATCTCAAACCGGCAAGCAGGGAGTGAATATGATTGAGATCAGTGATTCATTCGAGAAATATGTGGGTTGGAATGTGAGAAAAGACCCACAATTTTATACGAAGACAATGCTGCATGCATAGCCCAATTGAAGGGAAGATTGATAAAAGGAGATAGAATGAAGCACATTTCACCAAAATTATTCTACACACACGATCTTCAGAAAAGTGGTGACATTGATGTGCAACAAATCCGTTCAAGTAATAATCCAGCAGATTTATTCACTAAATCTTTGCCAACTTCAACTTTTGAGAAGATTGTATACAAGATTGGAATGCGGAGACTCAAATATTTGAAACAACGTTTTCATCAGGGGGAGTAAAATATGCGATGCACTCTTTTTCCCTTACTAAGGTTTTTTCCCATGGGGTTTTCCTTAGGTTTTTGATGAGGCACCTAACAATGCGTCTTACTAAATATGTGTACTCTTTTTCCTTCACTGAGATTTTTTTCCCACGTGGTTTTTCCCAGTAAGGTTTTAATGAGGCACATTATCTTTTTAATAAACATCCAAGGGGGAGTGTTATAAATATATTATATTATGGATGTTCATTTAGTACTCCGTTGTAAATAAGCTTCCTGAAGAAACTTATCCATATGGGACTCCACCGTAAATATGTTTATCTATTTAGTAATATATTGGAAATAAGCTTCCTGAAGAAGCTTATCACTTCGGTACCCAGTTATGGATAAACATTACCCCGGGTAGAAGATTATCCATACCGGGTATAATGAGCTTATCTTTTCAGTACCCGGTTATGGATAAACATTACCCCCGGTAGAAGATTATCCATACCGGATATAATAAGCTAATCCATTCAGTACTCCGTTATGGATAAATATTGCTCTCAGTAGAAGATTATCCATATCTGGTACAACAGCAGCTTACACAGCAGCTTGTAGCAGCTTACACAACAGCTTGTAGTAGCAGCTTACACAACAGCTTATAGTAGCTTACACTGCAACTTGTAGTAGCAGCTTACACTGCAGCTTATAGTAGCAGCTTACAGAGCAGCTTCCTTTCTTCTATAAATAAAAGAGATTTCAGTTCATTATGTACAACAGTTTGAATTCGAATAATATATCAGTTTCTCTCTATACTTGTCTTTACTTTATAGTCTTTATTTCATAACATCTTATATATATATAATATAATTTTAAAGCAAAAGAGGGTCGGCTGAACCCCACCTAGCTCCACCCGGCTCAGATGGGTTCATCCTTTTAAATTTTAACTTTATAAAAGAAAAACAATAGTTACTCTATTTTAAATTAGATGTAGTATTTTCCTTTTTAGTCTATTTCAAAAATAAATAATAAATTTTTAAATTTGAAAATAATTTAACTTCAAACTCTTCATTTTACTGTTAATGATAAGCTTTTATAACAATACAAATATTATGTCCCCACATAATTTTTACACCTATAGCTCTTCAACTTCTATTCCGAATCAAATTAACTCATGTAAATTGAAACAGAGGAGTAATAAAACGCAGATTAAGTACTCTAGCTAATACTCATTATGTTTTCATTATCTGGATAAATATATATTAAAGCTACAACAACAACAACAACAACCCAATATAATCCCACTTAGTGGGGTCTGAGGATGGTAGTGTGTACGCAGACTTTACCCCTACCCTAGGGTAGAGAGACTATTTATAAATAGACCCCGACATCTTTGCCTCCAAGAAATTCTCACCTTGCTCTTTGGGGAGACTCGAACTCACAACCTCACGGTTGGAAGTGTGGTGCTTAGCATCACAGGAACCCCTCTTGTCAAATATATATTAAAGGTCTTCCCATCAAAAGAAAAATTAAATTAAAATAAAATAGTCCTAACAACCATTCTATTGACGTAATTACAACAACTATAAATCATCTTTTTTTCCTTTTCTATAGTTTCCCTTTTTTGTTCTTTACTATCATACACTTTAAAAAAAAGTATTTTGTTCATATATACAACCAAACCCAGAAAGTGAAAACCAAACCAATTTTTTTTTCTTTCTCTTTTTCTATTTGCTGGTTCGATTTTTTCGCCGGAAAAAAAACTTTAACGATCAATTTCATCACTTTTCCGGTGAAATTGACAGATCGCCGAAACTTTCCGTCCAGGTAATGATCGCTGATTTTTGTTTTATCTCGTTCAATTCACTCAATTCTGAATATATTAATCGCCAAATTGAAAATTTTCTGCTGCTTTGTATCTAAGGTTGGGATTTTTTTTGTTATGCTTCAGATCTACTAATGTTGAATAACTGAAGGTATAATTTGGAGTTATGAAGAATTTTGGTGATATTTAAATGTGACTTTGTGTTGTAATTGTGAGATTTAGTTTAACATGGAGGATAGTGTGAGATCAGGAGGGGGTGTATTGAAGAAAAAAAGCTCTTCTGGTTGTTTAATTATTAAAAAGAAAGATGACAAAATGGTGAAGAAGAGGCCAAGGTTTGTTATGAATGATCACGTGTCGAATGATGAGTTATCGGAGTCAATTCGGAGGAAAAATGGTCAATTTTTTAGTAATGGTTATGGAAAAAGTGGTGTTAGAGAAGGAGAATTTGGTAGGAATGTGAATTTGCTTGATCTTAATGAGTACGAAGAATGTGATGTGAAAAGGCAATTGAATGGGTATAGTTATGAGATATCAGAGTCAATTCGGAGAAAAACTGGTCAAAATTTTCGTAATGGTTCTGTTGTTTATGGAAAAAGTTGTGTTAGAGATGGAGAATTTGGTAGGAATGCGGCTTTGATAGATTTAAACGAGTACGAAGAACGTGATGTGAAAAGGCAATTGGATGGGTGTGGTGATGAGATATCAGAGTCAATTCGGAGAAAAAATGGTCAAAAATTCCGTAATGGTTCTGTTGTTTATGGAAAAAGTTGTGTTAGAGATGGAGAATTTGTTAGGAATGCGGATTTGCTTGATTTAAATGAGTACGAAGAATGTGATGTGAAAAGGCAATTGAATGGGTACAGTGATGTCAGATCGAACATGATTGAAAGAAGAGGGAGTTGTAGAGAGTTCGGGAGTGGGTCTGGGAGTGTGATGGCTGAGAAGAGGAAGCTTTCATGTATGGATAGTTCAAGTAGTTTTTCAGGTAGTAGGATGAAGGGCGATGACAATGGCTTTACGAGAAGGTATGATTTGTTAGAGGGTGAAGTGCGTATGCCCATTTCATTGACCAGAGAAGCCACTCATGAAGCAATCAGATTGCAAGGGAAAAATGGGGTATTAAAGGTTATGTTGAATAAGAAGAAGAAGATTGACTTAATGCACAAGGATTTTGATCCTGCGGAAATAGAAAATAGAAAAGGTTCTCAGTCGGCAGATGTTGTCAAGAGGAATTTACTAGTCCATCCGTCCTTTTACTCAGGTTCTAAACACCCGGAAAAGCAACCTTTGTCTGTTAAAACAGAGAAAAATGAGCTGAAACTGGAAAAACCTTTGTTGGGTAAAATCATCCGTTCAGTAGCCTCTGAAAAAGATGAGACTGATACGTCACTTAAGTTGGCACCGCCTAGTTCAGTGCCTGCTAGCTCAGCAATGGGGGTGCTAAAGGAAGAAAGCAGGTCCTTAGCATCTGAAGATGTTATTCCTGCTAAAAGCAAAGACGGAAAAGTGAAACGAGGTGGGAGCACTGAGAAGCAGCAGTTGCGAGAGCGAATAAGGGGAATGCTCCTTGAAGCTGGATGGACCATTGATTATAGACCAAGAAAGAATAGAGACTATCTGGATGCAGTGTACACTAATCCTAGTGGAACATCCTATTGGTCAATAATTAAGGCCTATGAGGCATTTCAAAAACGATCTGAGGTAGATTCAGGTAAAAGTAAACCTGATGGCAGCTCTTGTTCATATGCTCCAATATCAGATGATTTAATTAATAAACTTACCAGGCAAACACGGAAAAAGATTGAGAAAGAAATGAAAAAGAAGAGAAAAGATGATGGCAAGAGAGAAGATCGTAAAAAGACTTCTGTGAGGGAGTCTTCGTTGGGCACAGACACTCTTCAGCATGAGGAGAGGCTCGGTAGCTATATAAAGAAGAAAGATAAGTTGCTGCAAGGCAAATTACATGCAATAGACCGGGAGAATGGGGATAATTCAAGTGACAATTTGAATGTAAGGAGACTTAAACAGGATACAGTTGCAAAATCATCTGGTGGAGTTGCTTCTAATTCAATACATGGAAGAAAAAGTAAATTAATTGGGCGATGTACATTGCTGGTCCGTCATTCTGACAAGAGGGGAAGTTCAGATAGTGATGGCTATGTTCCATGTACTGGAAAAAGAACCTTATTGTCCTGGTTGATTGACTCCGGGACATTGAAGTTGGGACAGAAGGTTCAATATGTGAACCGTAGAAGGACTAGAGTAAAACTAGAAGGTTGGGTCACACAAGATGGTGTCCACTGTGGTTGCTGTAGTAAAATCCTTCCAGTTTCAAAATTTGAGCTCCATGCTGGAAGTAAACGGCATCAACCATTTCAAAACATAGTTCTAGAGTTCGGAGGTACCTTACTAGAGTGCTTAATTGACACGTGGAATCGGCAAAAAGAATCTGATCACCGGGATTTCTACAGTATAGGCATTGATGGTGATGATCCCGAAGATGATGCTTGTGGTATCTGTGGTGATGGTGGGGACCTTATCTGTTGTGATGGTTGTCCATCAACTTTCCATCAGAACTGTCTGGGCATAAAAGTATGTATCAATCAGAATATTCTCTCTTTATCTTACTGCTATTTTATATCTATCACTGTTACTCCATACTGTCATAGTTTTCCTTTGTTGCATGATGGATAGTGCAACCTTAAAAGTGCCAATCTGCTCCAAAGAAATGTAGAGAAGCAAATAACGGATTTATTGAAGCCTTGCATCATGCCCTTCTATATTTCTTTGGAGCAGATTTGCACTTTTCTGGTTGCACTATCCATCTTAGCAATGTATTGTCTTCATTGTCCATGTATAGTTAACCATTAAATTTGATCCTGCCTCTTCCACCCCGCATGGACTCCTTAAGGAACGCAATAGAAACTGGAAATGAGCCAGGTTATCTTTACCTTATCCAAAAAAAAAAAAAGTAAAAGAAAGGAGCCAAGATACAAAGGGCAATCAAGGATAAAACTAACTCTAGGCAATTCTTCTGACCAATGAATCATGATCTTCAGTGTAAGCTCTGTCAGCTGATCATCCTCTGACCAAAGCTTTTCAGTTAAACTGATCAATGAACTGTTTCACAGATTAATCCTATCCCATTCCCTCCATCTAAAAAACTGTTTAAAATTATTCATTTGTGTCAACCACAGTATGGAAAGACAAAAATGCATTGCAATTACCATGAGAATGAACAGTACTTTTAGGATGTTAATTACTTGTGAAAGAAATTATTAGGATGTTAGTTTCTTAGGGAAGTTCCATCTCCATCCAGACTTATTGACGAACCCAAAACGTGGAGTTTTTTATTTGAACATACATGCTTTTGGTAATTTACTTATATCATGTACGTGAATCTGATGATGGATGAGCTATTTTTGCTAAATCTTTATTATCATGCTTGCCAAATTGATCCTATAAAGGAAGTTTCTGATTTTTAAGCAGCTGGGCATTTACATGCTTCCTCTTGGTGCAGATGCTTCCTCCAGGACATTGGCATTGTCCAAATTGCACTTGCAAATTTTGTGGGGCTGCTTGTGAATTTCCTGAGGAGGCTAGTGAGAGAACTGTCAATGAAATTCTTTCTTGCAGCCTCTGTGAGAAAAAATGTAAAGTGTACTTTTCTGGAAGTTTTTGTCACATTAACTCTTCTACATTGGAGCTGGATTCTTAGATTTCCCTTTGCAGATCACAAATCATGCAGTTTGGAGACGGATGCTTTATCTGCTATATCCAATGATCAATCTGCATCATTTTGTGGGCAGAAATGCCGGGAGGTATTTCTCTTATCCTGGTTGTGAATTCTTTTCCTTGTGTGGTGTATAACATATTATATCATGAAGTATAGGTATCAAATAGTGGAAACTATTTCAGAATCACAATTAGTAACTCCAGTTTTAAATTATGTTCTACTTTTTATTCCAAGGAGGACTCGGCATAAGCTCCTACGCACTGTTTCATGATCATTCATAGGTCCAAAACCGTTGAATGGAGATGGTAGAAAGATATTTTCTTGTACTTGTTAGAGGATTTGCTTTGAAAGGCCAAATCTTCTCTGCTCCTCCTTGAATGCCTGCTGGAGTGTGTAGCGTGATGATCTTTGGCATCTTTCAGTTCGCCAATGATTAGTGCACGTTAATGAATTCTAGAAATTGAGAGCTTAGGAAGAAATTCAAGAGAAAAAGAAGGAAGTGAAGGTCGTAAAATGTTAGAAGATTCTTTCTTGTGGAGTCTATAGAGTTTTAGGTGATTGACATAATTTGACTTGTTGCTGCAAGATTAAAAATGTTTAAAATGGAGCTCTTTGCAATTATCAATTGAATATAAGCAGTAGGAGTTTAAGGGCTCGTTTGGCCATAAAAAAAGATTCCTTTTTTCCGAAAAAGGTTTCATTTTTTTTTTCGAAGTTAAGTGTTTGGCCATGAATTTCGATTTTCACTTGAAGATGAATTTCATAATTTTTCGAAATTTGAAAAACTCCAAAAATCTATTTTTTTTTTAAATTCTCACTTCAGATCACTCACAAAAATTCAAAAACAACCAAAATTATATTCATGTCCAAACACAACTCTAATTTTCAAATACTATTTTCACTCGAATTTTTTTCCCACTTTTTTCCGAGATTTTACAATTCTTATGTCCAAACGCCCACTATCTCCACCCTCCTGACATCTTGTATTTTGATTTCTTGCTGGTTTCTAAGACATCCTGCAAGTGCTTGATCTTTGAACCTTTCGATTTGGTGGACAATGTAATATCATTTTCTCATAGTGATCTGAGAAGTATGATATTCGTTGACTGTTTTGTGTTCCGCAGATTTCTAATGCTATCTAACATCTGATACTCCCCCTGTCTTAAAATGGTTGTCTTATTTCGTAACTCGAGAAAGAAAATGATGTCTGTCTTATGGTTATAAGTATATTCATCAATTCTTATGGTTATAAGTATATTCATCAATCTAAAAGTTTCAACAAGAGTTTTTTCATGTAATTTCTGAACATCTGAATTTATTCTCAGAAAAACAAATATATCTCTTTGATTTTTTTCCAAAAATGCGTCAATTGGCTGTTGAATCGAAGTAGTATAATCAAATTTTGATAGAGGGATTTACAGCTTAAGTTAAATTAAAGTTTTTCACTGGATCTGAGAGACATTTTCTTTAGTTATGGTGAAAGACTGTATTCCATATATATGTTTTTTTGTCTGCCTCCCATGGGATTTGTGTTTATGACTTGATTTATTTGTCTTCTCTGATTATGCAGCTGTATGACCATTTACAGAATATTCTTGGTGTCAAACATGAACTTGAAGCAGGATTCTCATGGTCCCTGATTCAACGAACAGATTTGGACTCAGATATTTCTCGTTGCCCCTTTCCTCAACGGGTGGAGTGCAATTCTAAGCTAGCTGTTGCGGTGGCTGTTATTGATGAATGTTTCTTGCCCTTTGTTGACAGGAGAAGTGGGATAAATATTATTCATAACGTACTCTACAACACTGGGTATGCAGCTTTTAGAATTTTCAAGGGTTTTGAATTTGGCTGATCTAAAATCTATGGGTACTCATTATTTGTTTCACCTGGGAAGAGCTGGCTGCTGATTTGATTTGGCCAATTTGGTTTGGGCATATGATCTTCACGTTTTATTTTCAGTTATTCTTGCAGTTTCTCCATTGGGTCCATGAAAGCAACACATGTAACTCTGTATATTCATTGTGTATGTCTTTCAAAAGTTAAAGCATAACTTTTTGTTATATAAATCAGCTTTTGTAGTTTTACGTCGATGTCTCCAGATAATGAGTTTCATCTTTACGAGACAGATTACTCCTTTTTTTGATTGCGCTCCTAAGTTTGTCTGGCTGACTGTTAGGATGAAGCTGTACAGAGCATTTTGATTGTGAAGGGAGGCAGTGCACTTTTAATAATTTATCATCTTTTCATCTAGGTTGATGCTCAGAGGAATAAATAAGAGAGTTATGTCATTTTAGAATTATTTTTTCTATTCTTTTATTTCTTTTTTCCTTGTTCCTTTTATTTCTCCTCAACTTCATGGACAACACAATGCATTCTATCCATATGTCATCTTGCCCCTGTATACACCCTCGAAACACATTAATCCTCCTCTAATAATCTGTCTTTACAATAAATCATCTATCTTTTCCCTCCTACTATCCATTTCTTCTTTCCTTCGTTTTGCATTTGGTTTTCATTACTGAGTAGTTATTTGAAAATTTTCTCTTTCCTCTGAAGCTCAAATTTAAGTCGGCTGAATTTCCGTGGCTTCTACACTGCTCTTCTGGAAAGGGGTGACGAGATAATATCGGTTGCATCTATAAGGTAGGCTGGATTACTCAAATTTGTTCATATGTTACAGTGCAAGTTTGTTTTTCAATTATGAAGAAGTCGAGCACTAGACATTATTGTGTGTTGTTTTGTAACTGAATCATCTTAGGTTTCTTGAAAATGCAATGGTGTGCCTTGCATAAAGGATTTATGATCTCTAACAAAACATTGTTCTTTTGAGTATGTGCACTTAATAAACTGTGAACTTATATTCGGCAGAACATCCTGTTCCAGAGTTGGACTGAATCTATATCAACTTATTTAGGCGTATCCAGTTCTCCAAATTTACTGGCTGTAGGGTTTTTCAATTTTGTTATTCCTTTTTGCTGTTATATATTTCTGCTAGTGGAAACAGCCTCTTGCAGAAATGCAGGGTAAGACTGCGTACAATAGATCCTTGTGGTCCAGCCCTTCCCCGGACCCGCTCATAGTGGGAGCTTAGTGTACTGGGCTGCCCATTTTATCTAGAAGATGATTGTATGTTTTCTTACAAGTAAAACTCCTAGCCATCTAAGGGGCACAATTTAAAGAATTTATATCGGTTATTAACTTTTTATTCTCGACTTAGCATTTCATGTAGAAATGTAGAGGAATTTACTAAGCCATAAAAACATTTCTTAATTTTCCTTTTCCTTATGCGTCATATGTGCTTGTGCTGTGGTTATTCATGCCTTACCAATCAGTAAATACTGTTTTCAATGGTTGTCTGTTAGGATCCGTGGAACTCAACTTGCGGAAATGCCTTTCATTGGGACCCGGAATATATATAGGCGGCAAGGGATGTGCCGTCGACTGTTGTCAGCTATTGAGACAGTATGAGAATTATACTTTCTTTGTGCTTCTAATTTTTTCTTCTAAGTTGATGCATATTATCAGACCCACTGCCGAAGTATCCCATGTTCCTTTATATGCATGCAGCTGCTATTGTAGCTTTTTTGGTTGTTCATACAAAAGAACTTATAGGAGGGTGAAGTGTCCAAATTACTTTTTAGGGCTGAGGGTTTCACTCTTCAGAAATTGCAAATGACGATTGATGTGTCTTTACTAAATTGGCACAAAATATATTAAAGCCTGTGTTTATTGCGGGACATTGTGCATGCAAGAAATATGTCCAGGAATGTGAAATTAGAGGAGTAAAATGCTGTAGGAAGAAAGCTGTCTCACTTGTATTATCTTTTTAATATTTGAAATGTATGAGACAATCATTTAAGTATTTATCCAAAGCACATCGTTTAGTTTACTGAAACAGTTGTGTTGTTAATTTGAGTAACAGTAATATTGTTGTGACACAAGAAACATGATATAGCTTTGGTCATTGTCATCGTGTTTTCATTTACCACTATGAGATTTATTATTGTCCGACCTCTTAAGGCTTAAATTTTTACGAATGCTGCGAAGCTTATGTGAATGCCATGCCTGTTCTAATTGTCCTGTGCATCTGTGCAGAAGTCATTTAGAATATTCCAACAGCATGTTCATCATCTTTATCATCTATGTCTTTTATATGTCGTTTATTATTAGACCAATAGTTTTTACATCCTTTATCCAGGTTCTCTCCACTTTAAAAGTTGAGAAGTTAATCATTCCTGCGATATCTGAGCATCCGCATAACTGGACCAAGGTTTTTGGATTTGAGGAACTTGAGGAATCAAACAAGCAAGAAATGAAATCCATCAATATGTTGGTATTTCCCGGGACAGACATGTTACAAAAGAAGATGTTGATGGAAGACATGCAAGAGGGTAATAGGATAATTATATGTCCCTGCTTCGTCTTTGTTTTTCTTTAACATTTCGCTTCTTCATTAAAGAATTTTATCTTTTCTATCAATATTTGTAACTTTGACTTGTACGGCGTTTTCTGCAGCTTGTGATTTACAACATAGTCATCCTCCGCCACCTGCTTTGGTTGAAAAAGCTGATCAGGAATCATCTATCAGGCATGATCGACATCTGCATGATGGCGTATGTGTGAGCATAGTGGAAAAAACTGATGATGGGTTTGGTCCCATGGATTCTGGCTCTCCAGCTTCTGCTGTTCATTTAAGTGCTAGCACTGTGGTTAGAGCACAAGGTGATTGTTGCGAGTCTGATATCCAAATCTCCAGTACGGAGGCAGAGAAGAATTTTACTGAATCAGCCACAAATTTAATGCTCTCTTCTCCATCTGGCGCAAGTAACGGCAGCCCTGATACTGAAGATGCTGCACTAGGTCCTGCAAATATTGCTGTCAACTCTGGTATAGAGCCTATCAATCAAAAAGTTTAGAAAGAAAATGCCTAACTACCTTGGTAACAATCTGGTCTTGTTTCATTAGCTGAAGTTTCTTCCAGGAGCACATCGGTAGAAAACAGATTGAAGAAGCTTCTGATAGTTCTGCCACTAATAACGATCAGAAAGATATTTGTGTGGTTTGCGTAGATGGCTGTTTTCTAGACCCTGCTGTCCAAAGTGCTAGAGAAGAAGTCAGCAGCAATAGACATGGTTTAGCATCTACCTCGACTCCCTATGCAATTTGCAAGGATTTACGTTGAATCAACCAAGCAGATCTGATGTGGTAAATGAGCTGCATGTGGCTCCAAAACAAGCTTCTGATTCTAAATGCATCAGTGATGCAAATTTTCCATGAATGAGGGCAATTCGGATACCTCTGCAGTTTATGATGGAGGTGGTGATAGAATTAGTGCTGAAGTTTCTTTTTATAAAGCTGGAATTGATTCATCAAATGAAACTCCTTTACAAAATACTGTTTTATAGAATAATGCAAATGATCAACTTGGCTCTTCTGGATCTCGAGTGTGTGACTCTGACTTTAACCCTTGATAACGGTTAAGAAGTAAAGTTTCTCTTGTCGAGAGGATTGTTCAGTCTTCTGATCTTGGTCGAAAATCATTTGAGTGAATGTGATAGATGCTACACTGTTCCTTGTCCTGCTGATGTTTCCGCACAACGTGGTGCTGAAGAAAAGTTTGAGAACTATGATCCTGTTAGTGTTCTTCTCATACTGGCCATGATATTACCTCGATCAGCAGCCAACTTGAAATAGGACATTGTTTCCCCAGCTGAATCTACAGTCAACTACTCAGGCATCGTTGATGTTTGGAGCTATTTGGGTTGGTTTTCTGTTGAACTGATTCTTGATGTTTCCTTCCGAGCTTTGGCTCAATTGTGCAAAAGGCAGTTTGGAGGAGGACGAGAAAAGAATTGCTCAGCAAGGCTATTGGACAAAGTGGTCTAAATCATGCCGTTTCCATGGGATCTAGGTGGAAGTTGAAATGAAGTTGGAAGGCTATGGTAGTTTCTGATTAGGTGCACTGAACAAGATCCCTCTACCATTTTAAGAATGTGGTCGCTAAATGCCTTTATAGGAGCTGGGGAAAGTACATGGATGCTACAAATCTATCTACACAGCAGTGTATGCTATGGTTTGATGGGAAATGAATGCACTTGTTTTGTTGGAAGGCATTTAGCAATGCCAATGTTTCTTGCCTTGCCGTCTAAACAGATGATTCCTTACAGAATACACATTCAGGAAGATGTGCATTATACTTGATGGCTTTGGCGCATTTTGAGAATTCTGCTGACTTCATTGGTAAATAGTATTCTTGCATTTTCTAAATGAACATATGTAGATATATGTATATCTAATATTCAAGTTTTCGATGGTCATTGAGATCTTTGAAATCCATCATTTGAACGGATAATTTCGCGACATCTGGTTCAATTCTCTTGGAAGCTTTTTTCTGGTGACATTAAGCACCCATCTACCAAGTGAAAAAGGAAAAAGTAGTGTCAAGTATTCATTACCCAAACTGCTGTAACTAGCTCAAGGGTGTGAATATTGAAAACTCAATCTTTCATTTAAAGATTACTCTCTTGAGCCTATTAGTACATGACATTCTTTTCATTGCAAAATGATTCTCATTCATACTATTCTCTTCAGTAAAAAAATCTCTGCAGTTTCCATGTGACCTAAGTCGATGTGTAGTTTTTCTCAAATACATTTGTAAACCGTGGCTTTGCCAGTCGGATCCGTTTCTGCCACCTTCATTTGACTTTGCATTTTTCTTGACATTGTTAGTGCTCCTTTCCCGTAATTGGTGGATTTTTAGCACCCCGGAGGCGGATTTGAAGCTTATAAGTTCTTGCCGACTATATTTATAAATATTTAATCGGTTTCTTTATATATATACAGGGCACGCAAAATTTATTGGGTTCACATGGTGTAATCAAGCCTCCGCATCTGCCCTGCCACAATTAACAAGCGTTTTTTCTGTAAAAATAGTACAGTCTAGCCAGTTTTCGGACTGGTCATTCAAAAATAGTAACGTTTACCAAGTCAATAAAAAATAGCCACTATTTTGCTGCAACAGAGACCAGTCCAGCATAATATACTGGAAGTATATACTGGAGTTCGGTGCACCTGTGTATGAACTTTCAACATATTATGCTGGAACTCCAACACACGGAAAGTACCAGCATAATATACTGGAGATTCGAGCACTTGTGTATGAACTTCCAACATATTTTACTGGATCGGTATACTTTGCTGGAACTCCAGTATATTATAATATACTGGAGTTCTAGTGTACTTATGTTAGAACTCCATCATATTATGCTGGAGTTCCAGCATACTTATCATGGAACTTTAGTATAATATGCTGGAGTTCAAGTATACTTATGCTGGAACTCCAACATAATATACTGACGTATTTTCCTGGTTTAGAATAGTGTTTTAGCTCAGATTTATCTTTACATGAAAAATGGGCTAAATTTCGATTACTTTTGAAATTGGGATATTTTTGAACGACCACTTGTAAATCTGGCTATTTTTGAATTTCTCCGTTTTTTTCCACTAACCAACCGAAGGCTCTTATCATGCTCAAGCTACGGTTACGTCAAACTCCGAGATGTATAGACTTCTATACAAATGGATGTTGAGCTTTCAATTTGAGATTGTCGATATACGGGAGAAATTTAAAAATAGCCAGATTTATAACTGGTCATTCAAAAATAGCCCAGTTTCAAAAGTAATCGAAATTTAGTTACTGTTCATGTAAAGATAAATCTGAGCGAAAACACTGTTCAAAACCCGAAAATACGCCCGTATATTATACTTGAGTTCAAACATACTTATGCTGGAACTCCAGCATAATATGTTGGAGTTCCAGCATAAGTACACTAGAACTCCAGCATAATATACTGGAGTTCCAGCAAGTATAAATGTCCAGTATATTATACAGGAGTCAACAAAGTATAAACCGGTCCAGCATAATATGTTGGAGTTTATACACAGATGCACCGAACTCCCGTATATTATGCGGGACTAGTCTCTGTTGCAGCAAAATAATAGCTATTTTTCATTGCCTTCGTAAACGGTGGCTATTTTTGAATAACTAGTCCGAAAACTGGCTAGACCGTATTATTTTAACTCAATATACACATGATTATAGTTTTGAACCTTGTGTTTTGGATGGTACTATTTTTTGGTAGTACGAGGAAGAGTAGCACTCTCAATCAATCATTAACTCTACCAACGTCCTCCAAGAATAAAGTTACTCCCTCTGTCTCGCGTTATCTGTCGTGTTTTTCTTTTACACGCCTCTTAAGAAATACTCTCTCCGGTCCATAATAAGTGATCAATTTACTTTTTTATTTTGGTCCAAAATAAGTGTCCATTTATATAATCAAGAAAAAGTTCAATTTATTTTTCCAAAATTACCCTTATGTACGTATCCCTAAAAAGTCTTTTACTCCTTACATTAACTATGTTGCAACTAGGGGTGTACAAAGGAAATCGACAAACCGCACTAACCTGATAATCCGAGTCAAATTGAGAAAAAAATTCGACTATGGTTTGGTTTGATTTTAAAAAATCCGACCATAATTGGTTTGGTTTGGTTTTAACGAAAGAAAGTCAAACCGAAACTAAACTAACCCGACATTACATATATAGAATTTTTAGATATTTAATATATAAATATACTTATTGTGAT
Source organism: Nicotiana tabacum (assembly GCF_000715075.1). Lineage (NCBI taxonomy): Eukaryota > Viridiplantae > Streptophyta > Magnoliopsida > Solanales > Solanaceae > Nicotiana > Nicotiana tabacum. The sequence goes on from NC_134100.1 coordinate 1,142,543, forward strand.
GTAATTTATAAATATTTCTTAAAAGATTTCATAATTTTATCTTTTGAGGTATTATTTCAAGGTTGGACTTAGAACTTTTGAATGTTACAATAAGTTTTATAGCCATTAACATTAGTAAATTAGTTAGTGCTAACAAAAGCCCAAACCAAAATCAAATCAATACTAATGCTAACAAAAGACATTCAACTCAATACTACGAACGAGAATGTATTGAATATCTATTTTTTGTTTTGCAATAATTTAGATAAAAATGCATAACATATTTTATTTTTTCTTTAGCTTTTAGTCATGTAATTAATATTCCCTTATTAGTGTACTTATTTTAGTATGACTTGTACTTTTAGATTATGTTTATTTTTATCATGGCTTGTTAATTAGCGATATTTATATTACATAAGTTTATTGTCTTTATTATTGAATATTTTAGGATAATGCCATGACATATCTCATATTTTGTATTATTTTCTTAGAAAATACTTTATATAGTTGTACTAGGACTAAAGAAATATTTTGAGCACAATTTATATGTTTTGTTCAACGAAGATTTTACCGAAAAAAATCCGAAAAAACCCGAATAACCGGAAAACCCGAGAAAAACCGAGAGTGAAAAACTCGAGTTTTATTGGTTTGGTTTGGTCTTTAGATTTAATAAACCGACACAATTGGTTTGGTTTGGTAATTGTAAAATCTGAACCAACCCGATCTATGTACACCCCTAGCTGTAACATTTAATTAAGGATAGTTTAGTCACACAAACTATTTTTGTCTAGAATTTAGTATTTTCTTAATGGGTGTGCCCAAGGCAAATTGGTCACTTATTTGAACCGGAGGGAGAATTAATTAAGAAAGAGATTGGACTATTCTACTCTTATTTATGTCTTAAGATATAATCTCTCTTTATTGAATATTTATTCTATTTATGTGTTATCTCCATCTTCAAGAACAATTACTACTAAGGGTAAAAAAGGAAAAAAAACATTCAATTTTGTCTTGAACTTCTAAAATGACAGATAATTTGAGACAACTATTTTTAGTAACCACAACTGTAAGTATGAGACGTAGGGAGTACAAAACTAAGAAGTTGTGAGTTCGAGTCTCCCCAAGAGCAATGTGGGAAGTTCTTGGAGGGAAGGATGCCGATGGTCTATTTGGAAACAGCCTCTCTACCTAGAAGTAAGGTCTGCGTACACATTATCCTCCCCAGACCCCACTAAGTGAGATTATTCTGTATTGTTGTTGTTGTTATTGTTGCAGGGATTACAAAACTAAAAGAAAGTACTTCTGCCAAGTTTTATGTGACATCTTTTTCTCTTTAGTTTATTTAAAAAAGAATAACATAGTTTTTAATTTTAAAAAAGAATAGCTTAAAAACTTATAAAAATATTTATAATATATTTTAAATCACAAGTTTCAAAAATTTCCCCCTTAAAACTCTATATTTATTCATACAAAGTCACATAAAATGTGACACAATAATTTCTTATAAAGAATGCTCAAATATGAGAGTAAGAATCGAAAATCCTCACTTTATGAATGTTTCCTTTTCCTCTTAGTTATGATTTAGGAGAGAATCAACCCAACATTTTAAAACAACAACAACAATTCTTCAATCCCAAACAAGTTAGAGTTTAGGCCAAAATGATTTAATATTTGATCCGCGAATTTATGTTTAGTCCGCGAGAAATCTATCGGCAGTGATCTGTGCTACTGACCGTTCGCTGAGCTTATAAGACTAGACCACAGTAGTGATTCCCCACCAACTGTTCGATACATTGTCTCAAAGAAGTTGAAGCAAAGATATTGACTTTTCAGCACTTTTTATGCTAATTTGGAGCTGTAGCTGATTGATTTTTTCCATGTCAATCATGTTATTCAGAAGACAACTCATCAACTTGTCTTGTATACTCAATTCCCAATTTCTTCTAAGAGTATGTTCATATTCCTCAAGACCAACAAGAGCTTGTCAAGCAAATGAACTTAATTTCGTCGATGATAGTAAAACCCATTCAGCTGCTGCAAATGTTGATAACAGGGTTTTTCACCTTTCACCATTGTATAGGGATATTAATAAGGATTCTTTAAAAGATTGCAAGATTGAATTAGTGGATAATGAGACTTGGAGGGTGTCCTCTGGTTTAGCTGAGGCATGGCGAGACAACACAAATGTTGCATCCAAGAAAAAGTCATTTTCCATTGAAACTGAAATTGATGATGAGGCGACTAGTTATGCGTCTTTGAACGAGGACGGTCATGACTTTGATGAGATTGAGGATATGAGGATACGCGGGAACTTGTTTTACAAGCTTGATAAAGATTCCAAGGAATACGAAGAATATAAGTTTGAATTCCATAGAAGGAATACGAACAAGAATAATGGAAATGACGGTCCAAAAGAGAAGGAAAAATCGAATAACGTTTCAGCTTCTAGGGTCGAGAAAGGTCTAAAGGGTATAGATGAGAAGCAGCAAAACAAGAAAGAGAAACTGAGCTATAACTCTGCCTCTCCGTTTCAGAATTTTCAGCTAAATGATTTCGGAGCATCTCCAATAAAGAGGTTAAGGGTTCCAACTTTTAATCAGCTTACTGCCCCTTATCATGAGCCGTTTTGTTTGGATATTTATGTGTCGAAAGGTTCAGTAAGTGCTAGCATTATCCACAGAGCTACTAGCAAGGTTGTTGTTGTGGCGCACTCTATTTCAAAGGACATGAAATTTGACTTGGGATCAACTAAGAATAGAGCTACTTGTGCTGCTATTGGGGAAGTTCTGGCTCAAAGAGCACTGGCTGATGATATTCATAACGTAGTTTATACGCCAAGGAAAGGGGAGAAATTGGAAGGGAAACTTGAGATTGTACTTCAGTCCATTATTAACAATGGCATCAATGTGAAGGTGAAGATTAAGCAGAGGAAAACCAAGAAACCTGGCTTCCACCGCCCGACAGCTTAGGTGGTCATCCTACATTACGTAGGATGAAATTAAAAGTGACAAGGAAGTTTTATCAACGTCTTATAAGCTCGAAACAGCGCAATGTAGTAAGTAGAACAAGGTCAGAGATGTATTACTACCTCTTTTGCGAGGTTGCAGAACATTTCCCTAAATTCAGTCTTTAAATCGGTTTCAATAGTAGTTACAAACTTGGGAATAAATCTTTTATTTCCTGCAATTTGTATTCTCTTTATGAGAATACATTGCTGTTAATGGAGAAATCTGCTTTACATGTTAGCATTCTTTGTAATTATATGATAGAAAGAACAAAAAATTGAGACTTTCTTTTGGTTTAGCACCTGGTCCAGTACCCTCTCTGGGACCCGACATCCAGATTCGGGAAGTCCCACTTTGGGCGGTGAAGTGCTCACTACCAAATCCAAGGGCTCGAACCCGAGACCTTTGGACGCTGGTTAAGGATAAAAGGGTACTTACCACCCCACCACAACCTTTGATAGCACACCTGTAACTACATGGTTGAAGGTTTCACACTTGGTGTCTGGTACCCTCTTTTGGGCCCGACATCCGGATTCCGGAAGTCCCACTTTGGGAGTAAAGTGCTCACTACCAGAGGTGACTTCTTCCTACGGCTCGAACCCTTCTTCCTAGGGCTCGAACCCGAGACCTCTGGTTAAGGACGGAGGGGTACTTACCACCCCACCACAACCTTTGATTTCCAAAAAGATAGTCTGAAAACACCTTTAACTACATGGTTGAGCGCTTGTAAAATAATTCTGTATGGGATCAAGAGCAATTTTTGGTTCATTTATATGTTCGAATGCCTTACGTAGAGACGAAAGACATATTCTCAGTAAACAATTTATAGCAAAAAACAGCACATACTTTTGCATTGAATTCCTCAAGAAGTACAACATCTTATATCAGTTTCTACATCAGTCAAAAATGGAATAACAAAAACAGGAGTCATCTTCAGGTTCAGTCATCAGCAGTTGCTAGTTGCAGAGACAAAAGTTCTTCCTCAGGTATAACTCTAATATGACAATCTGATCTTGGATAAGCTGCACATAGTAATGCATAACCTCTCTCCACAACATCATCACTAAGCATACCTTCACTTTGATCCACTTTCCCACTGAGTAACTTAGCTGGACAAGTCATGCAAACTCCTAGTTTGCAATCATATGGTACAGACATGCCGACGTCGAGGGCCTTAGACAAGATTGTCTCATCAGGTTCAACTTCCAACTCTGTGGTTTTACCTTCATGTTCTACTAATACTTTATAAGCCCGGATAACGGTTGATATTCGACGATTTTTGGTTTTCCAGGGACTGTTTAGATGAATAGCAGTAGCAACATTGGCTTGGTTTCTTGGTGAGATGAGGGTGAAAGATGGAGAGGTTGTAAAATGAAGTGTCGCCATGTTAATGAGGGAAATGAGAAGGGAAGGTTTTGTGGGTGTGGATAAAATGTCTTTGATGAGAAGATAAGGTTCTATTGGAAGTTAATTGGTGGATTTTGGTTTGCAGTCTGGGAATGGGCTACTCGTGTAACTGTATTATTGCTGGCTAAAATGGAAATTTGGGCTGCACTTTGCCTGCAAATTTTTTCTTTCCTATACATATGAAACCTTATTACAAAAAATGTGCATAATTTCTAATTTACCCGCCCTGTCCATATTTTTTCTACTGGTATTATACCAATCATTAAATACTAATTAATAGTAGCTGAATCTTCCTAATTTGTTGAGCTAAAATTGAGGAACAGAATATTCTAAAAAGATTTGGCGTAAATCAGATCAAATCATATCTTCCAGATATTCCTATTTAGGCGCGCTACAATTATAGAAGTAAATATTCTTTCAGATATTTTTCATCATTGATAGCCATTAAAAAGCTTGAAAGCTTTGAATTCAAATTTGGGTTTTCAAAAATCATTATTTGTTTGGATTGTGTGTTGTTGAAATTAATCGGGGATATGGTTTGGAGTTTATATCTCAATTTTGAAGGGTTTTGGTGAAGATTAGACTTGGTTTTGACTGAAATTCAGATTGAAACTCGAAGAAGAAGACATATTGCAGAAATTGTAGATTATTTGTATTCTGATTGTAGATGCTTTATTTTCTGTTTTCACAAATAAAAAATGGCTAAAACTTCTACAAATCTTCTGAAAAACGTAATTATGTCAAAAATCACAATTATGCTACAATTGGATGGGAATTGGGATATTAAAATTCAATGTATCTAGTTTGTATATATTTTGTAGATAAATTGTAGATTATTTGTATTCTGATTGTAGATGCATTGTTTTCTGTTTTCACAAATCCAAAACGACTAAAACTTCTACAAAATCTTCTGCAAAAAACAATCTACATTTTATCTATAATTTTTGTAATATGTCTCAATCTGAATTTCAGTCAAAATCAAGTCTAATCTTCACGAAAACCCCTCAAAATTGAGATATAAACTCCAAAACATATTCCCAATTATTTTCAACAACACCCAATCAAAACAAATAATGATTTTTGAAAACTCAAATTTGAATTCAAAGCTTCAAAGCTTTTTAATGGCTGTCAATGGTGGAATTGCTACTCTCTTGTCTCTTTGAAGGTTTGTTCTTCTTCATTGAGAAAATTTGAAACTGAAGGTAAATGTGTGTATGAACTTTGAAGAGTTGACTTCAATTTTGATTAACTTTATTGTTCTTCATTGATAAACTTTAAAACCAACTTTGTTGAAGGGTTTCTTCAATTTTCTATGAATTTAGAGGGAGAATTTGGTTTCAAAAGATGGAAAATGGTAAAAAGAACGTCAGTATGGGTAAAATGTGGGTGCGACTGAGGGGTTAGGAGGGAGAAACGTGCAAATTTCTTTAATTAAGGAGTAAAAAATGTACAATTAATTATACCCTTAATTAATTATGGTATAGAATTGGTAATTTGGTATACTAAGTGTAATTAAGTCAAACCTTAAACATTGAGGGTAATAAGGTTTCCTACGTGGCATAGTAATGTAAAAATCTCTTCCACCAATTTGGGTAAAAGTTGTGTGGGGTAGCCAATTTTTAAAGTTGTATTTACTTTTTATCCAGCATTTTTAATACTTAACAATAGTAACTACTAATCTATTAAAATTAATATAAAAAGACTATGTTACCCTTTCTTCTATCTCTTTTGCTTCCCAAACCCTCTATCAAGTCCGGGTTTGACATAAAAGTCTCTATCCAGTCTTCTACAAATACTGGAACTAATTTGGTCTTGTTGAAAGTAATCATGTATTTCAGTTACTGACAGGATTCTCTGCTTCTTTCTTAGAAGGAAATTATTTCAGGGGAAGCATTCTTTAATTTGTGCAATTCTACTTTGGAACTTAATAAAAATTATGCAATCATGCTGATTAAGGGACGTTTTCCTCTGCTGCCGGCGATATTCAACTAACTCATCAATGGGAAATCTTAAGTCAAGTTTGATTGCCTCTAGCGGTAGTTTTTGGAGATTTGAGAAAGAACAAGCACATAAATTAAGTGTCAAAAGTTAAGGACAATAGGTCCTCGACTTACAGTTACAAGTTAAAAAGTCGAGGACAATAGGTCTTGAAGTCCTGAACTTAGACTAACAAGCTCAAAAGTTAAGGACAATAAGTCTCGACTTACAGTTACAAGTTCAAAAGTCGAGGACAATAGGTCTTGAAGTCCTGAACTTAGACTAACAACCTCAAAAGTTAAGGACAATAAGTCCTCGACTTACAGTTACAAGTTCAAAAGTCGAGGACAATAAGTCTTGAAGTCCTGAACTTAGACTAACAAGCTCAAAAGTTAAGGATAATAGGTCCTCAACTTACAGTTACAAGTTCAAAAGTTAGAGGACAATAGGTCTTGAAGTCCTGAACTTAGACTAACAAGCTCAAAAGTTAAGCACAATAAGTCCTGAACTTAAGGTAAGAAGCCCAAAAGTTAAGGACAATAGGTCCTGAGCTTAGACTAAAGCTCAAAAGTTAAGGACAATAGGTCCTGAATTTAGACTAACAAGCTCAAAAGTTAAGGACATTTGGTCCTGAACTTACAGTTACAAGTTCAAAAGTTAAGGACACTTGGTCCTGAACTTAGACTAACAAGCTCAAAAATTAAGGACAATAGGTCCTGAACTTAAACTTATAAGTTCAAAAGTTAAGGACAAGTAGTCCTTGACTTAGAGTTACAAGCATAAAAATTAAGGACAAGTGGTCCTGAACTTCGAGTTTCAAGTTCAAAAGTTAAGGACATGTAGTCCGGAAGTCCTCAACTTAGAGTTGCAAGTTTAAAAGTTAAGGACATGTAAGTTTGAAGTCCTGGATTTAGAGTTGCAAGTTCAAAAGTTAAGGACACTTTGTCCTGAACTTTATGAGTAGAAGAGTGTTTTAGTCCGGGCAAGTAAAGTTTATTAAAACAGTGGCTAAAGACTAAAGACATTTTAAATAATGGCTTAAAAGTAAATACATGTGTTATTAGTGGCTAACCGTGCACTTCCCCTCAATTTAGACGGGAGAAATTAAAAAATACCCAGATATACAAGTGGTCATTCAAAAATAACCATAGTTTCAAAGGTAATCGAAATTTAGCCATTTTTCATGTAAAGATAAATCTGAACGAAAACACTGTTCAAAATCCGGAAAAATACTCCAGTATAATATACTGGAGTTCTAGTATAATATACCGGTCTAACATAATATATTGGAATTTTCCGCGTGTTGGAGTTCCAGCATAATATACTGAAAGTTCATACACATGTGCACCGATCTCTAGTATATTATGCTGGAACTTTCCGTGTTGCAGCAAAATAATGTCTATTTTTCAATGACTTTGCAAACGATGACTATTTTTTAATGACCAGTTCAAAAACTGGCTAGCCCATATTATTTTTACAATTTGGACTACAGTTTGTTTTCACACTATGGTCCATTTTCGTAAAGGTAACCAAAATGGTTGTTAGCAGTAGTAGATTCCCAACATAAAACTCTGTACAAACAAAGATAATCCTATTATATAAGACTGGACAAATTACACATTTGACCAGTTGGTCAAAAATAATTATATCCGCTAGTCAAATATGTCAAAAATATGTGTATTACATGTATATTACCCATTATATACAAAGCATACAGTATATTTTGTCGGCTATTATTTTGGGAAGCAGTTATACTATGTAGTTTTCTCTATAAGGATTTCTCATAAGTAACAAAATATTGGCCTCATAAGAAAAAATAATATATGTAAAACTAATGCAGCATTTGATTGATATATTAAGGGAATTTTTCATAAAGCACCATCTTTTTAGTTTAATTAGCCATTTATAGATACCATTTGCTATATTACGTGTTATAGATACCTTTTATATTTTTATACAATGTATTTCATGTATTTAAGTTGTTGTATTCATTAATACAACCAAAAATATAGGCGTAAAATCTGGAATTCTAGCTAAGTTTGACTTGTATTTAGCTGTATTCAAGCGACATTAACATTAAATACAGTAACGTATCTGCGCTAAAAACGGAAGGAAATAAAATCACATGATATTCTCCTAATTTAACTCAACGAACTAAAACGATCCCTCATTAATCTGTATTTGAAAGATGCATAATAAAGATTATAGCTGAATAAAGAGAAATGCATATGAATAATACAGTTGAATACAACAAAATACACATTAATTCATCTGAATAAAACACTTGAATACAACAAAAATACAACTGAATACAACTGAATAAACTCTTGAATGCAACAAAATACAACTAACTTCTGCTGAATAAAATAGTTGAATATAATTAACTACAACTGAATATAGTTGTATAAAACATTTGAATACAACTAACTACTGTTGAATAAAATAGTTAAATACAACTGATTAAACCTGAATACAAGTGAATACAGCTGAAGAATACATTCGAATACAACTGAATACAAATAGGCGATTTGGGCGATCTAGAGAGAGAAACAGGTCTATGGCTTCGCCGGCCGGCGGCCAGCCATTAATTCCGGCTGTTCAGCCCCGTAACACATCTACAAAAACCCTTTGTTGGGTTTAGGTTTTCAAGGGATGCATAAAGCATTGGAAGGCTTTCTCAAAATGGAACTCGTCGGACTGTGGCCTATCCTCTTTTCCCTTTCTGCTTCTGCAACTATGACGTCTACAGTAAGTCGTAGATTTACAAACAAACTTCTTAAAAATCCTTCTTTTTTTTCTTCTCCACTTTCATTCCTCAGCCTTGTTATGACTTATTTAAGGTTTTCTGATGATAACGTTGGTGACACGGAGCAGAAAATTGAGAATTTGAGTGGGCGAAGAGTTAAGAAACTAGGGTTTGTGGGAGAAGAGAGTCTGGTTGTATGCAAACAGAGAGAGGTTGTATTGGGGTTTGCAGATACGTGATAATTATGTGAGAGAAAATACAAAAAGGGAGAGAGAAAAATAATATTTAGCATATATGGTGTATTGGGAAAAAACTGAATTTATATTAAAAATGATGTGGCATGACACGTGGATTAGTTGAATGGTCAAAGAACAGCAATTGACTAAGAGACACGGTGAAAACAGTCACGGGAAGAAGAATTTAAATAAGCACGAGACGACGTATAGATACGAGTCTCGTACCAATTTAAATTATTTGCAGCCAACAGATTAGAAGGCATTGAAAGCAAGGATCAGATGACAGAAAGGAGCCCAAATTCATTATTAAATTGTCTGATACGTTATAAAGTTGGTATTTAATAGGAATGATTGTGTAACGGCCTATTTAATGTCATTTATTGCTCATGATTATATCATTAAAGCTGAGGCTTTATTCCTTTACCTAGAGTGATCTATAAAAGGAAGAAGGATCATCATTTGTAAGGACACGAAATACTATTGAGAATTCATTGAAATACTTATCTATTTACCTCCTGCCATTGTTCTCAAAAGTATTTTATTTTTGTCTCCTGATTATCAGTAACCCGAATTTCTCTTTTAGCTTTGACCAAGGACTCATACTTTTGGTTAAACAAATTGGTTCCGTTACCGGGAATCTGATAATCTTTCCTTTTAAACTATATCTTATCTATTATCGTCACCATGTCAAACAATAACGCCGACAACAACAGTAACAACACATTGGGAAGCCATGAAAATCAAATATATCAAAATCAAGATACCGTGGTTCCCTCTCCTTTAAATTCACCACGTCAATCTCGTGAAGGCACTCCTGTTACTGAATCCCGTGCTGATTAACAAGAGCAATCTGAACATTTTGAAGGAGTTACAACTGAAGCTTTGCAAAAGCTAATCGATGCACAAGTCGGCAAAGCTCTTCAGGCACTTGTTAGTCGTTTGCCTGCTGCGCCACCTACGCCGACTCCTAATAATAATACATTGGAGAACCCCCATTCTGGTCTTGATAATTCTGGAAACGGAGCAACCCCCAGTGAACCACAAGAAGGGGGACCAGGTAATTTAAATAATTCATATTTGCAAAATTTAGTACTAACCTTGCAGAAACAGCTGAAGGAACAAAATGAGCGAATAGAGCAAATCCCTGGAGTTCCACCTGTAATAAAAGGAGTAGGCATGGACAAATACTCACAACAACCATGGAAGCCTAGTGCTGCTCCCCTTCCAATTCCGAAAAAATTCAAAATGCCTGACATCCCGAAATATGATGGTACTACAGACCCACGTGACTGCATTTACAACCGGTGTGTAAGGCAACGACTTGACCAAACAAGAAATTGAATCAGTATTGGTCAAGAAATTTGGAGAAACACTCACCAAGGGTGCATTAACCTGGTATTCTCTTTTATCTGAAAATTCTATTAATTCTTTTGTTGAGCTTGCAGATTCTTTTATTAAAGCACATTCGGGAGCACAAAAAGTTGAGAAAAGGATGGAAGATATCTTCAAAATCAAACAAGGGGATTCAGAGTTGCTTAGAAACTTCGTTGATAGGTTCCAACGTGAAAGAATGACTCTACCTCGTGTGCCTGACAATTGGGCTGCTATAGCTTTTGCAAGTAATTTAAATGACAAAAGTTCTGAAGCCACGAGACGACTCAAAGAAAGTCTTCGAGAATTTCCTGCAACCACATGGAATGATGTTTACAATAGGTATAGCACGAAGCTGCGAATCGAAGAAGATACCGTACCTAAGCTCCATCATGAAGAAAGGGGCGGTACCCGAAGGTCAGATTCCGAAAAAAGATCAGGTAAAAACAGGTACGATCCATATATGGGACCCCCAGGAAAGGACCTACGGTCGAAGCAAGATAACCAACAATACGATCAAAAGTCAAGGAACCGGGATTCTAGCTCTTCTTCAAAGTTCAGGAATGATCGGAATAGACAAGAATCACGTGATGATGACAGGAGTTTAAAGGCACGATTCGGTGGATATAATTTCAACGTCTCTACCTCCGAGCTCGTAGCTGTTTTAAGAAGCATGGGAGATAAGGTACGGTGGCCGAAAGTAATGCGGTCAAATCCAAGTAGACGCAATCCGGATCATTGGTGCGAATTTCACAACGATCACGGGCACGAAACTTCAGAATGCAGATTCCTGCAAAGTGAAGTAGATTATTTATTAAAGCAAGGATATCTCACTGAATTATTTAGTGAGAAAGGAAAACAAGATTATATGAAAAACAGACAAGAACCACCACAATCTCCTTCACCCAAGAGGACAGTGAATGTCATAAGCGAGGGAGAAGATATTCATGGCATAACTTACACAGCTTCCAACAAGGTTTCTAAGGTAACGATTACACACGGGAAACGGGTGAGGCAGGTCCTTGACAATGAAAGCATTTCGTTCGATGACGCAGATAACGAAGGAGTGACAACTCCACATAATGATGCACCTGGTAATATCTTTACTTGTATATGATACTAATGTAAAGCGAGTTTTGATTGATCCAGGAAGTTCTGTAAATATTATATTACTAAGGGTACTGCGGGAAATGCAAGCTGAAGACAAAATGTTACCCAAGGCGCACACCTTGTCAGGTTTCGACAACTCAAGTGTAGTAACAAAAGGTGAGGTAATACTAACAACTTTTGCTATGGGTGTTGTGAAGGAAACTAAATTTCAGGTAGTTGATATGGAAATGGCCTACAATATGATCATGGGAAGGCCATGGATACACGATATGGATGCTGTCCCATCAACCCTGCATCAAGTTATCAAATTCCCATCACCATGGGGAATTTGTCAAATTCGTGGGGATCAGCAGATGGCCAGAAATGTCAACGCTGTAACAAGTACGAGCGCCGTAAATAAAGCAAAATAGCAATTACAGGAAACAATTGAAAGTAAAAAAGATCAAACTTCAACTGAACAAGAGAAAACAGATTTGGACTCAAGGCCTGACACAATTCAAGAACCTGAAAAGAACGAAAGCATCAAAACAACGATTGAAGAGCTTGATGCAGTGACGTTATTTGACCAACAGCCTGAACGGAAGGTTTATATCGGAGCTAATTTAGACACGAACATGCGAGGTATGATAATCGAATTTTTAAAAGCTAACTTAGATTGCTTTGCTTGGTCCCACGCTGATATGACAGGGATACCTCCAAATGTGATGACTCACAAACTCAACGAGGACCCTTCTTTCACACCAGTAAAGCAAAAGAAACGGAAACAAGGTGCTTTCAAGAACCAGGTGATTCAGGATGAAGTCCAAAAATTATTAAAAATCGGATCAATCCGTGAGGTAAAATATCCAACTTGGTTAGCTAATACGGTGGTTGTACCTAAGAAAAATGGTAAGTGGCGTGTTTGTGTAGATTATACTGATTTAAATAAAGCATGTCCAAAAGATTCCTTTCCCTTACCACATATAGATCAACTAATTGATGCGACCGCAGGTCATGAACTTTTAAGTTTTTTAGATGCATACTCAGGATATAATCAAATCAAAATGGATCCTGGTGATGAAGAAAAAACTTCTTTCATCACAGATAGGGGGACTTATTGTTATAAAGTAATGCCCTTTGGTCTCAAAAATGCTGGGGCAACCTATCAAAGGTTGGTCACCAAAATGTTCCAAGAACATTTAGGGAAGACAATGGAGGTATATATAGACGATATGCTCGTCAAAACCCAGCAATCTCATGATCATATTTCTCATCTATCTATTACTTTTGAAATTTTGCGAAAATTTAACATGAAACTCAACCCAGAAAAATGTGCATTTGGAGTTGCATCAGGTAAGTTTTTGGGTTTTCTTGTTTCTAACCGTGGTATTGAGGTGAATCCTTCTCAGATCAAAGCAATAGAAGAAATCCCGGATATCCTTACTAATAAAAAATAAGTACAATGATTAACGGGAAGAATTGCAGCTTTGGGGAGATTTATTTCCAAATCCTCAGAAAGGTGTTTTAAGTTTTTCTCTGCACTTAAAAAGCAAGATCATTTTGAATGGAATGAAGATTGTCAGCAAGCCCTTAGAAATTTGAAAACTTATTTGTCAAAACCACCGTTGTTGGCAAAACCGAAGGTAGGGGAAAAACTTCTCATTTATCTGGCCGTATCTGAAGTCGCGGTAAGTGCTGTTTTAGTCCGCGAGGACCAAGGTAAACAATCTCCTATTTATTACGTAAGTAAGTCTTTATTGGAAGCTGAGACACGATACCCACAGTTAGAAAAATTAGCATTAGCTTTGGTCATGGCATCTAGAAAGTTAAGACCTTATTTTCAATGTCATCCCATTGTTGTAGTTACTGCTTTTCCGCTTCGAAATATTTTGCATAAACATGAGCTTTCAGGAAGATTAGCGAAATGGGCTATAGAACTAAGTGAATATGAAGTTATTTATCAACCCAGGACCGCTATAAAGTCTCAAGTACTAGCTGATTTCGTGGCTGATTTTAGCCAGGGGATGCATTTAGAAGCAGAGAAAGAATTATTAGTTTTTAATGGTGCAAACCCGGGGACTTGGGTTTTATACACTGACGGTTCATCTAATGTAAAAGGGGCAGGCTTAGGAATAGTCCTCGTACCACCTGCGGGGGAGACCATTAGACAGACTATAAAATGTCATTCTATAACTAACAATGAAGCAGAATATGAAGCTGTAATTGCAGGTTTAGAATTGGCACGAGAACTCGGCATAACACAGATTATAATCAAGAGTGATTCTCAACTCGTGGTTATTCAGATGCTGGGGACTTACACAGCCAGAGAGTCACGAATGCAAGAATACCTCGCAAAGGTACGGGATTTAGTAAAGCAATTACAAACTTGGAAAGTAGTGCAAGTCCCAAGAGATGAGAATGCAGAGGCAGATGCTTTAGCAAACCTTGCTTCCGCAGCAGACGTGGCAAACAATACAGATGCTTCAGTCATACATCTATTTCATTCTGTTCTCGAACCTGACAAAAACGAGGTAAATTTTAATCATCTAACATGGGATTGGAGAAATGAAATTGTTGCCTTTTTACAGCACGGAACCGTGCCTAATGACAAAGGAAAGGCTTTCGCGCTTCGCAAAAGAGCTGCACGATATTGTTTATATCAAGGTAATCTTTATCGAAAGATGTTCGGCGGACCACTAGCAAGGTGTCTCGGCCCTTCTCAAACCGAATATGTCATGAGAGAAGTACATGAAGGACATTGTGGGAATCACGCATGAGGACGGTCACTGGTAAGAACGTTAATTCGCACAGGATATTATTGGCCTAAGATGGAAGAAGAGGCAACCATTTTCGTGTCCAAATGTGATAAATGTCAAAGGTACGACAATAATATGCACAGACCAGCTGAGTTACTACATACTGTTTTAACCCCTTGGCCCTTTATGAAATGGGGAATGGATATCGTAGGTCCACTTCCACAAGCGAAAGGTCAGGTAAAATTTCTACTCGTACTTACAGATTATTTCACTAAATGGGTAGAAGCAGGGGCATTTAAACAGGTACGAGAAAAAGAAGTTAAAGACTTCATATGGCGCAATATAATATGCCGCTTTGGAGTACCAAAGGAGATCGTATGTGACAATGGACCACAATTCATTGGAGCACAAGTTACAGAATTTTTTCAAAGTTGGCAGATCAAAAGAATAACATCTACGCCATACCATCCAGTGGGGAATGGACAAGCGGAATCAACTAACAAAGTTATTATCAATAACTTGAAAAAGAGGTTACAAGATTCAAAAGGTAATTGGCCTGAGGTGTTACCCGGAGTACTATGGGCTTATCGTACAACGACCAAAACAGGCACTGGAGAAACACCATTTTCGATGGTTTATGGTATGGAAGCCTTAATACCAGTTGAAATAGGTAAGCCAAGCACACGGTACGATCAGGCAACTGAGGAATCTAATAATGAGGAGATGCGGGTTAGCCTAGATTTACTTGAAGGAAGAAGAGAGGCTGCTTTGATAAGGATGGCAGCACAAAAGCAAGTAATAGAACGATATTACAACAGGAAAGCACGCCTCAGATTTTTCAAAATTGGGGACTTCGTGCTTAAAAAGGTTTTCCAATCTACAAAAGCTGCTAACTCAGGAAAGCTAAGTCCAACATGGGAAGGACCATACAAAGTTCGTGGCATTGCGGGAAAAGGAGCATACCAGTTGGAAACAATGGATGGTAAAGTTTTACCCTCACATTGGAATGCTGTCCACTTAAAAAGATATTACTTTTAAGAAAGTACCTACGGTCAGGTATCATCATGTAAAAATTCTTCTCTTGATTTTTTAATATTTTACTAACGATTTTAGATGCTAGGCTAAATATCCTAACTCGTGCCAAATGATGAGTCACAACCTGCAAGGCAAAATGGAGTATGCATAAATTCCTAGCCCAGGGTTACAATTAATCTGATGGAAATACACACGAGTTAGGCAATCTTCATCTATAATCACATAGTCGAGTCCCGTATATCTTTCTGTTTCAGGAAAAGGGCCAAAGTAAAAAGAAATAAACAAGTGTTCGAGGCTTCATACTTCACCGCTCAAACACTTGGTGGACTACATATTATACACAGATAGGTGCAAAGAAACAGATACGAGTATCGAATAAAAGTTGGCCAAACTGAAGCAAGTGTTGAGAAGAAGTTACGAAGTCTTCAGCATTCATGAGAACAACAGAGTCATCTCTCAAACTCATAAACAAAGTCACCTCTCAAACCCTTCTTAACATGTAAAGATAGGGTCATGACTATGTACTGAAACATGTTATAAAAAAAAACCTTGTTTAGTTTATGTTATTTACAAATCTGTTACAAGAAAAACAGTTACGAGAAAAGTGGTAGATGTATTGTAATACATGTAACAGTCAAACACTTGTTAAAAGTTGTTTCATACAAAACGTGTGTTTTCCTATTACTTTCATCGTATTTTAACACCATTATGAAGTTGAGACGTCTTCTTCATTAAGTGTCGATAAAATAAAAGGGCCCTATTTTATAAGCCTCATGTCAATAAGTCATGGGAGAATCATAAAGCATTTTCAAAGGATAAAAATGCTAAACTATTCTATAAGTCCTAAAAAAGTAAAGAAAAGGCAAGAGTAGAACACATTGAAGTATTAACAAATTTCTTGATCTAATTAAAAAAACTAAGTAGAAACTTAGTCAATAAAAGTTTATACAATTGCCCCATTATGATAACTGGGGACTTTCACCAAAAAATCCCTTAAAAACTAAGGGATAAAACCATCATCCAGTTGAAGGGGTTAGTACATCAGAAGTTACAATATTAATTTCACTTTCAGCCACAGGCACGGTGGCAACTTCTGAAGAAGCAGCAACAGGAACGGTTTCAGCTGAACTTGAGGGGATTGTCACGGAAGCTTCAACTTCCATAGACTGGGTTGTAGAAGTTTCACCCTCTGAAGCTAGAATAGCAACATTGTCAAGAACTTCAAGGGTAGGAGAAGGAGTATCAGTAGACTGTTGGCTTTTCTCGATGGTATCTATGACTTTAGCCAGTTCAGACTGCAAGTCAAAACCCTCTTGAGCAGCTTCTGTCAAAGCATCACGACGAGATTTCAGAAAAGCCCAACTCACTTCTATGTTAAAGTTTTCCTCTAAAAGTCCATATTTCTTTTCCCACATAGCAAGATCGTTTTTTAAAATTTGATTTTCAGCTAAATGAGAATCAAGGGAAGCTTCAAGAGAAGCATGAGAACTCTTCAAAGCTTGAATCTCGACAGAAGAAGTCTGTAAGTCAGCCTGAGCTTGAGTCAAACTTTGCACTAACTCTCCTGCATATTCTTCCTTTTTAGCCAAAAGTGCCTTCAGCTCTCTAACTTCTTCACTAGCTCTGGATAATTGTTCTGATAAAGAGTATTCCAAAAGCTCTTTGTCTCTTTTCAATTGGCTTGAAGAAGCTTTGACTGTTGCCAGCTCAGAAGTTAAACCACGGTTTTGCTGCTCTAGGAGGTTTTTATCTTCTTGCAACTCTTCTATAGTTCCTTGAGCATTTTCGAACTGTTCCTTCCAGTTGGTTGCTTCAAGTTGGGCTCCCCTAGCTATTTCCTCAGCCTCGGGGATAGACTTTTCAGACTCACGAGCTTTTCTTTCCAGTAAGGAAATTCTTCTCATTAGTTCCGTGCTAATAAGATTAGCCTACAGAGGTAAGTCATGGAAATGAGAAATTGAAGATAATTTAAAAAAAAAAAAAACTTGTTGGTAGAAATACCTTCAAAGTAGAATGAACTACGTCGTTCATCAAAGTTAAGCAGCTATGGCTCTCCATCTTCTTCTTCTCGATATCTCCAATGAGAGGTTCGAGCCAAACATCGGCTCTGCCAGTCTTCCTCAGGAGGCTATGATTGGCAGGAACTTCCAAAGTAACACTTCTCATTAACATATTTCCGCTGCTAGAACCTGTCTCTGTATGATGAACAGAGGGAAGAGGAGCAGCGGAGGGAATAGAAGGAATGGAGGGAAAAGATGTCGAAACCAACACTGGAGCAGAAGCAGGTGCGGTTGAAGTAGCCAAGGGAACAGATATAGGAGCAGTAGAAATTGGCAAACAAATGGAAGGTGTTAAAACTGGTAAAGAAACACTTACGGTAGGCAGAGGAATGGAGGAAATAGGAACAAGTGAGGAAAGAGGAGCTTCGTCAAAAACAGGTCCGAGCTCGCCACTCTCGAAACCACTGTCAAAAAGGTGCTGAATTGATTCATTATTATCTCTTGGTTCGGCATCCTCATCAGATTGAATCAAAACAGGCTCGGTGGCGGAGGTACGAGCAGGAGTGTTTTCAATTTCATCATCAATGACTATTCGTCTCCTGGCCCTTGACCTGGTAATTAGGGAGGTACCCTCCTCTTCTTCTTCAGAACTTTCCTTTGTAGCTTTTCTTTTAGGCAACAAGGCTCGAGCCTTATCTAAATCCAGAGCAGCATTCGCAGACATGCGAATGGCCATAGCTACTTCAGCTGTCATTCCTCTAATGCCAAATCCTGATTAAAGAATGGATATACATGATTAAAGTTGAGGAAAAAGTGCTTAACATGTAAAACAAAATTTTGTAAAAGAGGGGATACCGTGTGTTTTGACTTTCCAGCCATGTAAGGAAGAAATTGATTTCCAAGTTCTTTGCTCCCTTGTAGCAACTCCCGTTATGCGCGAGGTCCAAGGAAGAGCGGGACCACAAGTGTCTATTGTATGCAGCCTTGTAAGAGGTTGTCTTCACGGCTCGAACCTATGACCTCCTGGTTAGGAGTCACGTGGAAAGAACTTTAGCAGTTACGCCAAGGGTCCCCGTCCGCTAATGAATCATTGTTTACAGATTAATTAATTCAATAAAACGAACTATAATTATTCATAACATTGTTTTCACTCAGTTTTTCTACAGTTCAATTGCAGAATTAATCTAAAATTATGGCCGAGGAAAAGATTGGAATTGCTAAGGATGTAACAGAAGTAAGTTTATCATTTTCTTGTACAAACCATTGTGTTTTAGAATGTTGATAATATTTTGAGGCTATTTTTGGCACAGTTGATTGGTAAAACTCCTTTAGTTTACCTGAATAATATTGTGGATGGGCTGTGTTGCGCGTGTTGCTGCTAAGCTGGAAATGATGGAACCATGCTCCAGTGTCAAGGATAGGTAATACATTTTGGTTTTGTGTTGGATAATTTCTTAGAATTTTTTTCTTTTTCTTAATAATTGAGAAATCCGGAGCGTTAGGGACACACAGTTCGAAACTCGGTGGATAATGTCCCACCCTTTTACCCTTCTCCACTTAAATATTATGTTTTCGTATGCAGCATGGTTCGAACACGTGGCATGCGCCTGATCCAGGCATCATGCATTGCGCTCTTACCACTAGATTGTAGCCTGACGTCTAATTTCTTACAAAGTTTGTTCATTGACTTCACAAGAATCATACGGACACTTGATTTTTTTTTTGCCACAAGGTAGGGGTAAGACTGCGTAGACACTATCCTCCCTAGACCCAACTTGTGAAATTATACTAGGTAAGTTGTTGTTGCTTCTCGGACCCTGCGTAAATGAGGGGTGCTTTGTGCTTTGTGAAATTCCTGGCTAGGCTACGTCATGGTTAGCTGAAATGTTACTGTAATGCTAGATACACTATGAAACCACTGGTCCTGAGATATGGAAAGGCTAGAACGGGAAGATTGATGCGTTTGTCTCTAGAATTGGAACTGGTGGAACAATAACAGGTGCAGGAAAATATCTAAGAGAGCAAAATCCTAACATAAAGGTGAATTATTCTTTAAATTGCACAAACCATTTGAATTATAGATAATCAGGAATCAATACTTTGTATGCTAATCAGGGGCGAATTTAGGGGCGAACACCCTTCGCCGAAAAATTACACTGTATATATAAGGCAAAATCTGTTTTTTATCTCTATATATTAAGTTTTGAACACCCTTAACACAATCCAAAAGTGTAGTTTAGTAGTCAAGGGGGTTCAAAATCTACATAAGGTCATGGGTTCAATTCCCACTAGCTACAAAAAAAAAAAAAACAGGTTTCAAGTGATGAAGCAATAGAAACTGCAAAACTTCTTGCATTGAAAGAAGGATTGCTGGTAAATATTAAACGTATAATACTTATACTCAATTTTGTGATGCTTCTAATATCATTTAAACATGAAATTATGCAATGCAGGCAGGAATATCATCTGGTGCTGCGGCAGCAGCTGCAATTAAAATTGCAAAGCGGCCAGAGAATGCTGGAAAACTAATCGTTGTAAGTATCAATTTCCTTTTTCTCAAAACACCTGATCCAAGGATCTTTCAAACAACGTCTCTACCTGCACAAAGTAGGGGTAAGGTCTGCGTACACACTACCCTCCCCAAAGCCCACTTCAACAATAACAACAACAACAACAACAACAACAACAAACGTAGTGGAATCCCACGAGTGGGGTCTGGGTAGGGTATTGTGCGCAAACCTTACCTCCACCTTATGAAGCTGGAGAGGTTGTTTCCGATAGATTCTCGGCTCAAAAACAGTATCACCAGACCCCAATTATGGAAATATACTGATATGTTATTGTTGTTGTTGTTGTATATATCTGGCCAATATGATAGATCAGTCCAAGCAGATACATTATCTGTTGCGACGTGTAGCAATATTAGTTGACTCCATGATTTAACAGTTCGGGAATCAATATAGATGGAGTAATGAATTGGTTTTGGCTTTCTTTAAATTTGTTTTTTCCTGATTTCACTTGGAAAATTTAAGAGCCCTGGACATTAGAAGGCCATTTTCAGTCATAGTACTTGTGCCAATACAATATAGTACGACATAAAAACGATACATTTTATTATTGTCTAGAGATTGGGACTACGAGACATCGATGGATATGATGCACAAAATAGTTGTGCTTACTGCAAACAGCTCAACACACTTTTTTGTCTGTGTTGCGACCAAAAACACTCACGCAAGTGCACATGATCGTCAAGTAATAGAGTAGTGAGTAGAGTGTCGTTCCCACGAAGACTTATGATTAACTGTTGACTGATTCAAACCCAATTTCTTTATCTACCCAAGAGATTGTTCACAAAAGAGAAATGTAATTGTTTTACTACTTAAACTATAAAGAATTAATCTAACTAAAGCAAGTAACCAAACGAATAGCAATTTCGAGTAACAAACAGTAGGAGAGGATATTCCAGAGTCACGGGCATAGTTAACAATCGTGTTGTGTTCTTGGCTTAAAATGACTAATCAATTTATCTGGGTTATTGATTGACAGGGTTGATATTACTCATAAGAATTTGTCGAGTTCTTACTCGCCTATTCAAGTCAACTCAATGCCTATATGTCTATGGAATTAAGATTAACAGGAACGCATTTACAATTCCTGTATTTTAACCAAGCAAGACAATTGGGTATATGTCTATCCCAATTGCGAATCCGGTCCCCGAGGCCCGGGTTCAAGAACTTGCTCTATTTAATTCTATATGCAATCTAAAGTTCCCATTTTCGAGTTCAACTAAAGATTCGTAGATAGTATTTCACCGTTAGCTACTCAGCAAAATAATTAAGAACATAATTAAATAAACAACCCAATATGATAAATCGACTTTGTCGAATTAAACTTCAAACAACAACATTCATGTTTTACCCATGACCCTAGAACAATGGGTCTTAGCCACTCATATTAGTGTTCATCACAAATAAGTTCAATTTCATCACAAAATAGCAAAAACAAGAGAAGAAAAGAAGAACTTGATGGTCAAAACTCCTTCTTGCCTCTTGCCTCTCTATTTCTTGCACTAAACTATGAAAACCTTCCCCCTTTAACCTTGGGCGAGCTTGACTTTATATAGGTTAAGTGAGTTTCTCTCCAGATTTCCAATTTTACCCCTAAATAACGTTTTTCCGGACCGGACACGCGCGAGCTCGCGCATAATTTCGCGCGTTTCTTCGCGCATGATTCTGCCTCGGTCTTTCTTACGCGCGAATTCCTGCGCGGCTTCGCGCGTTTCTTCGCGCACCTGGAGCTTGATTTCGTCCATTTTTTCGTCTCGTCCTTGCGCGCACTCAACTCCGAAGGGTTGTTCTTGCTCATAAATCATTCCAATATCCTCTTGAGAGCATCATATAGGCTCCTCATCCTGCAATGTATACATATCACAATTAGAGCCTATTTTTCATCAATCAACCATAATATGTCATTGGAATATAATCAAGCGGACGCATAAACAATAGCTAAATCACCTAGATTTCGCCTATTATCAGTCTGTCTACTCGTAAACCAAGCTATATTCTTGCTCGTAAATAAGCTTTACGTCCATCATTATTTGGTTCTACGAGAAGTTTTTCTGACCTACCAATTCTCTTAATGCAATGCATTTTTCGTCTCTTGACAATTCACTACATTGATCATAACCTAACAGTAGAAATTAAGCTATAGATGACCCGCCCAAAAGTTACTTGAGCTAAGATGAGTTAGGTCAAAATGGGTTAAAATTCGGGTCATAATCCAACCCGCCCAACTCTTATTAAACTTTAATTAATATATGTTATTTTCTTATAAACTGTATAATTACTAAATAAGGATTTTTTGCTTTTGTTATGGTCATATTTAAAATATTAAACAAAAAATAAAATTATTTCTCAGATATTTTGACAAACTTACTCGTGGATCAATTTGGGCTAAAAATTAGCCCAACTTTAATTGGATTGAGATGAGTTGGGTCAAGATGGGCTAAGTTCAATAAATGGACGGGTCAATAACCAACCCAACCTTGGACGGATTGGGCGGGTCATTTGGGCTTGGGCCAAATTTGACAGCCCTAGTTTTACCATGATACAATATGGCATTGTAAGTGAATCTTTAGCTTCATGTCAGATCACTCAGATGATACTGCTGAAGATAATAGGTTTTTTCCTCTTCTTTTTTCCCTTCTTGAAATTTGAAAGCAAATAAACCATATATTCGTTCGATGTTAACTTTTTCTATTAAATGCAGTAACCGTCAATCATCATTTAAAGTGACCAGTGACCTGATTGCGTAAATATTTTTGATACTGATTGGGCGTAGAATTTAAACTCTACTCCAATCATATGCTACTGGAATTCATACCTAATCAATGAGCTAGTTAATTTGTACATGCTGACCCCCAATACCATAAAGGGCAGCACGGTGCACTAAGCTCCCGTTATGCGCGATGTCCGGAAAAGGATTGGATCACAAGGGTCTATTGTAGACAGCCTTACCCTGCATTTTTGCAAGACGCCGTTTCCACGGCTTGAACCCGTGACCTCCTAGTCACATGGTAATAACTTTACCAGTTACGTCAAGGCTCCCCTTCTGACCCCCAATACTATGATGCTACAAATATTAAAAGTCACTTGTAAACCATGTATATGAGTCATTTTTCCTAAGAGCTTAGCATTTAGCACTACTTGTTTTTTTTTTCTATTTTTTTTCATCTTTCTTTAGAAATAATTATTGGTTTAGGTTTTTTGAGTTATCCTAGTTGTTGATAACATCATAGGGAAATAAACTTATATATTTGCGCACCATTCAATTTCTCCTAAGTTATCTCTAGATCTCCACTTCTTGCGCCATTTCATTCCCTTTGTATATATTTGCTTCTTTCAGCTCTTTTTTCTCTCTCTATATATATATTGCGCTCATGCGGTATCTTCGTCTTTGAGGAGAGAGAGCAAAGTTTTTTTCGGAGTATAATCATCTGATATTCTGTACCTACTGGCTCGACTAATTCACGTTCGCATCGTGTAAAGCCCATTAAAGGAAAAAAGTGGTCAGGTAATTTCTTCATTCTCAGGACTCGAACCCGAAACTTCTGGTTAAGGGTGAGAGTTCTCATACATCCTACCACATCTCCTTGGCGGTGTAACAAAGCTTTCATTTGCAGTACTAATTATAAGATGAATGATGGAAGGTTTTATTAATGCTAATAAAGATGAAGCATGTCTTGCTACAAATAATAGAAATGTGAAAGCCAAGTTGTCTTTGTCTCCTCTTCAAGAAGGAATTTCAAAGCTCTTATCTCAATGGCCAGGCCTGCAAATGGCTATTCAAAATGAATGGGGTGGCCAAGATTCTCCTCAAAAATCAAAGCAACTTTCCTTTGATATTCTTTCTTGTCTTTCTCAATCGAATGGTACATATCCTTTTCCCAATACACAATTTTTTACAATGATATTTAGTGCGGACTCGACTAATTCAAATTCATGCAGGTAGACTCTTACTTTATATTTGATCCGTCCTTTCATTTCAAATAAACGTGTTAATAATAATTTCACGTCGTTAGGAAAATAGTGGAAAATGTAGCATGACCAATTAATTTAAACTGATCTTAATAAAGATTTTTATACTGCTAGCGTATATATATATATATAACCTAAATGCTTGTATAAATGCTATTGTTTTTTTATATAGCAGAAACTATTGGTGTAGAGGATGTAGAGAATCTGATTTACGAAAGGTTGCTGCTGTCTTTCAACACTGACATTGATGATGGAAGTATTGAGAATTATTATTATTATTATTATTATTATTATTATTATTATTATTATTATTATTATTATTATTAGTATTATTATTATTATTACTTCAATTCTGATCAATATTTATAAAATACAATCAGGTTGCGGAGCAGTTAATGACTCTTCGTGAAGAATATGTTCATGGAAATCATCTATACACAACCACGAAATAATTGAGTAGTACAGTATTCCATCATTTTCTTCAAGTCTTTGGCCAAGAAATAAATTTTTGTATTTTAATTAAAGTATCTTGGTCGCATCTACTATTCATAACCCAAGAAAACTACTTCTGTCTCAATTTTTGAGGTACCATATATGCGAATTTCGAGGGTCAAACTTTAATTTGGACTCTTGAGTTAAATATAATATTTTTAAGCCTTTTTGAAATAAAATTTACATATTTGAAAACTATATAAAAAATATTATAAGTTACAATTATTAAAAATTTAAATTTAAAAGGAATACAAGAAAATTATGACCAAAGAAAAAATTCATTTGACTAATCTCTGTCAAATAAGAAAGCGGCAACTTCAATTGTTGCAGCATGAGGGACTTGCAAAATTTCAATCATGTAGTCAATATATCACACAATATCGAGAAAAAATTTCGTACATTCTTAAATTTCGTGTATATCGAGCTCCGTACATAAAGTATTCCATATTTATATAGGGTTAGCTAAATAGCTACATATATTTTAGGAGTGTGATGTTGACAGTCGTTAATGGCTAATGCTATGGATCGACTTGTAACTCATAAATCACACGAAAATAACTTTACCGTTACTTGAAGCCCCTTGAATTTCGTACATAGTTAAACTAAAATACATAGTACAAAAATGGAACGGACGGAGGACTTAGCTCTCACTACTAGACAACAACAAGCCTGCGTACCAAAACATTGTCCCTTCCGCCGTAAACTCCACGGCCATTACCACCCTTTGGTACCGTCACGACTAACTCTCCGTCCACAAACACCGCCGTAGCCAGCTCCGGCTTTGCCGATGCAGGCAACCTAAACCTCCACGTGTCCACCTTCAGCTGTTCCAAGAACAACTCCGCTTTGCCACCTTTGTCTCCATTTCTCACCACAATCTTCGTCACTCCAGGATGTATCTCCACTGCCTCAGCCCTCACATTACCAACGTCAATGGCGCTGTTGACATCACCGTGCACGCCGATTTCGGTCACGAAACGGAAGAATTCCGGGTTTTCTTCCACCTCCACATCCGCATCGGACCGAAACGGCAATTCAAGAACCTTGCCAAACACGTGAGGCAGTTTCTGAAGTTTTTTAATGGCGTTTCCTGCCATTACTGTATTTGAGACAAAGAATAAGAAGAAGAAGAGTTCGAATCAAATACCTTGGTAAATGGCTACGTTTTTTGTTGCATGGACAAAATATGGACCCTCACGCTCTAGTTTTGTAGGTTAGAAATGACGACATGAGAATAAAGTGACAAGAACCTAAATCTTGATAAGATTCACTATTGTGGGGCGGTGAAGAAATGGAATCATGTTAATGAATGAAAGGCAAGAGCTTTTTTTTTTCTTTCTTTCCCCTTTCATGATCATTTAGTGTTCGGAACACTCACTAATTCAGATTCGCGCCGCGTATTACCCTTAATTTCACACTGTATATGACGCCTTAAAGGATGAAATGTTCCTTAGCTGTCACGGGTTTCTTTGTCCTGAAAGTTCAAACCCGAGACCTACAATTAAAAGAGAAAGGGATTTTATTCATCGTGTCAGTCTCATGGTAGTTGTTTTACCAAAAACGTGATAAACCTTTCTTTAGGAGGTTTAATGAATGAAATGAGAGGTTAATCCTAGTTAAGCTTAATAACTGTCAGATATATGAATTTGATGATGGGCAGAATGAATCATAGTGCTGTAATAATAAATGCTAGGCAAAGATGCTGATGATGATTGATAATGAATACATAATTAAGTATGCGGATTAAATGCATGCAATGACAATAAATGTCATATTAAAGGATATCTCGTCCAAAATATCAAGTGATGAGAGTCAACTAACTCTTTGTCAGTAACACAGATGATAGGAAGTATGAGTGGAAAACAAGGCTCTTGGATTTTGTACTCCCTCCTATTTTTATTTATGTGAATCTATTTCTTTATTAGTTCGTGCCAAAAAGAATTATCACACTCCTAATAAGGAAACTTTCCAAATTTTCAGTTCCATTAATGCCCTTACTATTTCTCGTTTGAATTCCGTATCGGACCCACTAACTCTAAAAGTAAGTTACTACTCCCTCCGTTCCAATTTATGTGAACCTGTTTGACTGAGCACAAAGTTTAAGAAAAAATGAAGACTTTTGGAATTTGTGGTCCTAAACAAGTTAAAAAGGGGCTCAAAGTATTTGTGTGGTTATAAAAGCTTTTCATTAAGGGTAGAGTTGTAAGTTTATACTAAATTGTTTCCAAATTTAGAAAGGGTTCATTCTTTGTTGAACGGACCAAAAAGAAAATAGGTTCTAAACAGGGAGTACTACTTTTTCATTTTTTTTTGTGTTGAATAGTCAACATTTTTAAACTTACAATTTCAAATCTCTTATTGGCTTTTCTCTAAATCTTTCTGTTCTAAACCTGGAAACAGCCTCTCTACCCTTCGGGGTAGGGGTAAGGTCTGCGTACATATTACCCTCTCCAGACCCCACTTGTGGGATTATACTGGGTCGTTGTTGTTGTTGTATTGTTGGCTTTTTCAAACACTATCATAAGGAAACTGAGAATAATACCATAAGATAATGTGTGCTTTAAATAGATTTTAGTATTTAGGTAAATAAAGAGAGATCCAACTGTCAAGGGAATAAATACAGATACGATTAAAGTAATGAATATTAGAAATGTGTATACGTTTTTACAGGTGGGCATAGTTTGGATAGAAGTAAAAAAAGAAAAAAAAAATTAACCAAACTGAATTTTTTGGTTTTTTTAATAACGGTTCGGTGTTTGGTTTTAGTTTTCAAAAAAAATCTTGTTTGATTATCGATTTTAGGGTGAAAAAATATCGGATATTTCAAAATCTGAGAACTTTTATACTACATATTTGACCTTATATAAGCTTTAACCAACAAAACATGACATATGTCAATAATATATTTTTCAAACATTTCAAAAAGTATTTAATTTGTATATTAGACGATTTATTAAAGTTAAGTCGTGCGATGCACATTTAGCTCGATTGATTGCACATATGTTAATCGTGGTATTGATAGCATTCAAGCTACATTTATTTGCTCCCAAATCTGTAGAAATAACACCTGTTAGCCACTATAAAAGGCTGCTATTTAGAAATTAGCGAGTGCGTCCTGAATTTCAGTTTTTCTGTTTTATTTTAGAACAAAAATATCTTGACGTTACGACTTTTAGGGTGTGTTTGGTATGAAGGAAAATATTTTCCGTGGAAAATATTTTCCAAGAAAATGTTTTCTTGGAAAACAAGTAGCAATCTTATTCATTTTCCGGTGTTTGGTACACAAATTAAGGAAAATGTTTTCTCAAGAGTATTCTTTAATAATTTTGATACAATAAACATGATGCCTTACACTTCCGGACCAACAACATTCTGAACCCACAAATTTTATAAACTTCTGAACCGCAAAACATTAGAAACTGCGAAATTTCGAACCCGTAAACTTTGAAACATATAAACCTCCGAACTCATAACTTTGGAACTTGTACAATTTTGAACCTGTAAATCGAAAGATGAAAAAAGTAAAATTGAATATATATATATATATATATATAAATTCGGGAGGGGGCAGGTGGGGTGGGGGTGCAGAGAAAAAAAATCAGAATTTTAGAAATTACAAAAAAAAATTGTGCGAGGGTGGGGTGGTGGGGGGTGTAAAAAAACAAAAAACAGAAAATTAAAATTACAAAAAAAAAGGTAATTTTTTTTGGGGGAGGGGGATGGCTGGGTGGGGGTAGTAGGGTAGGTGGTGACCGGAAAAAAACTTTTGGAGAGAGGGCATGGGGTGGGGTTAGGTGGGTTGGGTGTGGCGTGGGTTGGTGAGGGTATGGAATAAGGTGGGGAAGCTTGAGAAGGAGTTTTGGAAAATGTTTTTCCTTGTCTTGATAGGGAAAACATTTTCCTCTAATCGGAGGAAAATGAATTGATGAGGAAAATGTTTTTCAAAACATTTAAGCCAACCAAACATGGTAAAATTAAAAAATATTTTCTGGAAAATGTTTTCCTTCATACCAAACACACTCTTAGTTTAAATTTTCATGACAAAATAAGTACTGACTAATCTCTAAATAACATCTCTGAGAATGGCTATCCGTGCACTTGCCCCCGCTGCGATGGATTTGTTACTTAATTGGTCGTTGCGCTAAAACTCTTGTCGCTCATAGTTGCTCTTTTGCGAGGCAAAATTCGCAAATAGCCATTTTTCAGCCCCTATAGTTGAAAAATAGCCAATGTCATGGATATATATTACTATTGTTATGGAGTTCACCTGTAAATTTTTGAAATTCACGATAGTTGCTATTTTTTAATTACAGGGCTGAAAAGTGGCTAGCCAGCAACATTACCACCTCTTTTGCCTCCATTTGGGCTATGAATTACTAAGATGATCTGCCTGGCCCATTAGGCCCTTAATGATGGAAAAACTACACAAATAGCCATTTTAGAGCTACTATTTAGGGATTAGTCAGTAGGGCTGTGCATTCGAATCGATTTATGATAAATCGAATTGATTATTTGTCATCGGTGTATCGATATCGGTTCATCAATTTATCGATTTCGATTTCGAAATTTTCCTTATCGAGTTATCGATTTCGATTTCGATTTTGTCCTCTTCGGTTATCGGTTTATCGATAAACCGATAAGATATACTAAAAAGACAAATATACTCTTATTGTATAATACCATTTCCTTTACCCTAAGTCTTTAACCCTATTATTTTCTCTACCCATTATTCAGTGCCGCTTTTACCTTTCTCCCTCTCTCCCGCGAACTGTAAACCCAGCACAGAAAGTGAACTCCGGCGTACTCCGGCGAACTCCGGCGTACGTTTCTGCTGCAAAAGCACAAGAAACAACTCCTTGACAAACAGATTCCAACATCGCCTTTGCACTGTCAATGACTTCAAAACCTCGAAGGCTCGGATTATTTGCTGGTGAGTCCTTTTCTGCTGTGTTTGATGGGGTCGAGTCGATTAGCACTGATCCATCACAGCCCTATTATAATGCCAGAACGAAAATGTTAACCAAGTACAGAGTAAATAGTCAATATGCTGGATGTATAATGTCTTAGCCCTTCTTATATGGTTTTTAATCTTAAGTTAGTAGCCTTAGATATCTTATATTCTTAATGGAAACAGAATTAGCCGTGATGATGTTTTTTTTTTTTTTATACTGTTGAAGTGTTGGTGGTATACATTTGATCCCTTACTTTAGTTTCGTTGCATGTGCTTGTTGACACAATTTTTATGTTATAAACAGTGTTCGTCTTATTTTAGCTTCTTTTTGTCCATATTAGTGAGGCGTGTTTATAGCGATATACTTTCCGTGGAATCCCGCAAATTTTCTTATTGGTGTAATCGATAACCGAATTGATAAGCCCCAAAAATCGTTAAATCGAAATCGAAAAAATCGAAACCTTATTGAAACGATAACAATAGGCATATGTACAAATCGATAATCGATAAGTAATTATCGATAATGGCCAAATCGAATCGATAAATCGAATGCACACCCCTATTAGTCAGTACCTATTTTGTCCTGGAAATTCAAACTAAAAATCTTAATTTCAGGACTCTGTGTCTCGAAAAGTTCAACTAAAAAACTGAAATTCAGGACTCATTAGCTAATTCCTAAATATTAGTCCTCCAGAATGGCTATCTTATGTCATTTCTACCTTATAATGATGGGAAGAATTAACCCAAATAGCAGCCTCCCCAATCGTTTAAACAAAAATTAGCCGGTAGAAGTATAATATATGCATATTTTATATATTATATGTGTATAATTATGTATAAACAATGTATAATCTATGTATATGGTTAGAAAAAGTAAACATTAAGTATGGCCGGCTATTTATGTAAAGATGTCACAATCCGAAATTCCACCTTCAGGCCGTGACTGTGTCTAATGTTGAACCCGCTAGACCAGCCAACGTGTGACACAACACTAACATAATAATGCGGAATTTAAAAGAATTAACTAGAAATAGTTTACCATCTTTAACAATGAAAGTAGATAAGTTTCAAAACTAAGAGAAATTAACAAAATACAATACGTCGACATAATCCCCAAAATCTGGAGTCACCAACTCACGAACATACTGAAAGATTACTAAATACAAAGTCTGAAGAAAATAATACATGAACTGTCTTAGAAACTAAGAGATAAACAAGACAGAATAGGAAAAATAGGGATAGAGGAGACGCCAAGGCCCACGAACGTCTGCGGGTCTACCTTGAAATCTTTGAGGTGGACTGAAGGCTACTCCCTCTAACAATGCCCACTGGGTCCAGCCGCGGGATCTGCACAACATAAAGAAGTGCAGGTGTAGCATCAGTACAAGCGACCTCATGTATTAAGTAAGTGCCGAGCCTAACCTCGGCCGATGTAGTGACGAGGCTA
The DNA here is from genome assembly GCF_000715075.1 of Nicotiana tabacum. Lineage (NCBI taxonomy): Eukaryota > Viridiplantae > Streptophyta > Magnoliopsida > Solanales > Solanaceae > Nicotiana > Nicotiana tabacum. Next base: position 1,173,570 of record NC_134100.1, read on the forward strand.
GACTTGACCTACCAAAAGTAACCTGTGCAGATATATGCAATAAAAGGAAATATACAGAATAGGAATAAACAGATAAGCATGGGATACAGGAGCAGTTAATGGGGTAGCAAGTGAGATAAATCAGTCAATTAAGCATATAGGAGCAAACAAGAAAGGCAAGTTAACAAAAATGTTAATGAAACAAGTATAAATGCCAAGAAGATAAATAATGGCACGGCATCACCCTTCGTGCTTTTACTCTCTTCCTCACAATGCAATGTACATGTAAAATGGTATAAATCATGGCACGGCATCACCCTTCGTGTTTTTACTCTCTTTCTCATGATACCATGTATAATGTATGGCAATGTAAATCATGGCACGGCATTACCCTTCGTGCCTTTACTCTCTTTCTCGCTATACAATATATGATGTAATCAATGTGAATCATGGCACGACATCGCCCTTCGTGCTTTACACTCTTCCTTACCAAAACAATGACAAATATCAAATGGCAAGGAATGCAGCATAGTGGAAAATATAAGTCATAATCACCCGGCATGGGGGAAAATATCAGTCAATATCATAACAATTGTCCGACAAGGGTCTCATCTATAACCAATCTTTTCAAGTATATAATTTACAATTGGGTCCTCAATCGAACCATTACATCACAAGTTCCTCAACAAGGATTTTCAACAACAATCAACTTCCAAGTAGAAAAAATTTCATAATTCAATGAGTATGGAAATAATAACAAGAATTTCATCAAACATAGACTCACGGGCATGCTTGACACACAATACATAGGTACTTGTCACCTTACCTATGCATTGAACATGACAAACACTTAGCACATAGCACACAATACTTATTCCCTCACCAAAGTTAGGCAAGACACTTACCTCGGGTCCAAAATAAGCAATCCAAGCCTCTAACACCGCCTTTCCTTTGGAATTCAACTCCGAAACAACGATATCTAGACGTAATTAACTTAATAACATCAATAATGACTCACTAATACAATCACATAGCCTAAATATACATTTCCTAGCATTCTTCCAAAAATACCAAAATTCGACCCCGGGCCCGCTTGGTCCAAACACGAGGCTCGAACCAAAACCCGATCACCCATTCCCTCACGAGTTTAAATATATGATTTGTTTTGAAATCCGACCCCAAAATAAGGTTGAATTACCCAAAATCCCATAAACCCTAACTCTACCCAAAACCCTAATTTCTACTTTGATTTTAAGATTTTAGGCCTAGATTCTAGTGTTTGATGATGAAATTAGAAGGAAAATAGAGTTAGAATTGATTACCTATGAGGATATGGTGATGGAGCTCTTCAGAAATGGCCAAAGGGGGTGTGGGGAAGAAGAAGATGGTGGAAGGAGGTGAAATCCCGTAATGGGTTCTGTTTTGGGTATTTAAAATAACTGGGTGAAATTTGTTCAGTGCGATCGCGGAGAAGCTGGGTTTCACTCTCTGCGATCGCGGAGAAGCTGGGCGGCACTCTATGCAATCGCGGATAGAAGAATGCGATCGCGGAGCTTCAGGACTTCCTATATACCCTGCGATCGCATAAGGCATCAGGCCCCTCCCCCACACTCAACTCTATGCGATCGCAGCTCTACCTATGCGATCGCATAGACTAAGCTACCAGACACCAAAAAACTCAAGAAACACCAGGTTTTTCATACTTTTTACAACCCGTTAGCTACCCGAAACTCACCCGAGCTCTCGGGGCTCAAAACCAAAAGCACACACGACTCCCAAATCATCCTACGAACTTATTCAAGCATTCAAATCACCAAAATATCATCAAAATCAAGGAATTAAACCTCAAAACTCATAGAATTTTCTTAAAGCTTCATAAGGCTCAATTATTCCGATTTTGATTCGAAACACGTCATTTCGAGTCCGTTTTACACCAAACTTTACAGATAACTCACATAACGTATATTAAACTTGTTCTGGGCTCCGAAACCATAATACGGGCCCGGTAGCACGGTTTTCACATTAATTATCATTTTCAATTTTTTTTATATTTTTCAGAAAATAATTTTCTTTAAAAATTTATTTCTCGGGCTTGGGACCTCGGAATTCGATTCCGGGCATATGCCCGAGTCCCATATTTTCTTACGGACCCTCCGAGACCGTCAAATTACGGGTCCGGTCCGTTTACCAAAAATGTTGACCAAAGTCAACTTTAATCAATTAATTATTATAAAATCAACTTTTCATCAAGTTTTCTCATAAAGGCTTCCCGGCTTCGCGCCCGGGCTGCACACGCATATTGAGGTGAGACTAACGGAGGCTTTCAAGGCCTCGAAACACAAATTTAATTAAATTAACATAAGATGACCTTTTGGGTCATCACAAAAGATCTCTAATGATGGTGGCTGATAAGCCCAACAGATGCCTAGCCTTTGCAAACTAAGGACCAATAGTTTGGAAAACCAAAGTTAAGGATTCAATTCCTTGATCATGGGGCAACTAAAATCATAGTATTATGTAGATTAATTTATATTTGCTGAAATCATGAAATCAGTGGATCATGCCATGACTTAGCTGTGTTTAAGAGATCATTTTTTGATATTTAACAAAGTTGGTGTACTACTCCCTCCGTTTAATTTTATGTGGCATAATTTAACTTTTTACAGAATTTAAGAAATATAAGGAATATGAAATTTTTGATCTAAAATAAACCATTAATATTTGTATTAAAATAAGCCATTAATATTTGTATGAATATACTCATCTTATAAACGGTAAAATAAAAAATTTAAAATTAAATTATTTATGAACTTGCATTATTCGAGGAAAGGGGGAAAATGAAAGAAAGGCTACCATTCTATGAAAGAGTCTTGTTATGGTTTACTTTATTCCACCATAGTTAAGGTTACCATTGTCTAATTATAATAAGAATACATTAGTTCATCCATCTTCATTCCAAACAAAAGCTAACATCTTCATTAAGTGACTGTAACTGCTATGGTTTACAGTCAATAGTTCTTAATCAACCCATTTGTTAATTATTAATTAATATTAATTAATTAATTATTATATCATGTCTTTCTTTATGAATCTCATGATTTTCAGGACACGAATCTTACTCTAGGATCAAAATAAAAGGTAAAAGACTCTTTACTGGTAATTAAACCCACTAATCATTATATCTTTTTTACCATGTTCAATTTGTAGAATGGAAATATTCGAATCTGGTCCTTATGACATATATGCATCTAGGGGTGGGCATATATCGGGTAAAACCGATAACCCGAACCGTTAATTCTTTATTGGGTTATCGGTATTGGGTTAACGGTTCGGTAACGGGTTAAATTTTTTTTTATTGGGTTATCGGTTCGGGCTCGGTTTGCATTTTTGTTATTGGGTAAAAACCGATAACCCAATAAGAATGATGTAATTTACTAATTTACCCTTAAGTATATACTAGGGTTATTTATTTTCCTAATTCCCTCTTCACTCTTCAGTCTTCAGTCGTTTGTCTCTCAGTTCTCATTCTTGTTTCCGTCGCAGCCCCCAAGAGTCAAGACGCAAGACTCACCACCAGTTCTCTGCCAGACATCAGTAGATACTGCACAGAAGTGGGAGCGTGCTTTTGTTAAGAAACAACAAAAGTTGGCAGTTTGCACGTTCTGGCAGTTTGATTTCTTTGTTTTATATATTGCAAATTTTTTTAGTTTTATGTTATCGGGTAAACCGATAACCGAACCGATAACGATATATAACTGATTAACCGATAACCGATAACCAATATCTTATCGGTTTGGTTATCGGGTTATGATATTTGTAAACTGATAACCGATAGGCAAAACCGATAATGTTCAAAACCGAACCGAACCGACCGATGTCCACCCCTATATGCATCCCATCCCCATGTATAGTAAGAGTCTTTCCAACAAGGAACTTCACTATCGTATAGTTGACTCGAGTAGAATGCCCTCTTAGCAATAGTATCTGTAACCGCATAGAAGTAAAATTCTAGGTACGAAGAGTTTCCCTTAATGAGCCTTACGACGTGCAAATTTGGATTAGTCGAATCAGTGTGTCCCAAAAACCAGACGACTAAAATTCTTGGTACGAAGAGTTTCCCTTAATGAGCCTTACGACATGCAAATTTGGATTAGTCGAACCAGTGTGTCCCAAAAACCAGACGACTAAACAAAAAAAAGGTGTTACACTTTATTCCACCATAGTTAAGGTTAATTACCCTTGTCTAATTACAATAAGAGTTAAAAGATCCATCTCCTACTTGGGATGTGCTTGTTGATCTTGTACATTTCTTGGAATGTAAGAAGAAGATAAATCACCAGACCTTTTCCTCAACATCTGCCTTATCCCATCAGCTACACAAATTGCAGGATTAGAGTTATATTTTCTACAAAATGACATGTGAGCCTTCACTGCTTCTTCCATCACAAGAAAATATTGATTATTATTATTATTATTATTATTATTTTTCCCTCTTTCAACTTCATCTCTAACAGCTTCTGAGCACAACCCACACAACCATTTTCCCTTGAAATTGGCCTTCACTTCATTAATATAATCTTGTGTGCAATCTTCTTTTAGACCACAACACTCACACTTAGCCAATTCTATGTCCATTTTCTTGAATCAAAACCAAGACTTTCTTTGCTAGCTAATCCTTTTTTTTTTTTTGGGAATTATTTTATGGGGAGCAAAGGGAAAAGGTGGGAGGAGAAAGGAGGAGGAAGTGAGAACTTATAGTGCATTTTTTTGGAACGGAAGATCAGGTTTTGTAGTCCATTGCGGATGTTATTTTAGTTATATAGCCATTTTCGATTAACACGGGCAGCCCGAAGCACTAAGCTCTCGCTGTGCACGTGATCTGGGCATGAGCGAAGTTATGTTGGCTCAAGAGTTGTCAACTGACAACCCTTCACCGACAAATTATACTACGTATAAGGTAAAATATTGTTTGTTATTGGTTAAAAAAGATTTTGAACCCCCTGCATAGCCCATTGGCAAAGGGTGTTCAAAATTTGAACACCCTTGTTAAATTTTCTGGCTTCGCCACTGTTTGGGGAAAGGCCGAACCACAAGGGTCTATAGTATGCAACTTTATCCTACACAAGAGGTTGTTTTCACGGCTCGAAACCGGCCCGTAAGCCCCTGATCACATGACAATAACTTTACCAATTACACCAAGGCTCCCCTTCAAAAGATTAACAGAGGAAATCTATAAAATAAATACATGAAATTTTTGCAAGATAGTTTTTTTTAAAATTCAAATTGTAAGTGGAGATAAAAAATCATTTCCGACTTAGGAAGAAAATGCATAAATTTTCTCCATGTTCTAAGGGACATAGGGCAGTGGAAAATGAGACAATTGGGAATTTGGTCTTGGATGGGCCACTAAGGTGCGGCCCTTTTTTATAATTTAAACCAATGATTAATGTGATTTTCAACTTGCTTTTGTCATTTTCTATTTAATTGTTAGTTGTTACTTTAGGTGCAGTTTCTGCTTTTGGCTTGAAAGACAGTTACTTTCGGTTGAAATGGATTTAGAGCCCGTTTGGATGAGCTTGTTTTAAGTGGCTTTTAATTCAAAATAGTTTTTAAGCTATAAGTTAGGAATTTTAATTTTTGGTTTTTGGCTTGTTTTTGTTATTTTAACTTAAAAACACTTTTTTACTTTATCCAAACACTACAAAATGACTTAAAAGCTATTTTTGCTTTAAAGCACTTAAAATAAGTCAATCCAAATGGGCTCTTATTTGGCTTCATTTGGATTTTTCTGGCTTGGTCTCAGTCATGTTATCCTGATTCCATGCATGCATCTGTTGACCATTCAGGCTTATCTTTTTTGCATATTTGACTAAATCAGAGGCAGAGTATAAAAATTTATGAGTTTTGAATTTGCAATAAATTCATAGAAATTATTTAGTACAAGAGATAAGGATAATAATGTCGGAATAGAATTTGGAATTATATTTATTTCATAGATACTAGCTAATTCCAGGAGACGTTTTATACTAAAATGGTAGATTAGCTATTTCATATTGAAGATGGAATAGTTAATCCCATAGGGCAGCCAGGTGCATTAAGCTCTCGTTATGCGCGGGGTCCGGGGAAGGACCGGACCACAAGGGTCTATAATACAGAGCCTTACCCTGTATTTCTGCAAGAGACTGTTTTCACGGCTTGAACCCGTGACCTCCTGATCACATGACAGCAACTTTACCAGTTACGCCAAGGCTCCTCTTGAAAGTATGAAATCCTAGTTTATCATACCATTATACCAAACGACCTCATAATGTATTAAATATTTATATACATTTAATAAACTTCTTCATATAAATACAAATCTAAGCATAATCATCTGTCTAAACTAATATTGTTAAGTCAACATCACATCTAAACTGATCTTTTTTTCTTCTGGCCATGTGTCACCCTAGATATCAATAATGGTGTATACAAAAACAATAATACCAAACTTTTCCTTCCATTTCCTGTACCAAATGCCATATTGTAGAAGTAACAATAAAACTGTCCCTTCTTTAATAAAAGAAGAAACAATAAAAATTGGTACCAACAAAGTAAATATTGTTATGAAACAATAAAAGAAAAAGAATAATATTGCAGAGAAAGAGAGAGAGAATTCTTATTAAATTGGGATGATTTACAATGGAAACCCCCCCCCCCTCTATTTATAGGCGAAAAGTAACTTAACCACCAAGTAACAAACTCTAGAATCTTTCTAGAATATAGACATTCACCATAAATAGAATTCTATTTATAACACTCCCCCTTGAATGTCTATTCAACAAATAATGTGCCTCGTTTAAACCTTAACTAAAATAAAACCCAATGGAAAAAAATTCTAGAAAAGGAAAAAGTACACATGTTTAGAAATGCATCTTTTGGTTGCCTCGTTAAAAACCTTGCAAGGAAAACCCAGTGGGACAAAATCTTGTAAGGGAAAAAAAGTGCAACGCGCATTAACTTCCCCTGATGAGAGCATCAATTCACATCCTTGAGCCTTCGCATCACAATCTTGTGTATTAGCTTCTTGAAGGTTGATGTTGATAGAGATTTTGTGAACAAATCAGCCATATTATCACTTGAATAAATATGTTGCACCTTGAAATCATCATTCTTGTATATATATAATGCCTTTATATAATGTCGTGGAATAGCCTTTTCAGTGTCTCCATAGATGGAATAATTCTCACTATCACATTATCATGCTAATAGTTATAGCAAGATACATATGTGCATAAATTGTACGTAGGATGTAGTACTTCATGACCAAGAATTTTATATGCTTTTAGCAATATCCTTCAAGAATTGTCATATAAATCATATAATAGACTTTAATTAGATGCATATCAAGTTTTCATGTTATACTAGACAAATAAGATATCGAAAACTGATTGTATATATCATTGACTTTATATTTTCAAGTGTTTGAACTTTATGTCCAAATACTTGTCTTTCATATGAAACCAATTCTGTTTGAATTGCGTCTCTTCTATTTGGCCAATATTTTTTTGGGTTTGTATTAACTTAAGATCCTCATCGATACTTAGCGCTATGAAAGATGTCGCCGACGAACATTTTATATCGGTTCCAATATTATCTTTTTCATAAAAACATAACATAGAGATCTCTTCATTCATATTTTCAGGTACCTGAACCTCTCTTGAGATTTATGAAGTGTTATGTCATGTGATCTTCTAGATCACTTGCCTCCTTTATTATGATCATTTTGATCATTTGCTCATCTTCTTTATCAAGAAGTGTATTTGAAACCGATCTGTCTATACGCTTTAAGCGTGCTATACACTTTGTCTTTATAGGACTTATTCTAAATATGAGCATTTTCAGTGAGAATATAGTTACTTTCTTTGGGTCAGCAAATGCGCCTGGCATGCTTTGCAATATATTGCAGATGAATTATATTTTTATGAACTTCAAGTTCATATTATCTTATTCGAGGATCTAGATGGACAAATGATAATTCTTTCCACGTAACTTTTTCTCAATTGTTTATCATGTCTCTCCCTCATGTTAGAAAAACTAATTTTCTTCCTCAATTTTGGGAATCCATCTTTGTGCGTTATGGTGTTAATCAAAATATACACCGCACATCAATAATAATAAGATGAAATTATTTGGTTCCTGGCCCTGAACCACTTGTGAGGGGAGAATGTAATATACTTTTGTATATAATGTATATCAAACTGATATAAACAACTTAGTTCTCATAAGTAATAGTTTAGCTATTAAGTGGAGGCACTCAATAAATCATTTTGCTAAATCAATTGTGATATAACCAACTTATCAAGATAATGTCTTGAATAGAAAATCTGGAAATTATGCTCTAAATTAATTTTTTTTTCCCTTGCTTGACTTTGAGATCTGCATTCTTTCTTTCTAAAGTCCCTATTAATCCAGAAAATGAATGCTACTAAGAAATAAAATAAGCATCTCGGGATATTTTAACAAAAATCATAATAGTAGCATAGAGTGAATTTTGAAGAACATGTTTTCTAGGACATAGGTTATTATTCTGCTTTCCATCAATTTCGTATTTCATATATTGCTGTTATTTTATTATGACTCTATTAATGGTACTAATATATCGTTTCTTATTGTCTTCTTGAGCCGAGGGTCTCCTGGAAATAGCCTCTCTGCCCCTCTGGGTATGAGTAAGGTCTGTGTACATATTACCCTCCTCAGACCCCACTAATAAAATTATACTGAGCCATTATTGTTGTTGTTGTTATTGTTGTATGTTTTCTAGGACATAATAATAACAATTATCAATCTAATCATACACTTCATGAACTCAACCAACAATAACAACCAAATTGAAGTCAAAAGTTTAGAGCATTAGATCAACCTGGTGATCAAAGATACTACAACTATGTATCGTTTCATAATATATCATATAATATTATATTGTACTATATCATTGGATAAATTGTATTGTTTGTCGTCATTTTATGTGAAGAATAAATTAACAATATTATAAAGAAAAAGCAAGGTACGAGGTAAAATTATTATATAAAAAGGTAGAGTAAAGGATAAAATAGGATTATTTAATAACAAGGAAAGGCAAGATGAGATAAAAAATAAGGTAGCGACGCAATCACACCAAATCGATCGTTCCATAAAGTAATATTTTTTATCACTACGTAACGATGGATTTAACATACGATATAATAAAATTTAAGTGACAATCAAAACAAACATTCCATTTAAAATAATAATACAATACAACAAGTAACAACCATCCAAACAAGAGAGAAAGAAGAAAAAGAAAAACCCAATTGAAATTAAACCCCTAAACGTAAAAGCCCTAATTTTTCGACAAATTCCTAATATCAACAGAGTAAAGGAGAGATTGCAGTAAAGGAACCTGTGTATAAATCCCTTTGATTGTGAAACCCTGAAATTTACACCAAAATTCGTGATGACAATTCACAATATATATATATATATATATATATATATATATATATATATATATATATATATATTTACTAATCTGATGGAAGTTACGAAACAGGTGAATGAGATCGAGTAGAGAAAATATAATACGAAAAATAAATTTTTATTTTTACTTTTCACTTTACGTATATCAAGAGAAGATAAATCTTTTTTTCTGTTATACCCACAATATTTATTACTCATTTCAAGTCACTTTCTCAAATCCAATAAAATATGCATCAATTAATATGTGTATCATGATAAATTATGCACTTCATTTATTATTTCTTAAGGGGTGTGAAAAGTCAAAACGTGCCCAGTAAAAATGAACGGGGTTATGATTTTTTCTTAATTGGGGTTGAGAATATATAGCCATATTTTCAGTGTATTTTGGTAGATCGCATGGACCATTGCTTTTGGTTATACTAGACGTGGTTAATAAGCCACAGGCCCAACTGTGTTTAATGTAGAGAATTTTTCATAAAGCACCATCTTTTAGGCCTAAATAGCCATTTATAGATATCATTTGCTATATTACGTGTTATAGATATCATTTATGTTTTTATACAATGTATTTCATGTATTTAAGATGTTGTAGTCAATAATACAACAAAAAGAAATAGGCGTAACAACAGGAATGCCAGCTAATGTAGATATGTATTTACCTGTATTTAAGTGTATTTAACCTTAAATGTAGTAACGTAACTGCGCAATATCTGAAAGGTTAAACGGAAGGAAATCAAATCACACGATTCTCTCCTAATTTTACTCAACTCAAATAATCCATCATTAATCTGTATTCTGCACTAAGAAAGAAACCCAGAAACGTGAAAAAAAACTAAAATACAGAGCAACAGCTGATCGATTTTCTTCCATTCTCTTCTCCTCCTTTTCGATTGATACAAATTATATACAAGCGAAGGTATAACTACTCCATACATATGGCATGTTTAACAGTTTTGTTGCGTCATTCTGACAAGTGGAGCGATGAGGGCAATTACATCGACTTTTCAATTGAGGGAATATTGATAAAGGAGTATGCCTCCTTTAATAATCAGGTTGCTTCAATTTCTAATCAACTGGGCATCGATTTGAGCTCAAAGATGATTAAAATACAATACAAAGTAGAGGAAAATTCCACGCCAATGAAAATACACAATGATATGGGTTACAGAGTATATGTAGAATTGAAAAAGGAGAATAGAGAATTTGGGATGTATCCTTTATGCATAACAGCTATCGAAAAAGATCTTATATCCGGAGGCAGTTTAAATCAAGGGGATATTGTGCTAATAGATGAAGCAGTTCAAAGGTGCGAGTCTGATACAGATGATACAATGGCTCTAGATGTTTTCAATTCAGGTGAAGCGATCGGAGTGTTCGAAATCCACAAAGATTTGATAATTTCAAGAACTGATCAAAAGTAGGTTTTTGCTAGACAAGTTTATAAGAATAAGGCTACATTGAAAGAGGTGATGGAGAATTATGCTATAGCTCAAAGGTTTCAATTCCGGGTTGACAGGTCTAATGCTGTAAGGTTTGTACGTATTCAAAAAAAAATTCCATTGAATGTTCAATCACTAGATGGTGCTGTAAGTATTACTTTTTGTATTTATGTGTATTTGTGTATTCTCAACATCGTGATCACATTTGAAGTAAACATGTGTGTGTTAAGGGTCCTTAAATACATATATCGAAATGTATGTTACTGATATAAAAAGACAACAGTGATGTTTGGAGACTTGCCATGTTGCGATATTTCAATTTTCAGAAAAGTTCCATTATTTTTCTCTAAGCTGAACTGCTGGAGGAACAAATACTAAGAGCAAGAAAGCTTTTTGGGTTACTGAAGGCGGTAGTAACATAGACTTCCCAGTGCTAAAGTAAATAAATTCTGTACATCTTATGAAGAAATGGCTTCTCGTTCTCTTTAGGTTCTATTCAATGTGTCTTTTCTGTTAAGGCCATGTGATTGCTATATGAATTTTCACAAAAATTTTCATACTCGTTTTACTGATACATATGATGTTTTATGCTGATATAAAAACATAACAGTGATTCTAATATAATGTAGAATGGTTAATTGTTTACAGCTATGCATTGTTATGTATTTCAGAAGATTGTCAATGAAGGTTTAAGGCTTCAAGCATTAACAAATCAGAACTATTCAAGGTGAGAGAATTTAATGATAACCATACACGTCCGCTGAAGGACAAGGTGTATGAGCAGCGGCAGGCTAGTAGCAGCCTTATCGGTGGTATGATAAGACCTAAGCTTACAAACTATAAGAGGAAATACACGCCAAGAGATATTATTGATGATATGAAATCAGATTTAGGTGTGGATGTTCGCTATATATTGGCGTGGAGGGCTAAAGAAAAGGCAATAATTTCCTCGAAGAAGTTAGAAAGATGTTTGGACGTTGGAATTGTAGTAACCGCAAAGAAGCTACACATACATACACGACTCTTGGGAAAAAATACCAGAAGATGCTGACTTTGAATGAGGGATTGTCTACACGTATAACTGTAAGTTATATTTTAATGTAATTGCTTGATATATCTTAATTGTTTTCTGAATTAACGAAATGGATACAACTGAATAAAATTAGTTTTAATTATTAATACAGTCTGGCATGTTTTTAATACATATGAATACATATATTCTAAAAATCATGAAAGACAGATTTTTCCATACATCTGTGTTAATTTAACTAAAAACTGGATGGCACCATCTTTTAGAATACATCAGAATACGAGGAACAAAGTTGTATGTCAAAGAAACTTTAATGCTTAATGTCAATATATATGATTCTAGTGGATCTGTTTGCATAATCTTGCATAAAGTAGGAACATGAGAGTTTCTATAGTTTCATTACATTATATGTAATGTTTGCATCATGGATACAATATATGATGTATTCGTATATATGCAAATATTTCAGTTGTGTGTAACTTATTAATTCAGCAATATACATTTGTTAATGCTCAAAAACTTATATTTCTATTTTAAAATATAGGTGGTACCATCAACTGAATACTTACATACGGTTAACGATGGTGGGAGAAACTACACGGTATGCTTGTTAGAGAGAAAATGTGTTTGTGGGAGGTTCCAAGTTGATGAATTGCCATGCCCACATGCTTGGGCTGTATTGGAGAGCAAGTTTCTAATGCCAGAAAAATATTGCTCTAACTATTATAAACCAAATATAATTGTATTGACATACGGTGTGCCAGTGATCCCGCTACCGGACAGAAATGACTGGAATATACCACAACATGTTGCAGATGAGGTTGTACTACCTCCCAAATGGAAAAGATCTCCTGGAAGGCCAAAAAAGAAGCGAGATAAAACTTTAAGTGAATTGCTACAGCCAAAAAATCAAGATTCATGTAGCATATGTGGTCAGGGAGGACATAACAAGCGAACTTGTAGAAATGCTCCCCGTAATAAATAGTTTACAATTTGACATGTATTGGTGCTTGAACGATTTGTTAATGACATTGTCAAGTATTATATTCTGAAATGGATTGCGTGAATTTTTTTCTGAAACATATCGTTGAAGTATTTTTATACAGTAAATGTTTTATGAAATATATAGTTGAGTATAACTGAGTATAGATGATTAATTAGCGTAAATATGACTGCATAAATATTATAATAATTGACTACGTACAACCTGTGGAATACAAATGAAATGACGTTATATAATATGTATTTTCTGAACTTGAAAGGTATATGTGAATATATGCTGCTGAATACAACTGAATACCTCTTAATTTGACAGCTAAATACAGTTGAATATACCTGAATACACTGACTAATACAACTAAATACAACTGAAATTAACAGCTAAATATAGTCGAATACAACTGAATACAACATAATAATATACTTAAATACAACTGAAAACAGAAAGAATGAATACATCTGAATTAATTCTGCTTACTACAACTGAGTATATCTGCGTTTAACAGCTAAATACAGTTGAATACATCTGAACCCAGAAAGAGATACAACTGAGTTCTTTTATAAACAGCTTTCTTTGACAGTAACATGTTTATTGCATACAACATGTGCAAGCAAAGTTAGTTTGCATTAATACATACTTGACTCCTGTAAGATAAATATCTATCAACAGATCAAATGCGTCTATACCCCAATGATATTCAGAATAGCACCCACTCTCTACTAAGTCAAAATGTAGCCTTGGTATAGTTGCACTATTCTTCTCAGATGAAAAAATAAAGGTGTGTATGAAATACAACAAAGATATCTTCAAGGCATCACCATCATTGTAGGGACCCCATTTCTTGCCATCGAAGCATTGTATCAAATGTTTCTTCTTTACAATATTAACACCCCCAAAGTAAGTCTCAATAAGCCGGTTAGGAGTAGTTGCACTAAACTCAAAATCTTCATCTTTACCTACACATTTGAGGCCAGTCACAAGCCGCAAACTCCCTTAATGTGAAATGTAATTCATTACTATTGACGTGTACTGCAAATACATTGTTAGGAGTGCCGTCTAACTGGAGAGCCATGAAGCATCTGAAGAGTTGATGTTGAACATCACAACGCTTCATTTGAGGAAATGATCCAAAGCATGTATTGCCGAATTGTTGGTACTGAACGGGAGTAAGCTTATCTTTTAGCTGGGAGACTATATCAGTGTTAGTGTAAGCACTAATATGGGGTGCTAATTTTGGCTGGTGTTTCACAAAAAAATTAATTCCCTACAATTAACAATAAAAGATACATGTTAATACAATTGAATAAATTGCAAACACTTACAGAATACTAAATATAGTGACAAGGCTAAATATGAATACATATGAATACAAGTAAAACTTAAATTAAAATTGAACAGTTAGAAACTACCAAAATACACATGAATACATATAGATACCATATAAAAAACAGAATACAATATACCAAAAAGTACAAAAATACAACCCGATACATATGAATACAACATCATACATGTGAAAAGGATTGAATACAATATACCAAAGCTTGACATGCTTGATTTTAATAAAAATGCAAAGCAAGTGATCAAGAAATTCCTAATTAGCGAGTTGTTCTGCAATTTTTCTATCATAGAGCAGCTAACTAAAGATTCCTTAAAACCAATCCTTCTCAATTGCACAGGTAATTCTCTTGGAAAGCTATTACACAATAAGTAAAGAGTACTTTGTATAAGGCAAGAAGTTAAGAGTACAAAGTTAGCAACAATCTTCCACTCACAAAGTGAGGTTTCTTTCCCAGTAAATGCAGATGTCTACAATATGTTTCAGGAGCTAACACAACTATCGTTATTAATTGCTTAGCAGACGAAAAATTTATGAGTTTAATCTAGGTAGAATATCCAAAAGAAACCTTCATGGTCCATATAGCTTTAAAATTCTGAAAGCAACCAGCTGATTATCAAAAATATTGACCAGGACACGATGCTATACACATATAGGGTGCCAAACTAATTACTCTATCAAATCACATTCTGGTTTGGCAAGACTAGGCCTTTCTGATGGACAAAGTCATGTCTCAACAACGACATGTTCAATAGCTCCACTGGACTAAATATCTCTACATGTGTTCATAGTATTTGACGAGTTAAGATGGCACATAAAATAGAATACACATGAATACATATAGATACTATAGAAGAAATAGAATACAGTATACCAAAAAGTAAAAAAATACAACAAGATACATATGAATACAACATCATTAAAAAGAATTGAATACAGTATACCAAAATGTACAAAAATACAGTCAGATACATATGAATACAACATCATACATGTATAAGATTTAATACATTATAAATAAAGTACAAAAATACAACTACTTACATATGAATACAACATCATATGATTGAATACTTATGAATACAAATAAGTTTATTTGAATGCATATTGATACAAATAGCAATTACCTTTTGGATTTGTGAATCTTTCATAGGTTTTTTCCTCTTTGAGCCAACTGGATTTTTGGTTTCTTTTGAAGATTTATCAACTTCGACTTCTTTCAACTTGCCATTGTGTAATTTAGTTCTTCTCTCATCAACTGCGGATGCTGATAAACCTGCAAAATCTGACTCCGCTTGAGTTATTTGCAACGAGACACTTTTGATATTCATTACATAACAGACACTTTTGATAGGAGCATTTTTGTCATACCTTTTTTTTTTTTTTATAAATTTTGATACCTCAAACTCAAAATGCTAAACATTTAATAACGAAGGAAAACAATTTCTAAATGATATTTTGTTTTTACTTTTTTTTAAGGGTTTTGATCATCCTAAATCATAAATCCTAAGCATAAATCTTCAATCAAGATGTTTGTACTTTATCCGATCTTAGTACCTTCAGTTTATTGGACTTGGCATGTTTATTCTAAAACTAGTATTAGGGTACGCGCTTTGCGCGTGTACTCATATCAGTAAATATAAAATTCTAAAATTATATAAATATTATTAAATTATGTATAGCTGACGTGGAATTGTTAAGTATTTTTTCGAGAGTATTTCTAAAATTTGATGCTGAGTTAATGAATATAATAATTATGAATACTGGGATAATTTATATGTAATTATAGTTTTTTAGAATGTCTATTTATATTTTGTATACGTAATTTTTATAGAAGGAATACTTGATTAAAGAGTAATGGACATATTATTATATATCCAAATATCAAATATAATATTTCACGAACTTTTTGTTTAAATTTCTTAGAAAATTATTCGAATAGAATACCAAAACCAATCTAATTATATAGCTTGAGTTTTATATATACCCTTTTGTTGATATGAAGTCTTTTATTGTTTTAATATCGTTACCTTTTGCATCACAAACTTAAAGCTAAATGAGCTGAAAGCGATTATTAACAAAAATCCATCTTACATCTAAAAGTAGTATAAGTGGTCGAAACTGATAATGCTTGAAACTTAATACTCCTAAATTTAAACGGAGTTAAAAATAAGGACTTCTAAAACTAAAAGGAATTGAGAAAACAAAGTCCTAAAAAGTAGAAAAATAATTAAATCACTAATTCTAAATATTAGATAAATATTAGATAAATATTAAATAATTATTTTTAAAAATTTAAAAAATAATTAATGACTATTTTATCTAATATGAACTCTATTTTTAAAGGATAAAAAGACAAAAAGTATTTCTCTAATGGCCTTTGTACTTAACGTACGTGCTTTGCGTGAATATATGATTTTAATAAAAATACTAAAGTATTATTAACTAGCATCTTTAAGTTATAAAATAAAAAATTTAAAAATATATAAGTTCTTGAAATGATGAATATTTATATCTAGGCGAGAAGATAAAATTAATAAAAAAATATTCAAAACAATATTAAATTATATTTAGTTGTTAAAATAAAATGTTAATAAAAGAAAAAAATACATTTTCAAGATAGAATTAAATTGTTCTCAACTCCAAAATTCATAACATAAATAAGATATTTTATTATTACCGTTATTTTAGAATAGAAAAGTTTATTTTCAATAATCCTCAAACTTTACACTTAGGAAGTGGTTAAATCTTTATTAGATAGAAAAATATTGGGAACACTTTGAACAACTAATTGCTGCTTCTAATTTTTTTTTTTTTAAAATGCCATTGTAATTTTGCATACTTGATGGAGATGTATGAATAATTGTATCTCAATTTAAATATCAGATGTACATATAAGTTATATGTTACCTAGTTCAAATTAAAAAAGGATTTACACAAGGTAAAAATTCTAGTCGATTATTAGGACTAATATTCAAATACGATAAAATTTAATAACTAAATTTTAGTTAATTTTAAAATTCTAAATATTAAGATAATAATTAAATTACAAATTCCTCATATCTGGAGATGGATCTTCTCCACGGGCTGGATTGGCCCTACTCGGTACTGGGCGACTGTTGGTCAGTGATGTATATATTCTGGGATGGATCTTCCCTGGATCGTTTGGGTCATATACAGTATCGAGTGATTGAGCATTTGAGAGCGTGAGCGCATGAAGTTGTTGGCATGGTGCATCACATACAACATGTGCATTGACATGTAGAAGTAGAGGAATTTTATGCTTCATATTGTTCAAATTCGATCTATTTTACTGTTTGAGTTATCTATTTAACTTGAAAGTATGTCTACGTTTCTGTGCTTTTATTTATATATTATACTGTGCTGATTGAGTTCGTCACAACCTTTCAGTCCAAAGGTTGGATTTGTTACTTACTGAGTTGGTTGTACTCACGTTACAGCCAGCACCTCGTGTGCAAATCTAGGTGCTTTCGGTCACGATGATTGCTGATTGAGGAGATAGGACCTCAGAGACTATCGAGGTAGCTGCATGACATTCACAGGCCTTGACTCTCTTTCATTATCTTTATCTGTATTTTAGTTCTTACTCTTTAGACATTGTAGTAGACTATATTCTAGCATAGATACTCATGTACTCGGTGACACCCCGGTTTGGGATAGATTGTATTGTGTTGCGGGTTTATTTCTATTTCAAAAAGGTTTTCTTAAATATGAATTGCTTCCGTTTATATTTTCAAAGATTTTATTGTATTAAGATAGTTGAGAAGTAGCTTGCCTAGTTCCATGATAGGCGCCATCACGACGGTTGGTTTTTGGGTTGTGACAAGCTGGTATAAGAGCCTAGGTTACATAGGTCTCATGAATCATGAGCAGGTTTAGTAGAGTCTTACGGTCGGTACAGAGGCGTTTGTACTTATCTTCGAGAGGCTGCCAAACCTTTGGAAACTTCGCATTCTTGAATTCTTGTCACGCGAATCTATTGATTCTAGTAACTAAACTTCTATTATTCTATTATATCACAGATGGTGAGGACGCGTACTACTGGACAGGATGGACGGCCACCAGTACCACCAATCAAGGCCACGAAAGGCCGAGGTCATGGTAGAGGCCGCGGTAGGGGCAGAGGTACAGCTCGCACAGCAGCTAGGGCCGCACCTGCAGATCCACCAGTTGCCCTAGTACCAGAACAGGTTCTAGTTGCGGATGAGCCAGTGGGGCCAGCTCAGGCACCAACTGTGCCTATTTTGATTCTAGGCCTTTGGGAGTCCTTAGCTCAGATTCTAACTGTGTGCACCAGTCTTTCTCAGGCGGTCTCTATTCTGGCCGCAACAGCTGATTCTCAGGCCGGGAGAGGTACTTAGACCCCCGCCACCCATACACCAAAGAAGGTGATGCAGGGACTCCAGACACCGGAGGCCCTACCAGTCCAGCCAGATGTAGCTGCTCAGGCCCTGATGGTCCCTGTTATGGCTGAGGATGAACAAAAGAGACTTGAGAGATTTGAGAGGCTTCGACCTCTATATTTTAGCGGTAGTGAGTCAGAGAATGCTCAGGGCTTTCTAGATAAGTGCGAGCGGATGCTTCGGATAGCGAGTACTCTGGAGACCAGTGGGGTCTCGTTAACTACTTTTCAATTCTCTGGGGATGCATTCCGATGGTGGGAGGCTTATGAGAGTCGTAGGCCGGTCGCCGCAACACCCCCTTACATGGCAAGAGTTCTCCATTCTCTTCCTAGAGAAGTTCGTGCTTCAGTCCCATAGAGAGGAGCTGCACGGGTAGTTTGAACAGCTTTGTTAGGGGATATGTTTGTGTCGCAGTACGAGATGAGGTTTTCTAAGTTGGCCCGTCATGCAGTCTAGTTGGTTCCCACAAATAGGGAGTGGATCAGGAGAATTATTGATGGCCTCACATTTCAGCTGTGGTTGCTTATGACTAGAAAGAGGGTGTGTGGTGCTACTTTTGATGAGGTTGACGACATTTCTCATCAGATAGAGATGGTCCACAGCCAGGAGTGGGTTGAGAGGGAGGCCAAGAGGCCTCATGGACAGGGTGGATTCAGCGATGTTCCTTCTAGGGGCCAGTCCTATCACGGCAGGGGTCATCCTTACAGGCATGCTCAGACGGCTCGCCCAATTCACCGTGGTGAATCATCCATCCATGGTTCATACAGTTCTCAACAGGGTCACTCATCTCTCAATGCCCTTCTAGCTTAGAGTTTGTCTCATGCACCATCAGCTCAGGGCTCATCTATGTGATGTTCTTCTAGCAGTTATCCCGATGCTTGGGGCTTCCTTCAGTCCCCACCGCCATTCGAAGGGAGGGGTTGTTTTGAGTGTGGAGATATGGGTCACATCAAGAGGCACTATTCTCGCCTTTTGGGAGGTCCATCTCATCAGAGGATTCAACCTACGACTTCAGCACCCGTTACTTCACCAGCTGCCCAGCCAGCTCGGGGTAGAGCTCAGTCAGCTAGGGGTAGCCCTAGAGGGAGAGGCCGTTAGGTGGAGGCCAGGCCCGATTCTATGCTCTTCCTACCAGACCAGATGACATCGCTTCGAATGTTGTGATCACAAGTATTTTCTTTGTTTTCCACTAGGATGCCTCTGTATTATTTGACCCTGGTTCCACTTATTCATATGTGTCCTCGTAGTTTGCTTATTATCTGGATATTCCCCATGAGTCTCTAGTTTTATTTGTTCATGTATCTACACTGGTAGGTGATATTATTGTTGTAGACCGTGTATACCGGTCGTGTGTAGTGACTGTTGGGGAATTAGAGACTAGAGTGGATCTCTTGTTGCTTAGTATGGTTTATTTCGATGTGATCTTGGGTATGGACTGGTTGTCTCCATGTCATGTTGTTCTGGATTGTCACATCAAGATCGTGACATTGGCGATGCCGGAGTTGCCATAGATTGAGTGGCGAGGTTCTCTAGACTATGTTCCCAGTAGATAGATTTCATACTTGAAGGATCAGCGGATGGTTGAGAAGAGTTGTCTATCTTATTTGGCCTATATGAGGGATGTTAGTGCAGAGACCCCTACTATTGATTATGTTCTGGTGGTGCGATATTTCCCAGATGTGTTCCTGCAGACCTTTCAGGCATGCCGCTTGACAGGGATATTGACTTGGTGCCGGACACTCAGCTCATTTCCATTTCACAGTATCATATGGCACTACCTGAGTTGAAGAAATTGAAAGAGCAACTTCAAGAACTCCTTCGACCTAGCGTGTCACCTTGGGGTGCACCAGGCCTATTTGTGAAGAAGAAGGATGGTACTATGAGTATGTGCATCGATTATAGGCAGTTGAACAAAGTCACAATCAAGAACAAGTATCCTTTGCCGCTTATTGATGATTTATTTGACCAGCTTCAAGGAGAGAGGGTGTTCTTCAAGATTGATTTGAGGTCTAGGTGTCATCAATTGAAGATTCGGGATTCAGATATTCTTAAGACAGCTTTCGAGACCCGTTATGGTCATTATGAGTTCCTTGTGATGTCTTATGGGCTGACCAATGCCCAAGCGGCATTCATGCATCTGATGAACAATGTATTTCAAACTTATCTCGACTCGTTTGTTATTATATTCATTGATGATATCCTGGTGTACTCTCGTAGCCAGGAGGAGAATGCCTAACGTTTGAGGATTGTATTGCAGAGGTTGAGGGAAAAGAAACTTTATGCAAAGTTCTCCAAGTGTGAGTTTTGGCTCCGTTTAGTGGCATTCTTGGGGCACGTGGTGTCCAGTGAGGGTATTCAGGTGGATCCGAATAAGATATAGGTAGTTTAGAGTTGGCCCAGACTGTCCTCAGCTAGGGAGATTCATAGCTTTCTCGGCTTGGCCAGTTATTATCGTTGTTTCATGGAGGGTTTCTCATCTATTGCATCGCTCTTGACCAAATTGACCCAAAAGGGTGCTCCTTTGAGGTGGTCGGATGAGTGTGAGGAGAGCTTTTAGAAGCTCAAGACTACTTTGACCATAGATCCAGTTATAGTTCTACCATCAACTTTTGGCTCTTATACAATGTATTGTGATGCTTCTCGGATTGGTATTGGGTGTGTTTTGATGCAGGAGGGTAGAGTGATTGCTTATGCTTCATGTCAGTTGAAACCCTATGAGAAGAATTACCTTGTTCACGATTTAGAGTTGGCTGCCATTGTTCATGCGTTGAAGATTTGGAGGCACTATCTCTATGGTGTGTCTTGTGAGGTATTTACAGATCATTGGAACCTTCAACACTTGTTCAAACAGAATGATCTCAATTTGAAGCAGCGAAGATGGTTAGAGCTGCTAAAGGACTATGACATCACTATTCTGTATCATCTAGGGAAGGCCAGTGTGGTGGCCACTGCCTTGAGTAGGAAGGCGGTGAGTATGGGTAGTCTTGCTTTCCTTCCCATTGGAGAGAGACCTCTTGCAGTTGATGTTCAGACTTTGGCCAACCGGTTCATGAGATTGGATATTTTGGATCCCAGTCGAGTAATCACTTGTGTGGTTTCTCGATATTCCTTATTCGATCACATTAGAGAGTGCCAGTATGATAATCCTCACTTGTTTGTCCTTAAGGACAGGGTTCAACACGGTGATGCTAGGGATGTGACTATTGGGGATGTGGGGTATTGAGGATGCATGGTCGGATTTGTGTGCCCAATGTGGATGGGCTACACGAGTTTATTCTTGAGGAGGCCCACGGTTCACAGTAATCCATTCATCCAGGTGCCGTGAAGATGTATCAGGACTTGAGACAACGTTATTGGTAGGGGAGGATAAAGAAGGACATAGTGGGGTTAGTAGCTTGGTGCCTTAATTGTCAGCAGGTAAAATATGAGCATTAGAGGTCGGGTGGCTTGCTTCAGAGGATAGAGATTCCAGAGTGGAAATGGGGGCGGACCACCATGGATTTCGTAGTTGGGCTCCCACGGTCTTACAGGAAGTTTGATGCTATTTGGGTGATTGTGGATTGGTTGACCAAGTCCGCACACTTTATTCCAGTGGGCACTACTTATTCTTCAGAGCGGATGGCTAAGATTTACATCAGAAGGATTGTTCGCCTTCACGGTGTGCCAATTTCCATCATCTCAGATAGAGGCACACAGTTCACATCGCAGTTCTAGAGAGCCGTGCAGCAAGAGTTAGGCACTCAGGTGGAGTTGAGTACAACATTAACCCTTAGACAGGCGGTTAGTCCAAGCGCACTATTCAGAGATTGGAGGATATGCTACATGCATGTGTCATTGATTTTGGGGGTTCATGGGATTAATTTCTGCCACTCGTGGAGTTTGGATACAACAACAGTTATCAGTTGAGCATCCAAATGGCCCCATATAAGGCTTTGTATGGGAGGCGGTGTAGATCTCCGGTGGGTTGGTTTGAGCCCAGTGAGGCTAGGATTTTGGGTACATACTTGGTGTAGGATGCATTGGACAAGGTTAAATTGATTAAGGAGCAACTTCGCATGATGCAGTCTAGGCAGAAGAGCTATGCCGACAGGAAGGTCCGTGATGTGTCTTACATGGTTGGGAGAAGGTTCTACTAAAGGTTTCACCCATGAAGGGTGTTATGCGGTTCGGGAAGAAGGGCAAGTTTAGCCCTCGCTTCATTGGTCCATTTGAGGTACTTCAGAGGATTGGGGAGGTGGCTTACAAGCTTGCCTTACCGCCTAGCTTGTCGAGTGTGCATCTAGTATTTCATGTTTCTATGCTCCGAAATTATGTCGGCGATCCTTCTTATGTTTTGTATTTCATCATGGTTCAGTTGGATGGTGATTTGACTTATGATGTGGAGCTGGTTGCTATTCTGGGTCGGCAAATTTGGAAGTTGAGGTCAAAGGATATAACTTTAGTAAAGGTACAATAAAGAGGTCAGCTGGCTGAGGAGGCTACTTGGGAAACCGAGCGGAAGATACGGAGTAGATATCCACACCTATCTGAGAATCCAAGTATGTTTGTAGACCCATTCGAAGACGAACGTTTGTTTAAGAGGGGGAGGATATAACAACTCGGCCAATCATTTCGAGAGTTGTAGCCTTGTTCCCCCTTTTCTACTCATTTTTGAACTTCACTGTTGTTTTATGACTTATCAGGTTAGTTGGTTCGAGTCCAGAGTGAATTCAGAGTGAATTGAGACACTTAGTCTATTAATTGAAAGCTTAAGTTGGAAAAGTTGACTAGATATTGACTTATGTGTAAACGACCTCGGATTTGAATTTTGATGGTTCCATTAGCTCCTTTAGGTGAATTTGGACTTAGGAGCGCGTCCGGATTGTGATTTTGAGAAAGTTGACCGGGAGTGGACCTTTTGATATCAGGGTCGTATTGGATTTTTCGGAAGTTGGAGTAGGTTCGTGGCGTCATTTATGACTTGTGTGAAAAATTTAAGGTCAATCTGACGTGATTTGATACGTTTTGGCATCGTTTGTAGGATTTGGAAATTTCAAAGTTAATTAGGCTTGAATCCATGTGTAATTCGTGTTTTTGGTGTTATTTGAGGTGATTTGAGGATTTGACTAAGTTCGTATCGTGTTTTAGGACTGGTTGGTATGTTTGGTTGAGGTCCTAGGGACCTCAGTGAGTTTCGAGTGGTTAACAGATCAATTTTGGACTTAGCATGTTGGATGAAGACTGCTGGCGTTTTGCAGTTCTGGTTTCCTTGTACACTATCGCATGAGTTGATCCACGATCGTGTAGGCTTATTTGGGGCAAAGGAATTTTTGTTCTATGCGGTTGCAAAGGGAGGAGCGTGATCGCGTGCGTGTAGTTAAGTTGTTCTTCGTGAACGTGTGGCTGAGGTCGTGTTCGCGTAGAGAGATTTGAGCAGAAGAGGAGGCAAGGCATTTTCTCTACACGATCGCATAAGGCAGGATGCGATCGCATAGGTTTTGAGGATCAGTTCATCACATTCGCGTGGAGAATCCGCGTTCGCGTAACAGTTAAATTGTAGGGCAGCAGAGTTATGCTTCGTGATTGCGAGGTATCTTCCGCGATCGCGAGGAAGGTATATCTGGGAAGAATATAAGATTCAAAAATGAGGATTTTGAGTTCATAACATAAAATTAATTTGGGAGCTCGGTAGAAGGCAATATTTGGAGAGATTCTTGTGTGGGTATTTGGGGTAAGTGATTCATATCTAATTTTGGTCAAATCCCATGTTTATGTCTTCAATTCTATCATTGAATTTGTGATTTATGGTGGAAAATTGGGGAAATGAGGAAAAGTTCTCGAATTAGATTTTTGAGATTTTGAATGGGATTTTATTATCGGATTTGAGTAAATTTTGTATGGTTAGACTCGTGAGTGAATGGGATTTCGGGTTTTGTGACTTTTATCGGATTTCGAGATGTGGGTCCAGGGGTCGGGTTTGAGCCGATTTAGGATTTTGGCTTATAAATTCGTATTTTTCTTGTGGAATTTATTCCTTTAGCCTATATTGATTGTATTGTACTGCTTGGGGCTAGATTCGGGTCGTTTGGAGACCGATTTGAGAGGCAAAGGCGTGTTGGAGTAGAGTTTTAGCCGGATTGAGGTAAGTAACACTTTCAAACTTGGTTTTGAGGGTTCGAAACCCCGAATTATGTATTGTGTGATTGGTGTGATGCACATACGAAGTGACGAGCGTGCACCGCAAGAATTGTGACCTAGTCGATTCCATGGCACTGTATAGTGGTTCTATCTTGTTGATATCTATGTTTTCAGCATGTGATAAAGTAATTGAGCGATCATATGCTAGATATCATGTTTAGGCTTTATGTCGCTACTGTTAGGACCTATAGTGATCATTTCTTGCTTCCATCTTACTGATTTCATTGATATTTCGTACTCAGTCATATTCATGCATTTTATATCATATCTCAGTCTCTGTGGTTATTTGTTGATACATCATATCATTGTTTTCGGGCTAGTTTCATGACATTGCAAGCCCGTGAGTGAGACTGGAGAGATTAATGACTGAGTGAGGCCGAGAGCCTGATTATGAGTGACAATTATGGGATCGGGCTGCACACCGCATCGATTATACTAATTTATGATAGCGCTTGGGCTGAAGGATCCCCTCCCAAGTCTGCACACACCCCCAATGAGTGCGGTTGATATTATTGAGGGATGTACCTTCTTTGGACATGGATCTTGTCCGAAGCACCATATATATACTTGGAGATGGATCTTCTCCACAAGCTGGATTGGCCATACTCGATACTAGCGAACTGTTGGTCAGTGATGTATATATTCCGGGATGGATCTTCCCTGGGTCGTTTAGGCGATATACAGTACCAAGTGATTGAGCATTTGAGAGTGTGAGCGGATGTGTCACAACCCAAAATCAACCCTGTTGTGATGGCGCCTATCGTGGTACTAGGGAAGCCTTATTTTCATTTTTAAGAAAATCCCAAAGCTATTTAATAAAAAACTTTCATAAGAAGTTCAAATCAAAATACAAGTGTAGAAATGAAAGCCCGACATTGGGGTGTCACTAGTCATGAGCATCTAACATATCCGACACGAAAAAAACAAGAGTAACACAGTATGGAATCCAAATATAGAAAATAAAGATAGATAGGGAAAGATAAAGCAGGGCTGCGAGTGCCGGCAGCTACCTCGCAATCTCCGGTGATCAGTTACGGAGTCCATCAATAATCTCCGCATCCATCAACTCTTGGATCTGCACACAAGGTGCAGGGAGTAACGTGAGTACACCAACTCAGTAAGTAACAAGTTCAAACTGTGGACTAAAAGGTAGTGACGAACTCAACCTCATTAGAGACAATAGAAATAATGTATAGAAACGTAGGCATGCTTCCAGCTAAATAGACTACTCAAAATAGTAAAATAGAGCAGATATGAACATGGTAAAGAAAATATGACTCTGGTACATCTACATGCCAATGCACGTGCTGTATGTGATGCATAATATGCTCCCACTCTCCAGTGCTCAACCACTCAGTACAAGATATGGCCATCCATCCCAGGGAAATCCGTCCCAGAACATACACAACACTGACTGCAAGTCACATAGTACCGAGGAAGGGAAATCCATCCCTGTAGAGAAATCCATCTCCATGTATCAAGTACTTCGGACAAATCCATGCCAGGGAAATCCATCCCTCAATAATATCAATGCTCAACAATTCAGTA